>NC_061508.1:54151006-54170883 GCF_022539505.1 Lolium rigidum
TTAGTTATTTTACTGGTGATATATTTTGTAAGTATATGATTCTTTGACAGTTCAGGAGCAGAACTAGCATCATCTTTATTTCTTCTGCAACATGTCTCTAGGGTTTTATCTTGAAAACTTTAAGCACAACTACCTAACGTTGGAGAATTGTAAGATGTCTCCATTCTTTGTTTTTCAATTTTAGTCAAAGCATCTGAATTAGTTTGTATGTGTAGCTAAATTGAAAACTCTAATTATCCCAATTGGCATTCAGCAATCAAGGAATCAATTGTGCACTTCTGGTTGAATATGTGTCAGATCTGTACATAGCATGAGTATTAAACACTCCATAAATCTATTAACTGCATACCTTGCTCCACGACAAGCTGCCATGTGCTATGGACAATTGGCCACCACGTTCTGCAAGTGAGGTGCAACCTGGTTGAATCATTTATGTACCAACTATAATTTTGCTAGTCTAAACTAGCGGTGGACTTGAGGGAAGAAGGAAGCCGCAAGACATGTGGAATTTTGGAGACCGGAGAACCACAGAAGAAACAACAGAGCTAAACATTGCATATTCTGTTTGACGCTTGTTACATCGGTTAGCGGGGCAACGCGTACCCCTCCAACGCAACGATCCATCCCACCATGCTCGTGACAGTGGTGACCAAAGTTCATAGAGAGAAAGAAGGCGATGCAGTGACGACCTCGCCGCTGACGGAGATTATATGATTGGCTACAGCGTAGCTGGCTAGGCAAGGAATGTACCTCGCCAGAGACGAGGACGACACGACCAGCCGCGACATCGCCCTAAGAAGTGAGGAAGAAAACATTAGGGTTTTAGGGTAGGGTGTAGTGGCTGGCAACTTAATGTTCGGGTGGCGGTGTTGGGACCTTGCGGGAATCGGAGAAGAAACATTGCATGTGAAATTTATCATTTATTTGCTTATTTGGATGTAATAAGAAACTTAACATTATTGTATTGCAACAATATTATTTTCTATATCTATGTGTTTATTTGGGTTGAAAATATGATGAGAAATAATGTATAAATGGATAGACCGAACACATATATTTGTACTTGTTTTGAAATAAAACATATGTTGGGGAAGATGTGTCTTCCCAACACACCCCTTCAACCTGTATATAAGTGGGTCTTCCACATTGCAAGGAGACAAGAGTATCATTTGGTCTATCCCTTCGTGTCTCTTAATTCTGGGCTAAACATTACTTTTCCCTTTGTTTAAGACTTATTCAGCCTACATGGGTTCATCTCTTGTGCAAAAAATGTTTTAATTATCTAAGAAAACCTTAGTAATAATAATTTTATAAAACACTTCATCAACATTAGGATACCTTTTTGGCTTTTGCAACATGCGCATCTACAAAATTGAAGTGGAGAAGCTAGAATTATACAATTCATTCATACTACATATCATTCTGCAGCCTTATAAAAGGGAAAAAACTGGAAGAGGAGGAATCCAAATCGAAGATGACCATACCGTTTGAAAAGGAGGAATTGCACATCAATTCTGCACGAGGAACAAGTCCATATCACCGGAGCCTCGTGTCCACATCTAAAGCGGCAGAGAGATGTAGTCCCGGACGATCCGGCCGTCCATCCCGATCTGGACGGCTATAAAGCGAACACATCTCCCAGTGCCTCGTCCCTCTTAACCCCGACGCGGCGACGCCACCCTCTCCCTTTCCGGTCTCCTCGCCGCCCTCACCGCCATGTCCACCGCCACCGCCGCAGCCGCCTCGACCTCCCTCTCTCCTTCCACCCGAAGCCGATCGTCGCCATCTTCCAGGATCCTGGCGAACCCCCGCAGATCTCTTCCTGCCAGACTCTTATCCTCATCCCCCTCCCGGTTTCCCCTTGGCCCGGTCTCCGCCATGGCCACTCCGGGCGGCTCTGGCGAGGCGGAGTCCAGAAAGAAGCTTCTCATATTCGACGCCGAGGAGGACCTCGCGGCGTCGCTGGCCGAGCACACGGCGGGGCTCTCGGAGAAGTTTGTCGCCGAGAGGGGCGCCTTCACCGTTGTTCTCTCCGGCGGCTCTCTCATCAAGGCTCTCAGGTACCTGGACCTCTCCAAGAATCAAAACCGAACATTTCTGGCTTCGCGGGTTTGGGGGTCGTGAATCGTCTAATCTTGGGTATCGCAGGAAGCTGGCGGAGCCGCCGTACCTGGACGCGGTGGACTGGAGCAGATGGCACGTCTTCTGGGCGGATGAAAGGGTGGTGCCGAAGGACCACGCAGATAGCAACTACAAGCTCGCCATGGATGGGTTTCTCTCTAAGGTACTCGCATGGATAATCTTTTGTTGGGGGCTTGAAAGTTGAGATAGAATGAGGAAATGGGGATGATTATTTGAGTGCTTCAAATTTGTACATCCGATGTTGTGTAGTTATGTTCTGTTCTGCGCGTTTTGTCAATGTTGGACGATTGACTTACGGTGACGGATAGTTTGTCATAATGTAGACTTCCTACTGGTTTCAACTGAACCCGGTCCTGAAAAATGCTAGAATTGGACCTGCACATGGTTGCGGTAAACCTACTGTGTCTTGTAATTAAGTGGTGCATTTCCTGCGGCAGAAAAAAATTAGGGCATCATCATCGAGTGCCGGATAAGTGGTGATGATACATAACTTGAAAAACTGATTGATCTTTAGAGTACAAAACTGAGGATATGCGATGACTGTTTGCTGAAAAAGGATATTGGAGATGATATTACATCCACTGCTCGTCTAAATATTTGTTCAGTGCTTTCTGTAAATCTAGGCAAATTACATTTTCTCTAAAAAGATGGTCGCCCAATCTAAATATGTAAAATTGTACTCCCTCCGTTCCAAAACCATTTTGGGACGGATGGAGTAGTACATTTGGTGGTCTATGAGTGAAGTTGTAGGAAGAAGTGTGTAACTGCCCAGAATTCAGAATTTGTGGGTTTGATCACTCTGCTGTATTTCAGATATTTCTGTTTGTTGGATAGTCATTTTAACAGATGAAATAATTGAGGTGGCATGCCATTCGTATTTGGCAGCATATTTAGAAGAGTGATAAGATCTAGTGACAGATATTATAACTGTTGGAGATAGTGGTCTCCCTGGCACCTTTTCTTTGTCAGAAAAGAATATGTGTATTTATTATTTAGTCTGTATGTTTATTTTGTCAATCAAATTAAAACTACATATCATATTTGTGCAGTTGAATCTACATGTGTTACATGATTTTTCAGAAGCTCATATATGTATTACCATCATACTGAGATGACGCATTCTTATCATATACTGTCAATAAGAATATTTAACTGTTCTTATCCACTGACAGAATCATACTCAGATTTTTTTTCTGTGTGTTCAATATAGGTGCCGATTCCTGCTAACCAAGTTTATGCCATGAATGACACACTGACATCTGAGGGGGCTGCGGCTGACTATGAAGCTCGTTTATATCAACTTATTAAGAATGGTGTGGTCGCATTGTCACCAGTAACTGGGTTCCCAAAGTTTGATCTTATGCTTCTGGGGATGGGCCCTGATGGCCATATCGCCTCCCTTTTCCCTGGCCACCCTATTGTCCATGAGAACCAGAAGTTAGTCACCTATGTCGAGGATTCCCCAAAGCCACCACCAAAGAGGATAACATTCACATTCCCCGTGATCAATTCGTCCGCACATATTGCACTCATGGTTACTGGTGCTGGGAAAGCTGGTGCAGTTCACAAAACGCTTTCGGGCAAAGAAAGTTCATCAGATTTGCTGCCTGTTGAGATGGTTGAGCCACAAGACGGAGAGATGACTTGGTTCACTGACAAGCCAGCTGTGTCCATGCTGTCGAGCATCTGAAGCTCGTTGCGTTATATACATTTGAAACTTGCACCATAAGGCCCCACTCAGAATGGATGTAAAATTAGTGTGCCACCAACATTACGTTCAACTTTGAGCTAAATACCGTGGCCACACTAGTTTTACATCCAATCCAAGCAGCCCCTTATTAGTATGAAGATTGAGAGGAATTTCCATTAGATCGTACTTGCACCACTCCCATGTGGGTTATTTGAGCTGATTTTGTAGCATATAGTGCAGCGTATATGTGCCGCACACGCCGGTTTCTTTACAATATATGAATCAAAGTAATCACCATTTAATGGGATATTTGTTCCTCGGGTATGTAGATCAGTGTTCGTAGATGGTATATTTAATATGCGATGTTATATATTACTTCCTTTCCACTCATAATATGTTAATGAACATTTTCACATCTTCTGGACTAATGTTCCTGTTATTTGCCACGGCTAGTGTTTTGTACTTCTTTAGCTTTGTTGCGTCGTGCTTAGCCGTTAACTCATCTGTATAATTTCGTGGAGCCTGTTACAGGAATTCTGGAATATTTCTTGCCGCTAGTTTTCAAGTTGTAGGATCAGGTTGAACTAAGCTCTCTGCAATGCATTTCGTTGCAAATTGTACAACTTCTATGCGTTCAGGTATTGCGTGAGTAGACACCTTCCTGAGATTAGCGGCTAGGGTGGACATATGGATTTCCTGGAGCCTGGCCTTCGAAGCTAGTGCAATCATGACGGACCTTCTCAGATCAACATATCAAGGTTAGCAGTGCAATGCTTACCGCAATTAGGCAAGCGTGTGTCGTTCAGAACGATTTTATGCTTACCTCAATCTATTTATATCAACATGTCTTGCGTTACAAGTACAGAGATAAGAACAACCGTAACAACCTAACAAACTAGTTAGGATTCTAGCTTATCTAGCTACAAACTATGCAGGCCCGGGCCCACAGGAGTGCGGCCCGTGCGACCGCACAGGGCCCCAAATTTTTAGGGGCCCCAAATTTCTAAGTTGGCCTCTTATATATAGATCATATTCCTGTATATAAGAGGTTAGACAAGAAATCATCCTAGCTGAGATGGTTCTATGGATACCGCACAGATTATGAAGTATGAGGTCCGCACATACAAGTTGCATGTATAAATCACACTATACCCACTTTTGAAACAAATTTCTTATTCAAGTCTTAAACGTATCAGAAAGTTTGTAATTTGATATAGTGATACCACATTTCTCTCATGGGGTAGTTGAAAGTGCATGGAGCCCCCATGTGTAGTTTTGGTAATTAATGACAATCCCTATGGACTAATGTTTGCATTGAGTTATATTTGTAGGAGTTGTCCATAGGCAATTCTTGAACCATATGTTGGCTTCAAGGTTGCAATAAGAAGAAATTGATGAAGGATATCAAGTGTCAAGTATGTCTTGAAGATGAAGATGAAGTGAGCCCTCAAGTTACTTCAAGACATCAACATGATGAAGAATGAAGAAATGAAGTGCAAGTTCAAGATGAGTCAACTCGAAGAGTTCATAAGCTTGAAGCTTGCCATGGAGAAATGATGTGCAAGTTCAAGATGAGCCATCTCGAAGAGATCCTTTGCTTGAGTCTAGTCATCCATATGGTGATCATGGATATGTGAAGATGCGCCGAAGAAGAAGCTCTCCCATGGTGGATTATGGGGGAGCAATCCACATGGTGGTCATGGTTATGTGAAGATGTGCCGAAGAAGAAGCTCTCCCATGGTGGTTTATGGGGGAGCAATCTACAAGACTTCGTCAAGCAAGCACAAGCAAGAAAGGCGTTCCATCTTGTTGAGGTCAAGATCGTCGTCATCAAGCTCAAGTGGAATGCGCAAGTATAAGGTTTGCTCTTGATAGGGTTTCTTTCTCACCGGTCTCATAGTGTAGTTGAAGACCGGTTTATAGTTTAGTTGCCGTACTATCAAGAGGGCTCTCGAGTGAGTAACTCGATCGTATCGTTCGGAGAGAGCTCAGACCTTTGCATCCTTGCATCATCTTTCTTGGTTGTTATTTGGACCTTATCCATGTGATGTTTTAGAGCTTGTGCTCATTCTCATGACAAGCTCTAGTTCATCGAAAACGAATTTTGCATAGATCACTTGTTGCGTTTTCGAGTTCATCATCTTTCTTGGTTATTATTTGGATCTTATCCATGTGATGATTTAGAGCTTGTGCTTATTCTCATGACAAGCTCTAGTTCATCAAGAATGGTTTTTGCACGGGCAACTTGTTGCATTTTCAAGATTGGAGGTTTTACCGGTATGTCTTTTTAGATAGGTCAAACCTTTCATCATTTGTTTCTATCCTCCCTTATTGGACTATGATGGTTTCCTGCATGATCTTGTAGAGCTTGTTCCTAGCTTTAAAACAAGCCCAAGATCATCAAAATCGGAGTCCGGATGCTAAAGTTATGCCCGTTTCGGTTTGATGTTTCCGCGTTTTCAGGGGGCGGATATTCCGGCCCAAGTTTGGGGCGGATAATCCGGTCCCCCGGAAAAATCCGGTTTTTGGACAAATCCGGGCAAATATCCGGCCAAATGTCCGGCCCCCATCCAGGGGCATGTTTTCTCATGGTCCTTAGCCGTTTTTCGGGGCCCGGATATTTTGCAAATATCCGGCCCGGAAAATCCGGCCTGAGCTGACCCAAACGGTCATATTTCGATGGGAGGGGGTATTTAAGCCCCCTTCTTCCTCCTTGGGCAGCTACCTCTTCCCCTTTGTGCTCTCCACCATTGTTGACCTTGAGAGCTTCCCTTTCCCTCTACTCCTCCTATGCTTCTTGAATCTTTTGAGGGAAAAGGAAGAGGAGATCTAGATCTACATTCCTACCAATCAAATCCCTCTCTTTGTGAGGGGAATCCACTAGATCTAGATCTTGGAGAAATTTGGTGTTCCTCCTCTTATTTGTTCTTCCTCTCTTATTCCCCCAATAGCTTTTGTAGCTTTGTTGGAATTTGAGAGAGAAGGACTTGAGCATCTTTGTGGTGTTCTTGCCATTGCATTTGGTGCATCGGTTTGAGTTCTCCACGGTGATTCGTGGTGGTGAAAACAAGAAGGTTGTTACTCTTGGGTTCTTGGAACCCTAGACGGATTTTAGGCCTTTGTGGCGATTTGTTGGGAGCCTCCAATTAAGTTGTGGATGTGTGCCCCAATCTTTGTGTAAGGCCCGGTTTCCGCCTCGAAGGAAATCCCTTAGTGGAACCGTGACCTAGGCCTTTGTGGCGAGGGTCACCGGAGATTTAGGTGAGGCGCCTTCGTGGCGTTCGGTGTGTGGTGTGAGTACCGCATCTTGGGGTGAGGCCTTTGTGGCGTTGGTGTGCATCGAACAACCACACCTCAAGGTGAGCCTCTTGTGGCGTTCGGGAGCACTAAGCAACCGCACCTCTCCACCGGAGATTAGCACTCGCAAGAGTGTGAACTCCGGGATAAATCATCGTCTCCCGCGTGCCTCGGTTATCTCTATACCCGAGCTCTTTACTTATGCACTTTACCTTGTGATAGCCATCGTGCTTGAAGTTATATATATCTTGCTATCACATACTTGCTTGTATTGCTTAGCACAAGTTGTTGGTGCACATAGGTGAACTCTTGCTTAGAATAAGTTGTTGGTGCACATAGGTGAACCATAGTATATAGGCTTTGGGCTTGACAAAGTAAACGCTAGTTTTATTCCGCATTTGTTAAGCCCATCTCGTAAAAGTTTTAAATCACCTATTCACCCCCCTCTAGGCGACATCCGTGTCCTTTCAATTGGTATCAAAGCAAGGTCTCTCATTCTTAGGCTTCACCGCCTTGAGAGTAAAGATGTCGGCTAGAGGATTAGTGCACGATAACACTCTTATATTAGATGGCACAAATTATGATGTTTGGAAAATTTGCATGCTTAGTCATTTTCGGGACATTGACCCTCATATGGAGAAAATTGTAGATATAGGTTTTCTCCTCCTATGGATTCACAAAATCTATCTTTAGAGGATGAGAAAAATTTATATCTCAATTCTCAAGCTTCTAATGTTCTTATGAATGCTTTGCGAGATGTAGGTCTTTTTCCATACTTGCCTTTTGGAGCGCTCATGAGTTATGGACAAAAATTCAAGATAAATATGATGTGTCCAATATTATTAAGGATGATTGCATTGCTTCCACTTCCGGCCGTGATGAGTTCTCATCTTCATCCACTTCACCAAAGTGTGTCAAGACACAAGGTAATGATATGGTGGGCGGTGATGAAAATTGCAATGTTGATATTGAGCTTTCTATTAATGATTCTTCATCTCTATCTCATTGCAATGTTTCATCTACGGACTCAAACACATCTAGCACTAGAAATGATTTACATGCTTGTGTTGATAGTCCTTGCATATCATGTGTAAGTTGCTTGAAAAAATCTAATGATGATATGCTTGCATTGTCTTGTGGCCATGATAAAAATGATTCTATTTCC
The DNA here is from genome assembly GCF_022539505.1 of Lolium rigidum. NCBI lineage: Eukaryota > Viridiplantae > Streptophyta > Magnoliopsida > Poales > Poaceae > Lolium > Lolium rigidum. The sequence continues at coordinate 54,159,301 of NC_061508.1, forward strand.
TCTAGTTGTTGTGTGTCTAACAATGTAGAGGAAACCAAAGATTCTATTGGTCAAGACAAGATCTTGAAAGGAGCCTCAAGTAACTCCTCATCTTTATCTCACGGTCCTCATATATGCCTTATGGCCAAGGGTTCCACGGTACCTCCTACCATGGAACCTAATATGTCTCGTGGTGATAAGGATGAGGATGAATATGAAGAAGAGGATTGGGTTGTCTCTCTACGCGATAAGGGTAAGAGCGTATTCAAGGTTATTTGCAAAGATAAAATTGCTAGCACTCACTTCTTTGAAATCTTGACTACCGCTATTGAGAGCCAAAAACTTATTTGGATGCATGAGATGTTGCGGTCAGAAACCCACCGGCGGGCAGCGACGGGCAACACTGTAGAGCCGGGAATCTCCCAGGACTGCGGCTGGCCCTGATCCCTCCGAGCGACGGCCCGCAAAGCCTTCGGCACGCACGTCCGATGCTGATGCAAGGGCGTGCCACCTGACCTATACCTGGTCAGGAAGGTGTTGGATGATGCCTCGCTTAGTTTCCTGCATGGCATACACGTAAACGTTAAATACGAGCCTCGATCGGCTCTCGGGTTGTCTCGTGAATCGGCTCAAAGAGCCGATCCACCCATGATGCGTACGAGGTGTACGATCAGATGGTGGTCCTGCTTGATCAAGATAAAGCTAAAGCGATCTACTACGATTTGGGGTTTTTACCGCATAATCGGAACATCCTACTCGTGATCGAGCCTGGCGGTCACGCACGGTGATCGTAAACCGACCCTAGACAAGGCCTAAAAACCAACACGAAGTTGATCCTCGGAACATCCTGTCTAGGGCTAGCAAACTACACCCTACGCGCCACTGGGTCCTTCGACCCGTTTGTAAGGCCTAACGATGCAGATATTAAACTAATCCTTGAAGAACAAGGAGCAATCATAACGGATCGGATCTACTAAACAATGATCAAGCGGGGTGCCGCCCTTACACCCAAGATAGGCGTAAGAGCGGCTAGATGCCTAAGGGTTGCACGACGATAGCATATGATATGATGAACAATGCTAACCCTAGAACATCTATGATAACTACGTTGCTCGCCATCAAAAAGGCTTCAGTACGAGCAACGCACGGACGACGAATAAACGTGTCGTTGCCTAGATCGCAAGATGCGATCTAGGCAGACATGGTGCTTACCCGGAAGAAACCCTCGAGACGGGGAGTTTGGCGATGCGCCTAGATTGGTTTGTGGTGAACGTGATTGTTGTTTATTTCATAAACCCTAGATACATATTTATAGTCCGGGGGACTTTCTAATTCAAGCGTGCACCTAACCGTGCACGGGTTAAACTCTAACTTCTAAACGACACGTATCCTACTATGTTACAGATACACGGGCAAACTAGCCCAAACTTGGTATACAAGGCCGATTCATGTATTTCTTCTATGTATATTCTTCAAGCCCATCTCCAATCGCGGCCCACCTCTGATCCGGTCAAATTCTGGTGATAACACATGCCCCCCTGGTTTTGGAAATGACATTTCCAAAATCATTACGCTTTTCCTTCGTCGGGTCATGTCGTGGCAGAGCAGAATCATTGCAGAGTCTTTCATCACGTCGCCTCGCCTCCTTGGCTTCTCCGCATGAATTGATAGTTTCGGCATCACGTCCTCGAGAACCGTCATGGTATTAAATCTCCACTACACCCCCTTTATTTATCTGTGCCGAACAGTTCGCCACTTCACCCCCCTGCTTCGTTCTGTCCAGCAGCGCCCAAAAAACCCTCTTCCCCTGTAGCAATGTCTTCCTCTTCTTCTTCCTCCTCAGGCCTCCCCCTCCAAACTTCGCCGAAGAGCAAGAGTGAAGACGACCTCCACTCCGGGGCGAACCCCATCTCCTCCGACAAGGAGGAGAAAGGAAAAGAAGTAGAGAAGAAAGATGCCTCCTCCTCTGCCAAGTACCCGCCGACGAAGCGCTCCCGCATGTGGGCGGACAGCGAGGACGATGACGATGACGAGGAAGGAGAAGAGGAGGAGGAGGATGATTCCTCCTCTTCCGCCGGGTACCCGCCGACGAAGCGCTTCCGCGCTTGGGCGGACAGCGAGGATGATGATGATGACGAGGAAGAAGAAGCTCCGGCCGAAGGCTGGGGCAGCAGCGACGAGGAATTCTCCGAAAGTAGCGCCGACAGCAACTCCGATGCCGATGATGACGCTAGCGAGGATTAGCAATGTAGGATTAGTAGTCCCTGAGCAACCGACTCTTCTTTTGTTCCTCATTTCTTGAGTAATCGGCTCTTCATTGTAAAAATCCTCCCTTATTAATGAAGAAGACTTTTCTTTAACTTGATTTTGCCGATTGTTAATTTGATCAACGCTCAATGAGCCGATGGCAACGCATCGGCTTCTTACGATAAATTTTGAGATAGACCAATTTAGCCACCTCTTCAAATGGTAACCTGCGAACCTTGCTCAAACTCAGATCCCCAAACTTCCAACCGAACAGGTCCAAACCGCGGCCATTGAGCGTAGCGTTAGATTTAACGGCAAAACTCCTGAAATAATGCCTGGTCTCATCATTAACTTTAGGTTTCCAGACGTTCTCCTGCCGAATCCTTCCTTTCCAAATCCCCTTTGCCTTCGGGAGAGCTCTAGGACCATTGCTGAATCAACCCGGAGGCCGGAGCTGATACTTACACGGGACGAGGCATCACTCATCCACAAATTTTCTTTCGATAATCTACAGCGATGTTTGAAATCCTGCTCTGTTTTCTCGCAGCAACCATTCCTCAAAAAAGTTGAGATGCAGAGCCAGCCGACTTCAACCAAATCGGCTTCCGATAGCAAAGGGTCCTTCAGGGCAAGCTGCCCCCCGAGCCTCAGTCAAGGCGAGAAAAGTAGTGAGCCAGCCAAATGTGCCACCATCGGCTTCCAAATTATAATGCAGAGCCAGCCGATTTCAACAAAATCGGCTCCCCAGAGGAGAGAACCTTCAGGGTGAGCTGCCCCTCGAGCTTCTCCAGTTCAATTCTTGCGTCTTGCTGATCAGATCGGCTCATCATCTTTGGCAGGCTGATGCAACTTCCGGTGAGGATGTTTTGAATTTCTGGTGGTCTCCAAAACTCCGGACGTAACAACCTCTCGAACGTGACATCAACCAAGTCGCCACCTTGGTTCTCCCCGAGCAAAAACGTCACGGATAGGTATGCTCTCTTTGCTGGACTCACCCTTGATCTTGATCTGCACGCTTATACTGGCACTGCTGGACTCGAAGATTTGCAGAAGGAGTTGGAAGTCTTGAGAAGGAGTTCATCCTTGTAACTCGACAACCGCTCCCTTGAGCCTCTGTTTATAACAGCTGTACCTCCTGAGTCGATGGCTAAGCATCGGCTTTCTATCCTTAAGTCGATGTCCGTGCATCGGCTATATCATGCGATTTTTTTTTACGGGCCGATTTTTCTATCGGCCCCCAATATTTCACTGCACATGTATCGCACATGTTCATCTGATTAGGTGCCCCCCGAGCCGATTCTGCCAGGTAACTGCTGATATCGGCTCTGTGGTTAGCCAAGGCACTATATGTGAACGTCGGCTCTGTTAGGACCAGTGTGGATTTCTTCCAGCCCAATCAGCCGACGCAAACCCATTGCCCATTAGATTGACGTTGAACCCAGGCAGAATGAATGGTGAAGATAATTTTGGCCGATTGCTGGAATCGGCCTCCATGTTGCTTGCTCGATGAAGGTTGTGCAATGTTCCTCCATAGATCCTTGGGGCCGATCACATGGATCGGCATCGCCATGTTTGTCCATAGCTGTTGCTCTTGTTACACGGTCAGGCCGGTGGATAAAACCAGCCTAACCCCGTCCTTTGTCACGTCGATGCGCTCGCAGTCGTCCAAATTGATGCCCGAGAGTGGCTCTTGGCCCGATGTCTCCCAAACATTCATGCCAGCTCGTTGAAATCTCGGCTGAATCATCTCGCGTGGACGACTTCCGCTTCATCTCCATCCCATCGTATTAGGCATTGGTGCATCGTGGATGGAATGCAACAGTTGGCGTGGATCCAATCTCTCCCTAGTAGGACAGCATAGGAGCTCTTGCTGTCGACAATAAAGAACGTCGTAGGGACGGTTTTCCTTCCTACGGTCAGATCCACGTTCAGAACACCTTGTGCGTCAGATTCTTGGCCGTTGAAATCGCTCAGTGTCACATTGGTCTTGATCGGATCCGAGCTAGAGCGTCCCAACCGACGTAGCATGGAGTATGGCATAATGTTAACTGCCGCTCCGGTGTCCACCAACATCTTGTTGACGAGCTGCCCATTGATGTAACCTCGCAAGTACAGGGCCTTCGGATGCTCGTAGCTTCTCTCTCGTGGCTTCTCAAAGATGACCGGCCGTGGGCCGCGATCAAGTTGTGCCACGGGTGCTTCGTCTAATCCCGGAGCACTAAACTCCGTTGGAAGGATGAACACCATGTTTGTGCCAGCCGATGTCTCATCGTCGGCTTTCTTTGTCTGCGGGCGCCACTCTTTCCTTTGTGGCCGACCTTCTTCGTCCAGGGTTCGCTGAATTTTAGCGGCCAGATCGGGCCGCGCCTTCCTCAACGTGTGCAGGTATAACCTTTCAGCTTCCTCCAACCCACGTAGACGCTGAACCCTTCGCTTTTGGGAACGGCTGAGCCCATCAGGGCACCACCTTGGCCGATGATACTTGTCTTCTTCATCATCGTCCTCTAGTTCCTCGAGATCTTCCATCCGAGCGGACTCAGCATTCTTATTCCGAGGCGGGAGAGGCCCTAGACGTTTGAACACGGACACGTTAGCTGCATCCTTCTTCTTTTGTTTACATTCTAGGCGGTTGCCGATTGTAGGCAATCGGTTCATTCCGAATCCCAGCGATGTACCGAAGAAGGGGCAGTCCCGGTGCCTATCCACGTCGTCTTGCTCCCTCGACTTTTCCTTGACGTGGCGCTCATATCGCTCCTCGTCGCGATCATGCCGACGGTGTCTCTCGGCGTCCCTAGCCAGACGATCTCTTTCATCATCGTCGTTGTATCGCCGGCGTTGGTCGTATTGACCCACGTACTTGTTGAGGAGGTGATCAGAGAGAGGTTGCTGATATCTTACGTTCCTCACTTCTCCCTCTGTGACGTAGCGCTTGCCATCGTGACGGAGCCGATCGCGTGGAGCGGCTTCCTCTGTGTCCTTGCTATGAGAGCAGCTGCCCTCATCTCCGTCCTTACCGAGTGGTGCCCGGGTCCTACCATGTTGATATTGCACGAGAAATCGGCTGGCACCCTCCATGGTAAGTATACTCCACCATGTTAACGACGGGGAAGGGGTGTGTGTCGACCTTCATGGCGTACTGGCTGAAAATTAGCCGTCCTTGTTCTATCGCCATTTGGACCTGTTGACGCCACACCCTGCAGTCGTTGGTGGCGTGGGTGAACGTGTTATCCCATTTGCAGTATGGCTTTCCGTTCAGCTCTTGCACCGTGGGGATCTTGTGGCCTTCGGGTAACTTTAGCTGCTTCTCCTTGAGTAAGAGGTCGAAAATCTGCTCAGCTTTGGTCACGTCGAAGTCAAACCCTTTTGGAGGACCTTGTGGCTTAACCCATTTACAAGACACGGGGCTTGCTGATGTCTACGGGAGCTTCTATTCTTGTAGACAGTGTTGGGCCTCCAAGAGCAGAGGTTTGTAGAACAACAACAAGTTTCCCTTAAGTGGATCACCCAAGGTTTATCGATCTCAGGGAGGAAGAGGTCAAAGATATCCCTCTCATGCAACCCTGCAACCACAAAGCAAGAAGTCTCTTGTGTCCCCAACACACCTAATAGGTGCACTAGTTCGGCGAAGAGATAGTCAAATACAGGTGGTATGAATGAATATGAGCAGTAGTAACGGCGCCAGAAAATAGCTTGCTGGCGTGTAGTTGATGGTGGTAATATGGTAGCGATAGTAACGCAGATAAAACGGTAAACAAGCAGCGATAGCGAGTATTTAGGAACAAGGCCTAGGGAATAGACTTTCACTAGTGGACACTCTCAACTTTGATCACATAATAGAATAGATAAATGCATACTCTACACTCTTTTGTTGGATGATGAACACATTGCGTAGGATTACACGAACCCTCAATGCCGGAGTTAACAAGCTCCACAATTCAATGTTCATATTTAAATAACCTTAGAGTGCATGAAAGATCGACACGACTAAACCAAGTACTAACACAACATGCACACTGTCACCTTCACACTATGTAGGAGGAATAGATCACATCAATACTATCATAGCAATAGTTAACTTCACAATCTACAAGAGATCATGATCATAGCATACGCCAAGTACTAACACGGATGCACACACTGTCACCATTACACAGTGCAGGAGGAATAAACTACTTTAATAACATCACTAGAGTAGCACATAGATAAATTGTGATACAAAACACATTGCAATCATAAAGAGATATAAATAAGCACTTCACTATGCCATTCATAACGGTGAATAAGTATTCGTGAAATATAGCCTAAGAGACCCACACGGTGCACACACTGTCACCTTTACACACGTGGGACAAGGAGTCTCCGGAGATCACGTAAGTAAAATTCACTTGACTAGCATAACGACATCTAGATTACAAGCATCATCATATGAATCTCAATCATGTAAGGCAGCTCATGAGATTATTGTATTGAAGTACATAGGAGAGAGATGAACCACATAGCTACCGGTACAGCCCCGAGCCTCGATGGAGAACTACTCCCTCCTCATAGGAGACAGCAGCGTTGATGGAGATGGCGGTGGTGTCGATGGAGGAGCCTTCCGGGGGCACTTCCCGCCCGGCGGCGTGCCGGAACAGAGACTCCTGTCCCCCAGATCTTGGCTTCGCGATGGCGGCGGCTCTGGAAGGTTTCTCGTACCGTGGCTTTTTCGTATCAGGGGTTTCGCGACGGAGGCTTTAAGTAGGCGGAAGGGAAACGTGGGGGGCCACACGAGGGCCCCACACCACAGGTCGGCGCGGCCAAGGCCTGGGCCGCGCCGCCCTATGGTGGCGGCCCCTCGTGGCCCCACTTCGACTCCTCTTCGGTCTTCCGGAAGCTTCGTGGCAAAATAGGACCCCGGGTTTTGATTTCGTCCAATTCCGAGAATATTTCGTTACTAGGATTTCTGAAACCAAAAACAGCAGAAAACAAGCAACTGGCTCTTCGGCATCTTGTTAATAGGTTAGTTCCGAGAAAATGCACGAATATGACATAAAGTGTGCATAAAACATGTAGGTATCATCAATAATATGGCATGGAACATAAGAAATTATCGATACGTCGGAGACGTATCAGCATCCCCAAGCTTAGTTCCGCTCGTCCCGAGCGAGGTAAAACGATAACAAAGATAATTTCTGAAGTGACATGCCATCATAACCTTGATCATACTATTTGTAAACATATGTAATGAATGCAGCGATCAAAACAATGGTAATGACATGAGTAAACAAGTGAATCATAAAGCAAAGACTTTTCATGAATAGTACTTCAAGACAAGCATCAATAAGTCTTGCATAAGAGTTAACTCATAAAGCAATAAATCAAAGTAAAGGCATTGAAGCAACACAAAGGTAGATTAAGTTTCAGCGGTTGCTTTCAACTTGTAACATGTATATCTCATGGATAATTGTCAACATAGAGTAATATAACAAGTACAATATGCAAGTATGTAGGAATCAATGCACGAGTTCACACAAGTGTTTGCTTCTTGAGATGGAGAGAGATAGGTGAACTGACTCAACATAAAAGTAAAGAGAATGGTCCTTCAAAGAGGAAAGCATCGATTGCTATATTTGTGCTAGAGCTTTTATTTTGAAAACATGAAACAATTTTGTCAACGGTAGTAATAAAGCATACGAGTTATGTAAATTATATCTTACAAGTTGCAAGCCTCATGCATAGTATACTAATAGTGCCCGCACCTTGTCCTAATTAGCTTGGACTACCGGATCATCGCAATACACATGTTTTAACCAAGTGTCACAATGGGGTACCTCCATGCCGGCCTGTACAAATGTCTAAGGAGAAAGCTCGCATTTTGGATTTCTCGCTTTTGATTATTCTCAACTTAGACATCCATACCGGGACAACATGGACAACAGATAATGGACTCCTCTTAAATGCATAAGCATGTGGCAACAATTATATTTCTCATATGAGATTGAGGATATATGTCCAAAACTGAAACTTCCACCATGAATCATGGCTTTAGTTAGCGGCCCAATGTTCTTCTCTAACAATATGCATGCTCCAACCATAGAGGTGGTAGATCTCTCTTACTTCAGACAAGACGGACATGCATAGCAACTCACATGATATTCAACAAAGAATAGTTGATGGCGTCCCCGAAGCATGGTTATCGCACAACAAGCAACTTAATAAGAGATAAAGTGCATAAGTACATATTCAATACCACAATAGTTTTTAAGCTATTTGTCCCATGAGCTATATATTGTAAAGGTGAATGATGGAATTTTAAAGGTAGCACTCAAGCAATTTACTTTGGAATGGCGGATAAATACCATGTAGTAGGTAGGTATGGTGGACACAAATGGCATAGTGGTTGGCTCAAGTATTTTGGATGCATGAGAAGTATTCCCTCTCGATACAAGGTTTAGGCTAGCAAGGTTATTTGAAACAAACACAAGGATGAACGGTACAGCAAAACTCACATAAAAGACATATTGTAAACATTATAAGATTCTACACCGTCTTCCTTGTTGTTCAAAACTCAATACTAGATATTATCTAGACTCTAGAGAAACCAAATATGCAAACCAAATTAGCAAGCTCTAAGTGTTTCTTCATTAATGGGTGCAAAGCATATGATGCAAGAGCTTAAACATGAGCACAACAATTGCCAAGTATCAAGTTATCCAAGACATTTTAGAGTTACTACATGTAGCATTTTCCAATTCCAACCATATAACAATTTAACGAAGAAGAAACTTCGCCATGAATACTATGAGTAGAGCCTAAGGACATATTTGTCCATATGCTACAGCGGAGCGTGTCTCTCTCCCACAAAGTGAATGCTAGGATCCATTTTATTCAAACAAAACAAAAAACAAAAACAAACCGACGCTCCAAGCAAAGTGCATAAGATGTGACGGAATAAAAATATAGTTTCAGGGGAGGAACCTGATAATGTTGTTGATGAAGAAGGGGATGCCTTGGGCATCCCCAAGCTTAGACGCTTGAGTCTTCTTAGAATATGCAGGGGTGAACCACCGGGGCATCCCCAAGCTTAGAGCTTTCACTCTCCTTGATCATATTGCATCATACTCCTCTCTTGATCCTTGAAAACTTCCTCCACACCAAACTCGAAACAACTCATTAGAGGGTTAGTGCACAATAAAAATTAACATGTTCAGAGGTGACACAATCATTCTTAACACTTCTGGACATTGCATAAAGCTACTGGACATTAATGGATCAAAGAAATTCATCCAACATAGCAAAAGAGGCAATGCGAAATAAAAAGGCAGAATCTGTCAAAACAGAACAGTCCGTAAAGATGGAATTTATTAGGGCACCAGACTTGCTCAAATGAAAATGCCCAAATTGAATGAAAGTTGCGTACATATCTGAGGATCATGCACGTAAATTGGCTTAATTTTCTGAGCTACCTACAGGGAGGTAGACCCAGATTCGTGACAGCAAAGAAATCTGGAACTGCGCAGATAATCCAAATCTAGTATTTACTTTACTATCAAAGACTTTACTTGGCACAACAAAACACAAAACTAAGATAAGGAGAGGTTTCTACAGTAGTAAACAACTTCCAAGACACAAATATAAAACAATCTGCCACTGCATCTTTTGGACATCTGAGAGGTTGCTCTTCTTAGCAAACGTTAGTATTACAGTTATCGTCCATGCCAGAAAATGATGTATGGTAAACAAAGAGAACATCAAGGGACATGAAGTGTCCATCATTCGTCACCTCTTCTCATGCAGATCTTATGTCAGCAAGTTCTCTTCAGAAAACAATAATATGCAGGAAGTGTATAAGTACTAGCTTTAAAGGAACATGTGCATGAAAGAAACATTGCTATGCCTGTATTCGCCCATATTTTCCTCTGTAGCTCTTTCTAGCATATCATGAATAAACTCAACAACAATATCTGCCTGGGTGTTCATCAGGTCTCTGCCGTTGTGCTGCTCACATAAGGCATATTCGTTTTCATTAGTTGTGGTGGAGCAAGATGCATTAGTGGCTATCATCAGTACATTAGCCTATCGATGCAGGGCGCAGGTAGCTAAATAAACAAGATTTATTTACTCCACACGCCGGTGGCACCAGACCACTATCATTATAATCATCATAAATAGAAGACCGTGTACCTCACTATTAATTTCTCCCTCTCTTGAGGATCGTCATGGCAACTACAAAGCTTAGTTTTCATATATCTTTTCAGCAACAATGTATTAAAGTGTTTATTTAATATGTTCCATGGGTTGCAATTGCGGATCTGAAAGTAACCCAGAAATTTGGCACCTAGCAGTAATAGATGGCAAAGTCAGGTGAGTACCTTGCCAACTGCCCACTCCAGGTAGCGCTGGCGTATAGGAAAATAAACCGATGGGGGCTTCTGTTATTGCCGTAGTGGTGAGAACTCAGCGGCAGTTTGTGAAACGACGGCAAGTTTCCCCGCTCGAATGGATGCCCAAGGTTTATGTCGTCGAGGAGGAAGAGGTCAGATATCCTCTTCGCCGCATGCGGCGAAGTCTCACGCCAACGTTACTGCCACACAGCGGAACGTGCCTGGATTCGTGGCTGAAGAGATGGTGTATCTGGTGCGTGCCAGGCATGAATAAGGTGGCTGGCGGCGGGAAAAATGACTGGTGCCAGTTGTGATGGTAGTATCTCATTGGCGCTGATAATAACGATAAACGATAAACAACGATGGCGATGTTGAGAACAAGCCCCTGGGAATAGACTTTCACTGGTGGACATATATACTTTGGTCACACCGCCAGAATAAGAATAATACATACTCACTACCTCGCGTTGGATAAATGAACGTGCGTGGGATTACCAGGCCACTCAATGTTGGATTAACAAGCTCCCTGATTTCTGATGTTCATATTGAAACATGTGCGGAGTGCGCGAAAAATCAGACGCCGCGACTAAACCGAAGTGCGCCTACCAGCGCATTTTACTTGCACTATAACTTGGGAGATAGATCCTCAATGCTATCGTGATGATTGGCGCAATCTGCCAGGATCAGCGGTCTTTGCCTCCCTTTATGTTCTCAACGGGATCTGCCGTATCACCAATACAGATAAAACTACTTCACTCCGCATCGCCAGTGTACGTGACCAGTGGCGTTACCAGCCTTGCAATCATACAGGGATAGCTCCATCAGCGCTCTTCTCGTCGCGTAATAGGTGAACTCGGTGTTAAACGATATGGCAAAGACCTGGTTTTCTTTGACGTCACGCTTCCCCCGTTGATAAGGTGTATCGGAGATCACATAAGTAAAATTCCTTGACTGGCATAGCATTGGATACAAGCGTATGCCGACAATACGCTTC
>NC_061508.1:54170983-54226259 GCF_022539505.1 Lolium rigidum
CATCAATGTTTTATCCCTAGTGGCAACGAGCACAACACAACCTTAGAACTTTACGTCACATCGTCCTGGTGTCAATGCGGGCATGAACCCACTATCGAGCATAAGTACTCCCTCTTGGAGTTAAAAGCATCTACTTGGCCAGAGCATCTACTAATAACGGAGAGCATGCAAGATCATAAACAACACATAAGCATAACTTTGATAATCAACATAACAAGTATTCTCTATTCATCGGATCCCAACAAACGCAACATATAGAATTACATATAGATGATCTTGATCATGTTAGGCAGCTCACAAGATCCGACAATGATAGCACAATGGGGAGAAGACAACCATCTAGCTACTCGCTATGGACCCATAGTCCAGGGGTAGACTACTCACTCATCACTCCGGAGGCGACCATGGCGGTGTAGAGTCCTCCGGGAGATGAATCCCCTCTCCGGCAGGGTGCCGGAGGCGATCTCCAGGATCCCCCGAGATGGGATCGGCGGCGACGGCGTCTCAGTAATGTTTTCCGTATCGTGGCTCTCGGTACTGGGGGTTTCGTCACGGAGGCTATTTGTAGGCGGAAGGGCAAGTCGAGAGGCGGCACGGGGGCCCACACCACAGGGCCGCGCGGCCAAGGGGGCCGCGCCGCCTAGGGTTTGGCCACCCCGTGGCCCCTCTTCGTCTCTCCTTCGGACTTACGGAAGCTTCGTGAGAAAATAGGCCTCTCGGGCTTTTATTTCGTCCAATTCCGAGAATATTTCTTTACTAGGATTTCTGAAACCAAAAACAGCGAGAAAACGAGCAAGCGGCACTTCGGCATCTTGTTAATAGGTTAGTTCCGGAAAATGCACGAATATGATATAAAGTGTGCATAAAACATGTAGATAACATCAATAATGTGGCATGGAACACAAGAAATTATCGATACGTTGGAGACGTATCAGCATCCCCAAGCTTAGTTCCGCTCGTCCCGAGCGGGTAAAACGATAACAAAGATAATTTCCGGAGTGACATGCCATCATAAACTTGATCATACTATTTGTAAAGCATATGTAGAGAATGCAGCGATCAAAACAATGTGTATGACATGAGTAAACAAGTGAATCATAAAGCAAAGACTTTTCATGAATAGTACTTCAAGACAAGCATCAATAAGTCTTGCATAAGAGTTAACTCATAAAGCAATAATTCAAAGTAAAGGTATTGAAGCAACACAAAAGAAGATTAAGTTTCAGCGGTTGCTTTCAACTTGTAACATGTATATCTCATGGATATTGTCAACATAGAGTAATATAATAAGTGCAATAAGCAAGTATGTAAGAATCAATGCACAGTTCACACAAGTGTTTGCTTCTTGAGGTGGAGAGAAATAGGTGAACTGACTCAACATTGAAAGTAAAAGAATGGTCCTCATAGAGGAAAAGCATCGATTGCTATATTTGTGCTAGAGCTTTGATTTTGAAAACATGAAACAATTTTGTCAACGGTAGTAATAAAGCATATGCATCATGTAAATTATATCTTATAAGTTGCAAGCCTCATGCATAGTGTACTAATAGTGCTCGCACCTTGTCCTAATTAGCTTGGACTACCTGGATTATCACCGCAATACATATGCTTTAACCAAGTTTCACAAAGGGGTACCTCTATGCCGCCTCGTACAAAGGTCTAAGGAGAAAGCTCGCATTTGGATTTCTCGCTTTTGATTATTCTCAACTTAGACATCCATACCGGGACAACATAGACAACGGATAATGGACTCCTCTTTTAATGCTTTAAGCATTCAACAACAATTAATTCTTTTCTCATTAGAGATTTGAGGATGTTTGTCCAAAACTGAAACTTCCACCATGGAACATGGCTTTAGTTAGCGGCCCAATGTTCTTCTCTCACAATATGCATGCTCAAACCATTCAACTCGGTGTAGATCGCCCTTACTTCGGACAAGACGAACATGCATAGCAACTCACATGAAATTCAACAATGAGTTGATGGCGTTCCCCCAGTAAACATGGTTATCGCACAACAAGCAACTTAATAAGAGATAAAGTGCATAATTACATATTCAATACCACAATAGTTTTCAAGCTATTTGTCCCATGAGCTATATATTGCAAAGGTGAATGATGGAATTTTAAAGGTAGCACTCAAGCAATTTACTTTGGAATGGCGGAAAATACCATGTAGTAGGTAGGTATGGTGGACACAAATGGCATAGTGGTTGGCTCAAGTATTTTGGATGCATGAGAAGTATTCCCTCTCGATACAAGGTTTAGGCTAGCAAGGTTGTTTGAGGCAAACACAAGGATGAACTAGTACAGCAAAACTCACATAAAAGACATATTGAAAGCATTATAATACTCTATACCGTCTTCCTTGTTGTTCAAACTCAAAACTAGAAATTATCTAGACCTTAGAGAAACCAAATATGCAAACCAAATTTTAGCATGCTCTATGTATTTCTTCATTAATGGGTGCAAAGCATATGATGCAAGAGCTTAAATATGAGCACAACAATTGCCAAGTATCACATTACCCAAAACATTTATAGCAATTACTACATGTATCATTTTCCAATTCCAACCATATAACAATTTAACGAAGGAGAAACTTCGCCATGAATACTATGAGTAGAAACCAAGGACATATTTGTCCATATGCTACAGCGGAGTGTGTATCTCTCCCATAAAGTGAATGCTAGGATCCAATTTATTCAAACAAAACAAAAACAAAAACAAACCGACGCTCCAAGAAAAAGCACATAAGATGTGGCCGAATAAAAATGTAGTTTCGGGGAGGAACCTGATAATTTGTTGATGAAGAAGGGGATGCCTTGGGCATCCCCAAGCTTAGACGCTTGAGTCTTCTTGATATATGCAGGGGTGAATCACCGGGTGCATCCCCAAGCTTAGAGCTTTCACTCTCCTTGATCATGTTGCATCATACTCCTCTCTTGATCCTTGAAAACTTCCTCCACACCAAACTCGAAACAACTCATTAGAGGGTTAGTGCACAATATAAATTGACATATTCAGAGGTGATACAATCATTCTTAACACTTCTGGACATTGCATAATGCTACTGGACATTAGTGGATCAAAGAAATTCATCCAACATAGCGAAAGAGGCAATGCGAAATAAAAGGCAGAATCTGTCGAAACAGAACAGTTCGTATTGACGAATTTTAAAATGGCACCAGACTTGCTCAAATGAAAATGCTCAAATTGAATGAAAGTTGCGTACATATCTGAGGATCATGCACGTAAATTGGCATAATTTTCTGAGCTTCCTGCAGGGCAGTGGGCTCAGATTCGTGACAGCAAAGAAATCTGGAACTGCGCAGTAATCCAAATCTAGTACTTACTTTTCTATCAACGGCTTAACTTGGCACAACAAAACTCAAAACTAAGATAAGGAGAGGTTGCTACAGTAGTAAACAACTTCCAAGACACAAAATAAAAACAAAGTACTGTAGCAAAATAACACATGGGTTATCTCCCAAGAAGTTGATTTCTTTATAGCCATTAAGATGGGCTCAGCAGTTTTAATGATGCACTCGCAAGAAATAGTATGTGAAGCAAAAGAGAGCATCAAGAGGCAAATTCAAAACACATTTAAGTCTAACATGCTTCCTATGCATAGGAATCTTGTAAATAAAGAAGTTCATGAGGAGCAAAGTAACAAGCATAGGAAGATAAAACAAGTATAGCTTCAAAAATTTCAGCACATAGAGAGGTGTTTTAGTAACATGAAAACTTCTACAACCATATTTTCCTCTCTCATAATAACTTTCAGTAGCAACATGAGCAAACTCAACAATATAACTATCACATAAAGCATTCTTATCATGAGTCTCATGCATAAAATTATTACTCTCCACATAAGCATAATCAATTTTATTAGTTGTAGTGGGAGCAAATTCAACAAAGTAGCTATCATTATTATTCTCATCAAGTGTAGGAGGCATAGTATAATCACAACAAAATTTACTCTCCATAGTAGGTGGCACAAAAAGACCACTATCATTATCATCATCAGAAATAGGAGGCAAAGTATCATCAAAGAAAATTTTCTCCTCAATGCTTGGGGGACTAAAAACATCATGAAAACCAGCTTCCCCAAGCTTAGAACTTTCTATATCATTATCAACAATGGTGTTCGAAACGTTCATACTAATATTACTACCAGCATGCAAATAAGATTTCATAGGTTTTTTAATTTTCGCATCAAACAATCCATGTTTTAAATCAGGAAATAGAATAAGAAGCTCACTCTTGTACATTATGCCAAACTAGTGTAATAAAAACATGCATGATATTAAGTAAAGTAAAACAAGTAACTAAATTTTTTTTGTGTTTTTGATATAGAGTGCAAGACAGTAAATAAAGTAGTAAATAAAATAAAGCAAGACAAAAACAAAGTAAAGAGATTGAGAAGTGGAGACTCCCTTGCAAGCGTGTCTTGATCTCCCCGGCAACGGCGCCGTAAAATATGCTTGATGGCGTGTATTTCACACGTTCGTTGGGCAACCCCAAGAGGAAGGTATGATGAGCACAGCGAGCAAGTTTTCCCTCGGAAAGAAACCAAGGTTTATCGAACCAGGAGGAGCCAAGAAGCACGTTGAAGGTTGATGGCGGCGGGATGTAGTGCGGCGCAACACCAGAGATTCCGGCGCCAACGTGGAACCTGCACAACACAACCAAGCTACTTTGCCCCAACAAAACAGTGAGGTTGTCAATCTCACCGGCTTGCTGTAACAAAGGATTAACCGTATTGTGTGGAAGATGATTGTTTGCAGAGAAAATAGTAAAAACAAGTATTGCAGTAGATTGTATTTCAGTAAAGAGAATTGGACCGGGGTCCACAGTTCATTAGAGGTGTCTCTCCCATAAGACGAATAGCATGTTGGGTGAACAAATTACAGTTGGGCAATTGACAAATAAAGAGAGCATGACCATGCACATACATATCATGATGAGTATAGTGAGATTTAATTGGGCATTACGACAAAGTACATAGACCGCCATCCAACTGCATCTATGCCTAAAAGTCCACCTTCAGGTTATCGTCCGAACCTCCTCCAAGTATTAAGTTGCAAACAACAGACAATTGCAATAAGTATGGTGCGTAATGTAATCAACAACTACATCCTTAGACATAGCATCAATGTTTTATCCCTAGTGGCAACGACACAACACAACCTTAGAACTTTTCAGCCATCGTCCCTGGTGTCAATGCGGGCATGAACCCACTATCGAGCATAAGTACTCCCTCTTGGAGTTAAAAGCATCTACTTGGCCAGAGCATCTACTAATAACGGAGAGCATGCAAGATCATAAACAACACATAAGCATAACTTTGATAATCAACATAACAAGTATTCTCTATTCATCGGATCCCAACAAACGCAACATATAGAATTACATATAGATGATCTTGATCATGTTAGGCAGCTCACAAGATCCGACAATGATAGCACAATGGGGAGAAGACAACCATCTAGCTACTGCTATGGACCCATAGTCCAGGGGTAGACTACTCACTCATCACTCCGGAGGCGACCATGGCGGTGTAGAGTCCTCCGGGAGATGAATCCCTCTCCGGCAGGGTGCCGGAGGCGATCTCCAGGATCCCCGAGATGGGATCGGCGGCGACGGCGTCTCGGCAATGTTTTCCGTATCGTGGCTCTCGGTGCCGGGGGTTTCGTCACGGAGGCTATTTGTAGGCGGAAGGGCAAGTCGAGAGGCGGCACGGGGGCCCACACCACGGGGCCGCGCGGCCAGGGGGGCCGCGCCGCCCTAGGGTTTGGCCACCCCGTGGCCCCTCTTCGTCTCTCCTTCGGACTTCGGAAGCTTCGTGAGAAAATAGGCCTCCGGGCTTTTATTTCGTCCAATTCCGAGAATATTTTTTACTAGGATTTTCGAAACCAAAAACAGCAGAAAACAAGCAGCGGCACTTCGGCATCTTGTTAATAGGTTAGTTCCAGAAAATGCACGAATATGATATAAAGTGTGCATAAAACATGTAGATAACATCAATAATGTGGCATGGAACACAAGAAATTATCGATACGTTGGAGACGTATCACACTTCAGAAATTATCTTTGTTATCGTTTTACCTGCTCGGGACGAGCAGAACTAAGCTTGGGGATGCTGATACGTCTCCGACGTATCGATAATTTCTTATGTTCCATGCCACATTATTGATGATATCTACATGTTTTATGCACACTTTATGTCATATTCGTGCATTTTCCGGAACTAACCTATTAACAAGATGCCGAAGAGCCACTTGTCGTTTTCTCGCTGTTTTTGGTTTCAGAAATCCTAGTAACGAAATATTCTCGGAATTGGACGAAATCAACGCCCGGGGTCCTATTTTGCCACGGAGCTTCCGGAAGACCGAAGAGGAGTCGAAGTGGGGCCACGAGGCGCCGCCACCATAGGGCGGCGCGGCCCAGTGCCCCGGCCGCGCCGACCTATGGTGTGGGGCCCTCGTGTGGCCCCCCACGTTGCCCTTCCGCCTACTTAAAGCCTCCGTCGCGAAAACCCCAGCACCGAGAGCCACGATACGGAAAACCTTCCGAGACGCCGCCGCCGCCAATCCCATCTCGGGGATTCTGAGATCTCCTCCGGCACCCTGCCGGAGAGGGTATTCATCTCCCGGAGGACTCTTCACCGCCATGGTCGCCTCCGGAGTGATGAGTGAGTAGTTCACCCCTGGACTATGGGTCCATAGCAGTAGCTAGATGGTTGTCTTCTCCTCATTGTGCTTCATTGTTGGATCTTGTGAGCTGCCTAACATGATCAAGATCATCTATCCGTAATTCTATATGTTGTGTTTGTCGGGATCCGATGGATAGAGAATACCATGTTATGTTAATTATCAAGTTATTACCTATGTGTTGTTTATGATCTTGCATGCTCTCCGTTATTAGTAGAGGCTCCGGCCAAGTTTTTGCTCTTAACTCCAAGAGGGAGTATTTATGCTCGATAGTGGGTTCATGCCTACATTGATACCCGGGACGATGACGTAAAGTTCTAAGGTTGTGTTGTGTCTGTTGCCACTAGGGATAAAACATTGATGCTATGTCTAAGGATGTAGTTGTTGATTACATTACGCACCATACTTAATGCAATTGTCTGTTGCTTTGCAACTTAATACCGGAAGGGGTTCGGATGATAACTCTGAAGGTGGACTTTTTAGGCATAGATGCAGTTGGATGGCGGTCTATGTACTTTGTCGTAATGCCCAATTAAATCTCACTATACTTATCATGACATGTATGTGCATTGTTATGCTCTCTCTATTTGTCAATTGCCCGACTGTAATTTGTTCACCCAACATGCTTTTATCTTATGGGAGAGACACCTCTAGTGAACTGTGGACCCCGGTCCATTCTTTTATACCGAAATACAAATCTGCTGCAATACTTGTTCTTTACTGTTTTCTTGCAAACAATCATCTTCCACACCATACGGTTAATCCTTTGTTACAGCAAGCCGGTGAGATTGACAACCTCACTGTTTCGTTCGGGCAAAGTACTTTGGTTGTGTTGTGCAGGTTCCACGTTGGCGCCGGAATCTCTGGTGTTGCGCCGCACTACATCCCGCCGCCATCAACCTTCAACGTGCTTCTTGGCTCCTCCTGGTTCGATAAACTTTGGTTTCTTTCTGAGGGAAAACTTGCTGCTGTGCGCATCATACCTTCCTCTTGGGGTTCCCAACGAACGTGTGAGTTACACGCCATCAGTCGGCGATGAAGCGGGCCCTGTCCCTAGCAGCCTCCGCCACCGCTTCGTCCCTGGCGGCGATGGCGGCCTCCAGCTCCCGGTTCTCCTGCTCGACCCGCGTGGGAGAAGGGCCCCTACGCTAGAGCGAGTCCAGGTCGGAGCACATTAGCCCCCGAGCCATTGCCATCACATAGCTGTGGGCTTCCTCCTCCACCACCCAAGCCTGACGGCGCTGGCCGTCCCCAGCCAGGGACTCGAAGGACGCGAGCAGAACCCGCTAGTCGCCGGCGCACTCGAAGCGGCTGCGCACGGGGGGGGGGGGGTCGTCGTCCGCGATGTCGTGGATGACGGCGTCCGCCGGAGGGGCCGCGATGGCCGCCCGCGCCTCCGCGAGCTCGGCCCTGGCGTCGGCGAGCTCGACCATGGCGTTGGCGATCTCCGCCCTGGTCGCCGCATGGCGCCCTTCCGCGCGCTCTGCCGCCTCCGCAACCTCCGCCTCCGCCGCCGCCGCCTCTAGGTCCAGCTGCTGGGCCTCAACGCCGGCGGCGGCTACCTCCTCCTCCTCCTTGTGGAGGTGGCGGCACATCTGAACAACGTGCTCCCAACTAAGGTTCTGCCCGGCCATGGATGGATTAGCTTGAGGTGTGCCCGTCGTCCCCGCCGGTGTCAACCATATATAGCCACGGCGGGGCGGGAAACGGCGTTGGCGCAGGTTGTTTCCCGCGCGCGCGAAGCGCTGGTAAAACTTGCCAATGTATTGGGCACACGCGGGAACGAACGTCGTCGCGCGGGAACAGTTAATCGCTGGCGGCTATCCTCGATGGGACGTAAAACGCCATTAGCGAGCTTGACACTGTCCCCGGTTAAAAAATGCGTCCGCACCGCTGGAGGTACCCCAGACGCAAACGGTCGCCCTGGGCCACATCGCGTCCGCGGGCCGACCCAAACGGATATTTCGGACGTCCGAAATGCGTCGGCCCGCTGGATATGCCCTCAGTAGTACTAGCTAGATCCGCGCATCTCTTTGATTCTATTTTCCATACCATTACCATTCTTAATTATTATTTTGATTGTACTTTATTTTCGTAAAGTGCTTGATCTACGTTTACGAGTTCATTTGTCAGACGACCTGCCAAAGGGGGAGAATTTTGGAACAACTTCAAGTACGTAAATAATATTCATAATTTTATTTTTATCATCAGCAATTGTGTTATGTTACATTCATATATATTGACCACCTTCATTGAATTATTAGATTGAATGGTTGCGGGAAGCAACCAAACGTGTACGAGCAATTCAAGATGAATTGGTGGGATTCTTACTTGAAGAGGTCATAGAACCAAATGGAGAATTCCATTAGCGCCCAATCAATTATGGACAACGATGATCCATAGAAATTATATTATACATATGCATGAACGTGTACCGTACCATTATGTAATATGTTCGGCCACGACATTGAAAGATGTTCCTTCGATCTCTATATTCATAACAACGTTGTGTAATATAATGGTTTCCTGTATGCATGTGTGTGTATTAACGTTTTTCAAATGGCGAGCCCTGGGCGTGGTGGCAGACTCTGCCGCGGCAGGTACACTTCCCTGCCGCGGCAGGAAACACTCCAAAACCGCTCGAACGTTCGGCAGCCAGCCACGTGTTGGCCCTTTAGCATCGGTTCGTAACACAACCGGTTCGTAACACAACCGGTGCTAGTTAGGGTACTTTAGCACCGGATTCTTTGCACTGGTTAGGTAATCGGTGTTAAAGCCACTTACAAACCGTTGCTAAAACCCTGTTTTTCAGTAATGAGGTTATGGTGTGTGATTGGCCCTTTTCAGCGTGTGTGATGAACCAATCTGTATATCTCGGACCTATCAGAAAGTCTCCTAGTGTTCGTTTCTCTTTTCAGAACTTGAGTCCAGCTCAAACTGTTGACGAATACTATGGTAGTAACCCATCAGGACACTACAATGAAGACTTGATCCAAACTCAAAGCGATCATGACTGATTCGTACACAAGGTCTGATCCAACCAGCTCGCAGCATATATACACCAAGGCTACAACACGAGTCAAGAGAAAGAAAAAAAAAGCTACACTAGTCAAAAAAATCCACGAACCAATCGATCGACGACATCAATCGTCTCCGGCGATGACGCACGGCCATCACCACCACCACGGCGGCGGTGGTGGCCATCATCACCACCACCATCACCACGGCGGCCACCACCACCACGGCCACCATCACCACGGCGGCCACCATCACCACCACCATCACGGCGGCCAGGTTTTGCCGGGGATCGCCGTCCCGGTCCCCTACCTGACTACCACGACGGTCCATGCGCCGCTCCTCGAGCCCATGCCGCACAGCTCCGGCTGCGACAAGTTCCTCTATCCGGTAATTTATTTTCCACCTGGGCACCATGCAGTCGATCTTGCTAGTTGCTAACTAGACTATCCCAAGGATCAATGTCTAATTTCGATGATTGCTTCCGGTGGCGTACAATTGTTGTTAATTTGCTGCCTGTGTATCATGCAGTGTTTGGCCATCTTGATCCTGGCAGCCGTGTTCACCTTCTTCATATTCGGCTGATCCATCCATGGAGCGTCCAGATTTACTACTCCGATCCTTCTTGATAGCATCCGCATGCACGGCATGCAGATTAATTAGTTAGTTAATCATGACTTGTGGTGGGCATGTATGGTCGTCCACTTTATTATTTCTGTGTAATTACAAATACTATGCGCGATGCTATTCAAGTTTCAAACCATGGAGGATAGCTCCGCCGAAGACACTAGCTACCTTTTAAACAGAAGGCCTCACGGCCCGGTTTTATAAATAAAGCCCTCCAGGAACGGTACATGCAAGTTATAGTTTTACAGACCACACACGAACGCCCAAGGCGTCACAAGTACGACCCTCCCAGGTTCAGAAGACATACACACACACGATACAGAGCCGAACGGCCTAACTCAGCAGGCTCAACCAAACTAGGTAAAAGCTGAAGCAAGATCTTGGTCAAGTCGCCGCCTGGGTCCTCCGCTACTCAGCCCGTAGTCGCGCGTAAAGCCTCCTGACGTCGTCCACCGCCGCGTCCAGCATCGCCCGGTCCTTCTGTCTGACCAGAACCCTCCAGGACTGCATATGAATAAGCATGTGATAGAAAACATCAGCTGGGTTCCCAATCATCTTTCCTTCAAAGACTAGTTTGTTGCGCGTGTTCCAAAGAGTCCAACACATGGCAGCAAACGTGAACCAAACTAGCCTACGAAGGGGGCCGTATAGACCCTGGGCGATTGCAATGAACTCCCCCGGTCCCGTGGGGTTCCGGTCGCGAGTGGAGGAGTTCCCTAACTCCAGCCCACATAAGTTTGGCGATGGGGCAGGAGAAGAAGATGTGATTGCAATCTTCATTCTCCTGGCAGAGGGCGCACCTCCCGTCCGAGGGTCCGTGGCGCTTGGCAACTTGCTCGGCAGAGGGAAGCCTTCCGCGGATTAGTTGCCACAGAAACACACGACTCTTGGGCGGGACCCGGGTGCGCCAAGCGTCTTTGAAACAAGTGACCGTCGCTCCCTGCGTCAGTGCAAGATAGACCGAACTAGTGGTGTAGGCCCCTGAAGCGTCCAGGGACCAGGACACCGTGTCTTCCTCGAGACCCGGTTGCCAACCCATGGCCTCTCGGCGAAGGTTGTCCCATTCAACCATTTCCGCCATCCCAAATTGCCGCCGGAACGCAACACCCCAATCCCCAGGGTGTCCATCTGGTGGCTTGGCATCAAACACCGAGATGGATGGATCCGTGCAGCAGCTGAATAGGCGGGGGAACCTTGCCATAAAAGGGCCCCTCCCAGTCCACCAATCCAGCCAGAACCTGGTGCGCCTCCCATTGCGCGCCACGTGCTTGGCTCCAAGTTTGAAATACCATTTAATCTTCTGAATGGAATTCCAAAATTGGGAACCTCTGGTAGGGACCGTTTCGTCGAAAAGATCCCTACCCCGAAGATACTTAGCACGGATGATGTCCGCCCACAGACCATCCGCGTCTTGGTAAAGCTTCCAAACCCATTTGAGCATCAGCGCGATGTTCATGAGTTTGGTGTTGAGGATTCCCAATCCTCCAAACGTTTTAGGTTTACACACCGTAGCCCAATCCACCATGTGATACCTGCGTTTGTTCCCCACTCCTTCCCAAAAGAAGCGAGCCCTAGGTTTGTCCATGGCCTTGTGGGTGCTGTCGAAAAGCATGTACAAGCTCATGGCAAACTGCGGGAGGCTGGATAAACACAAGTTGGTCAACTCCAGTCTTCCAGCCGAGGCTAAGAATAATCCCTGCCATGGGTCCACCCTGTGCCCAATCTTTTCTGGCAGAAAATTCCAGTCCGCTACCCTTAGCGCCTTATCACTGATAGGTAGGCCCAAATATTTGATAGGGAATTCTCCCCGCTTGCAGTTGAGCATGTGGGCTACCTGGTGTTGAAGTTCCAGTGGTGCCCCCGGCACCACCACTTCACTCTTATCAAAGTTGATCTTCAGCCCTGACATATTCTCAAAACACAACAGGATAACTTTGAGGTTCGCAATCCCTGCGCCTGTTGGTTTGATCAGAACCAAAGTATCATCAGCATATTGTAGATGAGTCACCCCCCCGGGATGAGATGCGGGACCACTCCCTCGATATGTCCCGCCCGGTTAGCCTTAGCCAGGATGGCCGCAAGCCCATCAACAACGAAGTCAAATAAGATCGGGGAGAGTGGGTCCCCTTGTCGGACGCCCCTTGCATTCCTGAAGTACGGACCAATCTCCCCGTTCACATTTATCGCCGCCTGGCCCCCTTTGACCAGCTGCATGAGGCGATGCACCACCCGTGCCGAGAAGCCCTTCCGCAGGAGAATCTCCTGCAGGAAATCCCAGCTCACCCTGTCATAGGCCTTCTCGAAATCAAGTTTGAGAAGCAAGCCCTCTTGCTTTCCCACTCGGAGTTCATGAGCAATCTCGTGGAGAGCCAGAGCGCCCTCATGCAGACATCTCCCCTTGATGAAAGCTGATTGGCTCCGGTCCACCGTCCTATGTGCTAGCGGAGCTAATCTAATCGCATACGCTTTAGCCACGAACTTGAATATAACATTGATCAGAGCGATAGGTCTAAATTGCGTAATCCGCTCCGCCCCCTTAACCTTGGGAATTAGAGATATAATCCCAAAGTTGAGACGGGCAATGTCCACCCTCCCTAAGGCGAAATCATTCAGCATCTGGAGGATGGGTTCTCGCAGGATTCCCCAGAATCGCTTAAAGAACAGGACCGGTAGCCCATCCGGTCCCGGCGCAGAGTCCGGTTTCATACTAGCCAGTACCTCGTCGAGGTCCTCAGCGGTGAAAGCTACTTCGACGCCCCAATTCTCCTCGTCCGAAATCTTCTGATCCGCTTCCCAGAGATCAGTGCCAAGGGCAAAGACCCGTTCTTCCCCTTTGGCCCCCATCAGGCCCTGGTAGAACTGGTAGATGTGCTCCATGAGGGCCCGCGGCTCCTCCACCTCGCCCGCCTCGGTGATAAGCCGGGGAATAGAACACTTGCGCTTGCGGCCGTTTGCAATCGCGTGGAAATAAGCGGTGCACGAGTCACCTTTCAGGATCCACTGAGTCCTACTCCGCTGGCGCCAGTATTCCTCATCCACCCTGTCTAGTGCAATGAGTTGGTCCTCGAGGAAGTACCGGAGGCCCCATCCCTCCTCGTCTAGACCGTTGGCATCCGCCACCCGATCTAGTTCTTCCACCTGGCGCAGAAGGTTGGTGCGGAAGTCCCTCTTCTCTTTACCCAAATTGGCTCCCCACCCCTTGAGGAATTGCCTGGAGTTCCGCGAGACATATTGACACGCCTCCACCGAGCATCGGTGCGGCCCGTGGCCAAAGATGAAGCAGCGGATTTTCTCCTTAAGGAGGTCCCCGAACCCCGGCACCCCCAGCCACCAGGTCTGGAAAAAGAACCTCGACTGGCAAATAGGTGCGTCCTCGCCACTGCTGAACAGAAGAGGGGAGTGGTCAGACCCCACCCTTGTGATTGTAGTAAGCGAGCAAAGCGGAAACGCCGCCTCCCAAACTGGCGAGACTAGAACCCGATCTAGTACACATTGCGTTGGGCGGAGCCGTTTATTCGTCCGGGTGTAGCGAGCCCCTGCCCGTTCCACCTCGCGGAGGGCCATAGTGGCGATAGCCTCATTGAACCGTCTAACCCTGGACCAAGAGATGTTAGCGTTGCTCTTGTCACTAGCAGCGCGGATCAAGTTGAAGTCACCCCCAACCACCACCGGGTAGGGGGCCGCCGCTACGGCCTGGGTGAGTTCCCCCAAGAACTCATCAGAACGACGGTGATCAGCCGGCCCATAGACCAAGAAGAAACACCACTTGAGTTTGTTACTACGTTGGTAGACCGAGGCACTGATGAAGAAATTCCCTTTCTGCCATTGCCCGACCTCAAAGCAATCGTCCCGAAAGCCTAGGAGCATGCCCCCGGAGTGCCCCTGCGCGGGGACCCAGCTCCACCCAAATTGGCCCCCCATCTCCAGGCTACGAAGCTCAGCAGCGGAGAAATCCGCCTTAATCGTTTCTTGGAGGGCCACAATGTCAACCCGGTGTTGTCTAAGGTAGGATTTGAGTTGTCCGCGCCTCCCTGGCTCCCCAAACCCCCTAATGTTGTAAATTAGGGCTCTCATGAGCGAACGTCCGTCTTCTTCCCGCGCCCCTTGCGCACCGTTAACCTAGGCCGGCGCACCCTTGCGCGTGCCCGAATGGTTTGGAGGGTCAAGTCCTCGTCGGCCGACCCTTTCCCGGTCGCGTCCGAATCCTCCAGTGTGGTATCCATACCACCATCAAGAGTCGCATCCTCCCTGGATGGCACGCCCTGGTCGGTGGCCTCCCTAGCCACCCGGTCCAAGGACTCCTGTTCCTTGCGCGCCGCCAGCGCCGCAAGGGAAGCCTGGGCCAGCTCTTTCGCCCTAATCTTTCGCCCTGGATGACACTAGCTACCTCACTGCCGTCATACTCTATTCAGTTTTCGTGTTTCCGGAGAAGGCTCTTAACCTCTTACTTATTTATGCTTCTTTTTTTTTCTTGTGGGGTAAAGGTAAGAAGATATAAGACTGTTATTGAAATCCCTTAAAAGGGAATCTACACTAGATTCTGGTCCTGACCTTAACCATACAGTCGTTAATTCTACCAAACCTAGCTAAAACATGACTTGCTACATTCTGATATCGAGACTGTTATTAAAATCCCTCAAACGGGAATCGATCAACAATAGATTCTTGTCCTGACCTTAACCATACATTCGTTAATTCTACCAAACCTAGCTAAAACATGACTTGCTACATTCTGATATCGAGGGATTTTACTTTTCCCCGCAACCCGACCAAAGTTCACTAGGGTTTTGGTTACCGCAACTTATTTGCCCCAAGGCTGAGACATCACTCGTGGTATTCTTCAGCATCTGCATTACTTCAGCATCTGACTCGATAATAGGGCTGTGTGCATCTATTTGATGCAGAGGCCGGGTAATACCCATTTCTAAAAAAAATCTGACTCGATAATGGTTCGGTGTTGGTTTTGCTCAATTGGTAGAGCAGCACCCACCATTAGAGCACAATTCATGGCCTCCAACACTGAATGGCAGCCGAACTAACAAGCAAACAAAACATAAACAAAAGAACACAACGGAGCAGGAAAAGAAAAGGCCCAAGAAAACTAGTCAGGCTCGGGGTCCAGCTTGATACCACAGCGCTAAATCAACTTTAAAACGGCCGAAAACAGCTGCAGTTGAGGAAGCTTTCTGACAAAAAAAATATGCTGCTTCCTCTCCCTCCAACAGACCACCATGTCAATTGATCACCAGACACGGCAGTGTTGGGGTGCCATCTAAAGAATAGACGTGGACCACCAGTCGATCAGGGAAGTCACGTCGGACTGTGGCCGCAGCCCGGTGTCGAGGTTGCAGTACAACAAAACCAAGTCCCAAACTGCTTGGGTGAAGGAGCGGCCGGTAAGGAGGTGAGTCGCTGATTCAGGCTCAAGCCAGCAGAGGGGGCAGATGGAGTTGCAAGGCCAACATCGTTTTAACAGGTTGTCAGTCAGTAGTTAGGCATTTTCCCAAGACAGCAAGTCAAGAGAAGATCTTGCAGCGCAGGGAGGCATCAGATTTCCAAACCAATGTGTCAAAAGCAGCTCCGGTAGATCCTTCAAATTGAAAAGCATAAGCATCAGCAGTGAGATTGTTTTTAAGTTCAAAAAGCTCACATTAGAGTTTCAAAAAAAGAAAACAAATTCTATATATAAATAATGATAAATTCTACTATTTGCAAAAACTCTATCCAAAATTCCTTGTGTTTGAGGCAGACAAAAATGGAAGATGTATGAATCTGGGTGCACGTGGATAGTGCACATTTCAAAAAGTTGAAAATCTGTCAAATATTTCATATGTGTGTGCCTAGAATATAATGACTTTTGAGTTGAGATTTTGCATACAGGTAGAGTTCAACATTATCTACACTTACGATTTTTGTTCTGAATTTTTGAAACCTAAAAATGCCAATTTTGAATTTTTCAAAAAGGAAAACGCAACCACGGATCTTGGGCTCCATTTGTGGTTTTCACCATATGGTTCATTGTAAAATTCTAAGTTCTAAACATTGGCAAGGTATAGTCACACTCTTCTTCTAATATATCAGAGCACATGCAGAGGTAGCGGGGCGCAATTTTAAGTGATAATAATCCATGTGGCCTTGTTTAGCTGTCCATAAACATATTCATCTATCTACTCGGCAGTTCAAATTAGATTGAAACTCTGAATCATGGTTAATTGGGACCGTACCTAGAGCTAACAGCTGCTCCAAGTGACTAGCTGATAGTCGTGAATTACTTGGCGGGTTAACGGCGTCAATCCTGGCTATTAGTAGTTTAGTACAAGTCCTGTTGGAATATATATAAGAAACAAGGAGCGGTGCAGATTCACACACCCAATTGACCACCAATCTTCGGTATTCTCATGTTCAAGCCTGTGCAGAGCTATCCGAGCCATAGTTGGCTCTCCTTCTCGACTACCTCCATTTCATATTGTAAGCTGTTTTAGTTAAGGTAGAATTACACCTGGATTTCACTTATAGCGTATTTTATCATTTTTTTTATTCTAGGAACCGGCAGTCGTACTGCCTTTCTATTAGATAGTAGAAAGCAAGAGTTTTACATACAGAGATGTCGCCCTAGACACCACAAGGCAATCTAGACAACCAGAGACCGCACACACTGACCCCACCCAACCCCAGGCGCATATCCGTCTCTTGGATCCTGGGTGTGGGCCAAAGCATGCTGCGCGATCTCCTCCCTAACCAGTGCGGCCACAACATCCGGCTATATGGTTGTGTTCTGGAAAACGTGTTTTTTTTCCTCTCCTTCCAAGACCCAAAAATGAAGTAGATGATCGCCCTGCTCGCCTCCCTCCTCTTTCCTTTGGAATCTTGGAAATGGCCTCGTCGCACCGATCATTGAAGGGCAATCCCCCACCGACGGTGGAATTCCGAGCTGGCCCTTCAAACTGAAGAAGTTCTCCCTTACTGTTGATGATAAGTGACAGTCCAGGGCGAGGTGCTAAACCATCTTGGGGTGAATTATGCACAGCAAAGAACTTGCACTTCATTTCCGCATGTCCCTTCCAGAACTTGGCCGTCATAAAAGGAGCGCAAGATCCAACAAACTGGCTCCGGTATGCTGAAGCAGCCGAGTACACTCCAGAGTCCTTCCACGGCCAATGGATTGCATTCGGCCTTGCCTCCAGGGGTCACCTCCTGCAAGAGGGACCAGTATGGTCAACTAAACAATGTGGGCCGGTTTGGAGATGTGGCCGAGGGCACGGATCCAATTATGTTGGTGAAGCTCCTTATGCACCGTCCTCTGCTTTCTTGTGGCAATGGCGTAGAGGTCCGGAAACTGAAACCTGAGAGCTCCTCCCGTCATCCATATGTCATGACAAGAGATGCATTTGGCTCTGTTACCAATGGTAACCTCCGTGGAGGCGTGGAAGAGGTCCATGTCAGCGTCATCACAAGGCGGCGTTATCCCGATCCAGGGCTTTTCCCGTCCGTCCAAGCCATCCAAGGTCATCTCAGACACATAGCCCTCCTGAATCAATCAAGGTCGAGGAATCCTAGCCATCCAAGATCCTTCGGCATGCAGACTGTACGCCAATTCACCAGGAGATGTGGCCTAGCCCCTGGGTCGCTCCTAGCTTCATCCAAAATGAAACTCCTCTTGATCTTCTCAATGCGCTTGATGACCCACTTGGGTAACTTGAACACCCGCCAAGTGGTAGAGGACCATGGAGGTGAGCACCGATCGGCAAAGCACAAGCCTTCCCGTGCAGGTGAAGTGCTTGCCCCACCAACCCGCGAGCCTGGAGCCAATCTTGTCAATGAGTTGCTCGAAGTGTACAATTAATCTTTAGTCTTGAGTGTTGTAACGGCAGCTCCAAGTACTTGCATGAGAAGGCTCCCCTCCTAGCATGGAAGATTTCCAGGGCTGACTCTACATGCGCCTCCATTATTTTAACTTTTCTAGTTTAAATTTTAGTGTTAAAATTTACACTAGAAAAATCAAAATATACTACAAATGAGATTTAATTACCGGCTGTTAGAAAAAACTGCCGCCAATACTGGAGAAGCACAGGCAGAACTGAATGTGCTGCTAATTTTTCGATGATTAGACTGCTCATAGTGCGAGTAACTTAGGTAGTAACATCACACATTTCAATGTATTTTGGTGACATGGCATAGCAATAAATGAAGAAAGAGAGGGAGGTGGTAACTAGCTATGTTACCATAACATCACACAACCCAAAGCAAAATGAGTCTACAACATAATAAATGAGACTTTGCATGATACCATCTCTAAGTTACTTTCCACTATGAAGTTAGTAACATAGACTAGTAACTTATGCATAACACCACCTTATGTTACTCCCCACTATGAGCAGCCTTAACGGCAGCATCTAAAAAGTGCCGCAAAAGTTAGGAGGATTAGCGGCAGTTTTTAATCTGCCTTTGTTGTATGGATGGACGGGTCAAGTCTGTTGAGAAAAGTCAACAACCTTACCCATTCTCTCACCTCACCGCACGAACGCTCGCTACCTACCTTCACACTCCTCGCTCCCGTCCCCCCTCGCGCCGCCGACGCCGACGCCGCCATGCCGGAGGACGTCGAGTTGAACGACTCCGCAACTCCGCGCCCGCCGTTATCCCTGCGATCGCCGACGTCCCCGCGCCTGCGCCCGCTCTCTCTACCTTGCAACGTGAGTAGCCTCTCGTCTCCCAGTGCCCCTCCCCCAAAACCCTAGATCAGCTTCCGGCGCCGTGGGCGCTGGACGGGAGGTAGCTAACGCGTGTATTCCTGGCGGTGCGTGCAGATCTGAAGGAGATCGCGTCGGTGATCGAGGCCGGGTCGCTGACCAAGGAGGTGCGCCGGATCTCCTGCGCCGTCCGCCTCACCGTCGCCCTCCGCCGCCGCCTCGCCCCCCGCGACATCGCGGCCTTCCTCGCCTTCGCGCTGCCCTCTTCCTCCGATGCCTTCGCCCACCTCTCCCCGCTCCTGCCCAAGGTATTTTCAGCACGCAACTTCAGTGCGCTCCTAATTCTTGAGGGTAAACCAGCAATTATGCCTGAATTTGATGGAACACAAAGGATTTGGGCGTCGCATGCTATATTTGTTTGTCTGAATGTGTCTTGGCTGTCAAATCGCATGGTAGATCATTCTGGATTGATTGGCTTTTTAGAAGCGACTGGAAAACCATAATCTAGATAATCGTTGTAAAGCAGTCTGTCGCCGTATGATTATGCGGTACAAGCATCTGAGTTTTCACTATTGAAGTTCACGACGAACCTGGTTCCTTCTGTTCGATGCTTAATTGGTATTCCGCAAATTCGTAGTTTGAAATTGGTGCATAGAGGTTTAAACTTCTTCCAGTTTCATTCTGCACACATTAAAAAATTGAAACTGGAGGCTTCTCTTGCTCAGAGATTTTTGACATTTCATCTTAATGTTACCATTTTTAGGAAGATGGAAGTGAGATGGATGTTGATACTGCAGCTCCAGTAGCTCAAGTTTCAATCAAGCATGGTCTCCCGAGAGATTGAAATATACTCGCTACTTGCTTGTGTTGATTTTCCTTATTGATCACAAGAAGTACGATGAGGTATGTCATGGAATTTCCTCCACTTCATCATCATTTGTGAAGCATACCAATTTGATTTTCTCTCCAGGCTAAAGCATGTGCCAACGCTAGCATTGCTTGTCTGAAGAATCTCAATAGGAGGACTGTTGATGTTTTGGCTTCTAGGCTATACTCGTATTACTCATATGCACATGAACTCACCAACAGCCTTGCTGAAATTCGTGGGTGAGTTATTCCAACAGTATGCTCTTGTGTCTCCGAGTAACCGAGTAAGCTCCTTTTCCTGTTTGATCCTGCTTTCATGTGCATCATACAATTGGTGCTCTGCATAACTCTCCCGGGGTTGCACAGCATGGCAACTTTGCACCGTGATGAGCTTGGCCAGGTTGTTCTGAGACACTAGTCTTCAATTTCAGACTTGTAACTTAAATATTGTCAAGTCATGTGGTTGACTTTTGGTTTCCATGGCAGGAAACACTTCTTAACCTGCTTCTTCGCAATTACCTGCACTACAACTTGTCCGACCAGGCAGAAAAACTTAGGTTAAAGGCACCACGTTTTGAAGCACATTCCAATCAGCAGGTAACTATCATTCATCAAGTAGTTTATTTTCTCTCCTGTATGTATGCCAAATTGTTACAGTTGAATTGGAATTGCAATATTCTTTTATTGTCTGTGTCGAGGCTGGTTATCGATTTAATGATGAATGGCCTATGAAATTGTCGTTTGCTTTTATAGAGATCTTATTGTAGACCAGTACTAACCTCTCTACTTCTACCACAGTTGTACTTGGCCTATGAAATTGTCGTTTGCTACTGTAAGGTTTACTGCTGCTTGATGTTCTAGTAGCCACCGTTGTAGGATTATTAGTGGATGGTAGAGGAAGTGTATTTTGAGTTCATGGGCATGTATCCATCCTATATTAAGTTTTTTGGCAGATGTCTCAAGTGTCCCCATATCCTAGTCTGTTCATCCTGAACTCTTAATGATTATAAAGTGCAACTACGGTGGCTTGTGTTCTTGTTGCCTTCGCTATTTATTGCTTGTATTATTGTTTCCTTGCTTGAGCTTTGCTAAACGAGATTAAATTTCCGTTTCTGAATCACCTCTCTGTATGAATTTGAGATGATTGACTTGTGTGTGTGTTGTGTCCACCGTGTAGCGAGAAGTTTTATCAACAAGGCCTGGAGGATTAGGCTTGCCATGGACGTGGCAGTGACAGTCAACCGCAGCCTGCATCGATGCACCGGGCTTACTTCTCCACTTCAGGTATATACAGATAAGGAGGACTACCTAGACTAGAGTTCCTGCAGCAGACCAATTCTTATTCCTTCTTTTGCTCTTCAGATCCAAGTTTCCTTTTACCTTGTGCAATCCAATTGTCACCACTATTCCAGTCCAAAATCTTGTCTAAAATGTTCCAAAGTGCTCCAGTCAGGTAACTGCTGGAACAAATGCATTTAATCATTGTTCTAAAATCAAACTGTTCCCAGTTATAGGTGACATCACTTTAATTCTTTAGTCCATTTTCATCATATGTTACTGTAAAATGGTTGTTGCTACACTTGGATATTGAGCTAGTATCTGAAGTATTTGTTCTGTACTCTGTGTCTCTGTTTGCATTCTTTTGAAGGAAAATATTTAAGCAGCTCTACCTACTGTTCCTCTGTCTTTCTTATCTTTTGAAACTTGAATAATCTGTATTTGTCATTTGAGTAGGACACTACCTATTTGACCGATGTCCACAAGTTCTGAAACAATCAAATTGCTTGATTTGTTTTTTTATTCCTAAACCAACTTAGCTGGAGTGCCTGAACCTGTATTTGCTTGGACGTAAATATCAACATGGTGAATGGACGTTAAGACTGCTTAATCTTAAACATATTTTTTTTGCGAATGTAATCTTAAACATATATTATATTGTAAACAAAATTAAATAGCAACACGGTGAATGGACGTTAAGCCTGCATAATCTTAAACATATATTATCTTGTAACCAAAATTAAATAGCACATTTATGTTTAATCTTTTCTGGTGGCATTTATTGGTTCCGCTTTATTCATGTGGAGCAACAAATCTCCGAATATTGTTTGCCTATGTGTCCATAATTGCCGTATGCATACTTGCATTATTGGAAGCTTTAATCTGTTTTTGTCAGGATAAATTACTGGAACTGCTGGGACCGGAAGTATACCTGCATCTTTGTGAGGAGCATTATCTTTTTGGTGAGGATCATTGTCTTTTTTCAGAGCAGTACAGTTCAGGTCCTGTAAGTTGTAAGATGTTGAAGGTTCAGGTGGAATGTGACGCAAAATAAGAATTTTAATGGGGAAACCACCTAGATTGGAACCAGCGGAATAGGTTAGTTTCGTATCAGATCTTTTGTTGATACAGTATGGGTGGGTACGGCAGTGCCAAAAGCACACAAAATATGGAGATCAATGCACGCTTCAGGTTGAGTTAATCGTGAAATTCTTTTATTTACCAGGTTACAGCAGTTCTGAGGGCCACTGCATATAACACCTATCCAGCAAAATGGGCAATGCTCGGTTTTGTTCAAGTGAGTATTTTCCTTGCTATGATCAGATATATCCTGGATGACTTTAAACATTAATGTTAATTTGATGATTTACTGTCAGTTGGCCTCCTATGAAGCCATGGGATATTGTTAGGTCAAAAACAAATATCAATAAGTTCAAGGATTAATTGTGGGCTGCAACTCAACATAAAAATAAACGGCGAACTGATCGACTTAGTAATTAATTGTGGGCTGCAACTCAGCATCAAAATAAATGACGAACTGATGGACTTAGTAATTAAATGTGTCACTGCATTTAGTCAGTGGTTACGTCTATGTTTTTATGTTCAGATTTCATCTGTACTTATATGAGAAAGGGAAACCCCTATAGGTGAAAATAGGTGTAAGATTTAATGTAAATCAGATACATTGTTAATATATATGGATTGGTTAACATTTAGTTCATGCATATTTAGACTTTTCCCAACAAATATTTGTCTCCCATGTAATGTTAACAAAATTATATAAGGTTTATGACATTACACAAGAGCAATATAATATCCATAAGAATATCTATATCCTCAAATTTCATCATGTTGCATTAACCCGTGCGCTGAAGCTGATATAACTGAGTACTTGATACATCAGGTCAATTTTTGTATTAAGTTATCTACAGGTTAATTTTTTGTTATTGTTAGCTAAGTGTTCTTATTTGATAGGTTCAGAAACTAAGGGGAACATGGTGATTTTTTCAAAGTAGACGGCCTATCCATGATACAAATTCAATGTTCATCACATAATTTAAACCTCTGTAATCACCATTGATTTAATCATACTAGAAGGATTAAACGCTGCAGGTTTTCATCTATTGCATCAATAGTGCCGTGGCATTTTTCTTATATGGTCTCATTAGAAATCTGATAAGAAAATTATGCCTCCACAGGTCTGATTGAGTCTCCACATACGTATTGAATTAGGTCTGAAGTTGCGTTTTGACGTCTCCTACGCTGCAGTGGTTTTGTACCCCATGTGCGGCACGTCTGCAGCCTCCTCTTTCTGCCCTACAACAACCGTCTACTTTCTGTCTTTCTAAGCCACGGTTACTTTTTTCAGTCACAGTAAGGATTTTGGAGACGGAAAGGATTAGAATTTGTGTGGTTATTTAGGGAACCCACCGTTTTTAAAGTTGTGCACACAATCACGTAAAACCACAGAGCCATTTGGCATTCGGAGAACTGAATAAAATTTCATTTTTAGTTTCTGCTGCATAAGGTTGTTGAACAGATATAGATCTACATGTGTATGGCCAATATTTCGTTAATAAGCATATATTTGACAAAACTTGGCGTATATGGGCATCAAAGCCATACACAACAAATCTCTAAATATTGTTTGCCTATGTGTCCATGAATTACTGTATGTATACTTGCATTATTGGAATCGAAGTGTGTTTGCATTAAAGTGGACTACTTGCTTTACTCTATTTTTTTGTCGGGATAAATTACTGGAACTGCTGGGATTTGGAGTAGATCTGCATCTTCTTGTAGAGGATCATTGTCTTTTCCGGGTGCTGTACAATTTAGGCAAACAATATTCCTCCTGGGCATTGGGCTGCGAGTAGGCTGTGAAGAGACACATGGGATAGAAGCCACAAGCAAATGGAAGCCAGTATGATGTGTGATTGTGTTCCAGATCTGATGAACCCTGTTGGTTAGACAAGTAAGATGGAAGCCAATTAGATGAACCATGTTAGATGAACCTTGTTGTGTATTTTATCTAATGGTTTCAAACCATGCTGTTCATGATGTGGAGATGAACACTGTTGGTCATGGAAGTTAATTAGATGCCTGGATTGTGAATCCTTGAATGTTCAAAATGTTGGTTTCAAACATTGCTTGACTTCTTGAGTGTGATGTATGCTTGATTGTAGATTGCTTGAATGTTTGCAGGCAGTATAGCAACCTTAAAAATGCCTAAGAAAATAATCAGCGGCACCAGAATTAAAAGCCCAAAAAAGTAATTGTAGGCATCCTTTAAAAGTGCCGGCAAAAAGTTTAGATGGTATCCCTAGAAAAGTGCCAGTAAAAACATTTCGTGACATTTTTCGAAAAGTGCCGGCAAAAAGATTCTATGGCATTTTTGGAAAGTGCCAGCAAAAAGATTCCATGGCATCTTTCAAAAGTGCCGGCAATACTAACTAGCGGCATTTTTGGAAGTGCCTTAAAATATAATTAACGGCACTTTTCTAAAAGTGCCGGCAAAGACCTACCTCGACTGGAATAAACGCAGCACTTTTTTTTGTGCCTTGAAAAATCTTTACCGGCACTTTTGGTACCTTTGCTGGCACTTTTTTGTGCCAGCAATCTGGGTACCTGGTGTAGTGTATGCTACATTTACGGGCAAGTTCTACAAAAATAAGGTCTTACTGGTACCAACGTGACACAACATACTCATATGAGATGAGAACGTGCACCGATTTTCAAGGAAAGGGAAAAATTGGGACCTATTATGTCAGTCCGTAAGCTAATGTGTAGCATTATTGGAGTGAGGGGAGAGCGATCCTGTAAATAGAAATTAAGGTGGAGCTCTGATCTCTGAGCTGCTGTAGTAGTATAGGCAGTTCACATGTGTATCGTCAGACAACTCCTGCATAAATAAACCAAGTTGAGCTCTGGGACAGGAGCCAGAGCAGTCCACCCTCTCTACCCACACGCTTGCTCCCCCACCATCACGCATCTTCCATCCACCAGGCCGCCGGCAATCGGCACCGATCGGCGGCGATGGCGCACGGCCATGGTCACCCCGGGGGCCATCCCGGCCACGGCGGCCACCACCAGCCACTCCCCCACCATCACGAGCACCACCACCAGCCAGTGCACCATCCCCACGGTCACGCCGTGCCGGTGATCATCCCGGTCACGCACTCGTACCTGCCGACGACGGTCGGGACGCCGCTGCTCGTGGACAGGCGGCCGCTGCCGCCTGGCGGCCTCCTCGTGGTAATTTCCGTGTGCTCATTAGGGCTATTTCTAGCTAGCAAGCAAGCAAGCTATGCTACTATACGATGATGAATTATTATCGACTAACTTCGACGATTGATGTTGTTGTTTTTGTGGGCTATGCATGCAGTGTGTAGGCTTGTTCGTCCTGATCGTGGTTTTGCTCGTCCTCTGGAGGCTCTAGTACGCGCCTCTATGCGGGCGGGAGATCCAGCCGTGCATTCAGTGGAGCCTTCGTGTGTCCTTGTAAAATTAAGTACTTACTCGGATTTATCTAAATTCATATGTATCTATACACTAAAACGAGTTTAGATATGTGTGAATCTAGATGAATCGAAATCACTTATATTGGGATGGAGGAAGCAGAGTACAGTGCTTTTTAAGTGTTTTTGTATGCTTAAGTACTGTAAACTTGGTGGATGTGTATGTGAACTTTTGTTTCGATTTAATAATTATCGTGTAATTTTAATATAACTACCATTCAGTTGCCTCCCCGCCCCTCTTCTCCTTCCTCTTGATCTACCGCTCACTTCAGGATGGTCACCGGTCAAAAATAAATGTCGTTGCTCAAATGGGTTCCAGTATGTAGCGTGATTGTGCTTTTATAATTCGAAACTTCTATGCACACGACAATTCAATTTCCGATGTGTGTCCACAAAGGATCCAGTGGTTTGATGTTGTTTTCGTAGCCGGGTGGAGGTTTGAGTGCATATATGCATCGTATGCAATTTGTACATAAAAGAGGGAATTGCAGTTTGCACCAGGTACTGTCCCTGGCGTTGCAAAGATCACCACCTCGACGTCTTTTTTGCAACATCCACCAGATCTTGGACTAATCTGTTGCATTCTACTCTAATACTAATGGTTAGCAGGACAAATGGCGGCTGAAGTGTATGGAATTTGACCCTTTTCATCCTCTGT
The DNA here is from genome assembly GCF_022539505.1 of Lolium rigidum. Classification (NCBI taxonomy): domain Eukaryota; kingdom Viridiplantae; phylum Streptophyta; class Magnoliopsida; order Poales; family Poaceae; genus Lolium; species Lolium rigidum. Next base: position 54,197,351 of record NC_061508.1, read on the forward strand.
TACAAACAAATCCGAAGAAAATTACACTTCTAGAGAATAGGCATTGCGTACCGGTGTGAAAGGGTCTTTAATTCCGGTTGGCCATCCGAAACTGCCAAAATGAGACTAAGGGCATCTCCAACGGGCCGACGCATTTCGGACGTCCGAAATGTCCGTTTGCGTCGGCCCACGGACGTCATGCGGCCCAGGGCGACCGTTTACGTCGGAGGTACCTCCAGCGGTGCGGACGCATTTTTTATAGCGGAGACAGCGTCAATCTCGTTAATGGCGTTTTACGTCCCGTAGAGGACTGCCGCCGGCGATTAACTGTTCCCGCACGACGATGGTCACACACGTTGATAAATATATGTAATATATTTTCTATTATGATCACACACATATAAAAATACAATTGGTAGCCATGGGAGCTCGACGATCATACATGTTGATGCATATATTCTATTACATGGAGATCATTGAATTATAAGGTGTTAAACGGGTAATAGTATTCTCCGTTTTTAGGTATGATCTCCGTAAGCAAAAATTCGGACAATTTCTCCTGAAGATGTCGTAGGCGTGGTTGTGGTAGGACGCCCCCCACCTTCGGTCTATAAAGAATAAGATCCTATATGAATATATGAGTGAGATAATTCCTTATATGACACTAGTCTTAAATTTGATGCCTTATATGACACCATTAACTTTTTGCTTCCTCATGTGATCTGTTGTATTAAATTTATGCCTTATATGACACCGCGGTCGATTCTGTTAACTTGTTTCGTCACTTTTTGCTCATCTGGACCAAAATACCCTTGTTTCCCTATTGCCGTGTTTGACTCGATTGAGCACAGCCTTTACGCATCAAACAACCACCGAGCCCGCACCCTCACTCGTCGGGGCGGAACCCTAGCAGCGGCGGCGCGGCTGTGTCAGCGGCGGCGGGCAAGGACTGGCGCCCGAGGGCGCCATGGAGCAGGCGCCGGCGGACGGAGAACCAGGCGGCGCGGCGGCCGGGCGCTGAGAAGATTCCGGTGCCACTTGACATCCCAGCAATGGGCGCTGAGAAGTTAAACAACTGTTTCTCTTATTGTCACATGAATGTTTTTCACACATTGCACCAGGGGCCAGAACTGACTTTTTATGTGAAAAGTTGATACCGTTGGCTCAAAAAATACACTAGTGTCATGTGAGGCATAAATTTTACACAAGTGACCATAGAAGGAAGCAAAAAAGTTAAAAGTGTCACATAGGCATCATGGTACATATATTGATAATGGTAAATATATGAAAACTAGTAATAGGTACTTACATGGAGCCTTTCATAACGCAGCTCCAATGCCCATTCACCGGTCATTTTTGTGATGAACGCTTTCCAACATATGTGATAATGATTTTATCAGAAAATAAACGACAAAGGCCGATATAGTACGATAATGATTGAAATTACATGTCGAGCATGTAAATCATGCTGTTGTACTCCTTAGGGTTTTTATCTAATGTGTCCATGATATATACTTTTCCAGAGTCAACTCTAATGATGAGTAGAATATAGTGGTAACTGGGCATGCATGCACAACTCATCATAACATCGAGTAAGCAAAATAGAATATGTGTATAAGACAGTAGCACTCACCTGAAGGAGGGAATAGCACTTTGCACCACTTGTTGGGGCTAAGGTTGCACAAAACCATAACTTGAGTTTTGTTTTGCATAGAACACCACATTTTGCCTTAGTTGTTTGCAAAGAACACACTAGTAGTCATTAGCTAGCCTAATAGGCCATTAGCAAATTTGGGCCCACTTCCAAGGGCTTAGGTCACGCTCAAGGCGAGCGAATTGGTATGCTCGGACCGGTTCAACCCAATAGAAAACCCTCGACCTAGGTCGCCTGCCCACACCAAGTGCTCCGACGGCGGGAGAGGCGGCGTTCTGACTACAGGGATGGTCGAGCCGGAGGAGTTTCTCCCGACCACGAAATTTTTGGAGCCGGAGAACCTAACATCGACTGGTTTGGAGTTGAACCGGCCTCCAACAAGCGAGAGACATGGGTGGGGGCTAAGGGCGCAGCTCTATGCGTGGTACCTAGGGTGTGTTTGGTAGGTCGGGCCAACTCAGAAATTCTCATCTCAACCGAGATTTTAAGTGAAACATGTGTTTGTTAGTCTGGGCCAACTCATCTCAGCTACGCCCACTTCATACAGAAAAGCATTCTCAGCCAGGCCCGGTTGTGAAGCTCAAATCAAGCTTCACAACCCAGCCTGGGCGAGCTCATCCCGCAAAAATTTCCACGCGCCTGGCTCGCGCACCCCCGAACCCTCACCCGCACAACTTTTCTCTGCTCATCATTTTCTTCATCCCCAAAGACACGGCCGCCTCCTCCCTCTCAGCCCCGAGCACCGCGCCCCCAGGCCCCGAAGATCGCGCCGCCAGGGATGAGGCGCGCCGCCACCAGGGACGAGGCGCGCCGCCGCCAGGCCGTCTCCCGCCGCGGCCAGGCCGTCCTCCCGTCGCGCCTAGAGCACCCCCGCTACGCTCCGACCACCGAGCCGCCAGGCCCCTAAGACCGCGCCGCCGCCAGGGCGTACTCGCGCAGCCGCCAGAGCACCCCGGCCAGGCCCCGACCACCGCGCCTCCAGGCCACGAATGCTCGCGCCGCCGCCAGACCATCTCCCGCCGCCGCCAGGGCATCCTCCCGTCGCGGCCAGAACGCCGGCAAGGTCTCCACCGGCACTCCGGCAGGGTCTCCTCACGAGCAGACCCGATTGCTCTTTTTCATTTTTTTGAAGGTCCTTTCTGTAAAAAGCTGGCCCTGTTTGTAAAACTTGCCCTAATTAAATTATTGTGTATTTTGTAAAGTCTGTATTTTATATTTAGATATAGTCTCAACTTTGTTCATATATTAAATTAGTGCTAAAATCAATTGTGGTGGTATCCTAATCATCTCATCTCATACAAGTGCTACCAAACAACATCTCATTTCATCACTTCTCTTCTAATACATGTGCTACCAAACGACATCTCATCTCAGTTTAGCTTGGTTAGGTTCATCATGTATGAGAGGAGATAATTATTCTCGGTTGGCCCGGGCTACCAAACACACCTAAATACCTAATGCATGTGCATCAGGGTCATTGAATTATTTTAGTAGTAATTTTGAGCATAATAATTCAAATACATTAGCTTAGGCTAAAAAATGTGTGCATCGCCTTGAGCGCGACCTAAGCTTTTGGAAGTGGGCCCAAATTTGCTAATGGCCTATTAAGCTAGCTAATGACTACTAGTGTGTTCTTTGCAAACAACCACATCAAAATGTGGTGTTCTGTGCAAAACAAAACTCAAGTTGTGGTTTTGTGCAACCTTAGCCCCAACAAGTGGTGCAAAGTGCTATTCCCTCCACCTGAAGTTTTAAGGAAATAATATGTACCACGGGTATTTTTCTTCATTAAAAAATTAGAAAGTTAGCATGTCGAGACCATCATCCTGGCCCATCATCAGCGGCCAACCGGTGGCGATTTGCCAGCTGTCGTCGCCCTCGGGGCGGCGCTTCACGGGAGAGGTCGAGAGGAAGACGGGGTGTGGAGAGGCTGCTCGGTCGGTTTGTCTCTGGCTAGACGTGGTCAACCCGCTGGCTGTGTGGGACCTACTCTAATAAGGCCATCAACACTAAGGCAAAGCGAAAATTAGACTGGAACGCTACCGATTAGTCCAAGGCCTGGTGGATGTTGCAAAAAAGACGTCGAGCTGGTGGTTTTTGCAACACCCAGAATAGGACCTGGTGCAAACTGCATTTTCCTTGTACAGAAAATGTCCTACATGTAAGAGAGTTCTTGATAATTAAATTGTGACTACAGATTAGGATCCAAAAATTATTGCACACCGCAAAATTTATTTTTACCATGTTTACAGATGAATTAGATTCGTTCAAGGATCAAAAACCTCACGCCCACGGAGGTGGCGTTTTGGCTCATAGAAGCAAATGCTCCTATTCTACAAAATAATTAAAAAATAATTTTAAAAATGTGAAAAAATTCTGACATAAATTTTTTGGTGTACATCATGACATTCTATGTGCACGAGTTTTCGTGGAAACAACATTTTGTGTGACGTGTACAAAAAAGATAAAAAAATGTCATGTATGTAGTCGTGTTATAGCATTAAAAAATTTCTTTTTTACAGGAGCCACATAATTTTTTAGTTTTTTTAAAAAAACTTAAGTACGAACATAAAATATGTAGATGTACATAGAAAATTTTATTTTAGATTTTTTTGACACTTCAAAATGTAGATTCATTCAACGTTGAGCAAATGCTCCTATGAGGCAAACTGAATATCCCACACACAACCTATTTTTTTATATATAAAAGGCATTCAATGCCCAACTTCATGCCGTCGTGAGAACAGGTCTGGAGGACTGATGTTATCTGCCTGTCTGTGTGTTGTTTTGGACCTTGCTTTCTTTCGACTCTTTGGGTACGTTCGATTGTACGTATTGTGTTGACAATAAAATAAAAAACAATGTCTGGTGTGAAAATAATGCATGATGTCTCGCCGATATACAATGATCAGCAGCAACTTACAGGTACTAACAGTTGTCAGAAATAGTGGCAAAACGTGTTGAACAAACCTGCTACGACTTCTTATATACTACTATATGTATATAGGGGACTTTCTTGCTTCTGAAAGGAACTGGGCTGTTTGTATACAGACAAAACCTGCCAATCGAGTTGCTAATTTGGAAGATGTACACAACCCCGGCTTGAATCTTCTCTTGGAGGATTCAGTCCGCGCACTCTGTCTTGCCTGTTAAAAAAAAAACTTTTTAAAGCTCCAATTAGCTCTGTTCTTCTTGTATCAGACAAAGGAACACCGCAACCCTGGTTAAATTGGAAAGCATGATATGCATCATCCTCGTCGATGGAATAGTTAGGGTACACAATGTCATCTTCAGCTGCTCGTCTATCTTTAGGAAATGCTAGCGATGATGGGCCACTGCTGCCCCTTATCAGAAGACAGAATATCAAAACCTGAAGATTCATCTCTCGGAGACCGCGCTGCTTTATTTGGAGACTGGATCTTGGCCTTTCTTTGGGCATCTCACGAGATGGATCTCCCTGTGTACAGTAATTATGTCCACTTAACTTCCCTTAGTAGTATGGCAGATTAAGTAACTAATTACTCTAACACAAAACGTTAATGCCTGCATGTTCTTAATTGGCACTGTGGGTAATCTCAGGATGCAGATTAGTTTACAGAAGCTGGCCGGAGGCGTGCAGGCAGAGCCTACTTACCATTGCAGTGTCTTGGCAGAGAAGCTAGCTCTAGGTGTTGCTGAAGAGTGTGGCATCAGGCGTCGCTCCGGGCCGCACATGCACATGCAAACAAACAATCTTGAAGAAAAACGGAGATGACAGGCGAAATTAAGGAAGGTGTCAGCTATTTTCTTTCAGTTAACTTGCATGGACAGCTTGGTCGTTAGCGAGACGTACAGCGACGGCGCCATATGGCTGGGATCATGATCAGATTCCTCTCTTGTCAAGGACTCCAGATCAAAGTCTCTTTCAGGCGCAACCAAGAGTGATTACATATTTCTGCAAATACTTATCTTGGTAAAGTCGATTGCTCCTCTTTGATTTTTGCTTTCAGGATTTGCACGTAGAAAAGGTGAGGACGACAGGCCAAATTTTGGGGATAAAACAAGTAACGAGAAAAAAAATGCAGGTTTGTGCCTTGCGCAAAGGCAATTCTAGACTCGTGTACACTAGCTAGCTGAAAATTAACTTAGTGCTTAGTCAAGTTCACAACCAACATATTTACATCCCACAATAAGTTGTGGCTAAAGTTTCTAGTTGCAAGTGGGGTTTTAACTCGGATTTTCTCTATACAAATAGGTTGCAACCAGATTTTCCAGTTTTAAGGCAAATTGCAGCTGAGATTTTTCTATCTACAAGTCAAGTTATAACTAATGTTTTAAAATTACAAGTAAGTTATAAACAAAAAATGATTCACTCACTAGAAAACTAAGGGATAACATCACTTGGTTGAGAATTAAGTTAATTTTTATTTAATCAACCTTTTATTTTGTTACCTATGAAGGTCCTCTTCTTTTGCGGTGGTATATAGTACTACCAGTTTTACTAGCACTAGCATCCAACTATGAAACCAAGGCGCCAATTCCCCGCAGACAAAGTCTAAATCTTGCACTGTTGCACAGACCGGTGATTGCCATGGGCGCCACCAGAGCACACGATGAAACCTTGCACGCATCTGGGTCTCTGGGACATCATTGCTACTTGGTTGTTGAAATGATGGCTGTAACGTTGCTATCCCCATTCCCTTGCCATGCTGCATCGTCTACATGCTCGAACTGATTGTAGGTTGATGCTCAAAATTCAAATGTGGGTCAAGGCAGACTATATGCTCGCTGGCATTAACACGCTTCGGATCGAATTTTGTTTGTAGCACTAATTTATACATTTTCTCCTCAAATTCTTAACAAACTGATAATGAATGCATATTTAGATTGGAAATGTACATTTTCTAGCCGGAAATAAAAATAGTTGGATAATTACTCTCGTACGTAGAAAATTATATTCCTAACAAAACTACAAGGTATTTAATCTTTCAGCCTTTGCAACAGTCAAAGAGTTGAGAAAATAGAGACATGGTGGTTGTGCAGAGTAAAACACAAGCATTCACGACGTGGTTGGAGCTAGACATGTTCATCAAATAAATTTGACAAATTAATAACTACAACAATGAGTCCTCTGTAAAAAAAACTACCTTTCCTTCGTCGACTGGAATCCATGCAGAGGGGGCGGTCTCATTCTTATCTCCGCCTTCTCTCTTTTCATCCCGCCGCTTTAGAGTTTCGCATGAGAAACCAGCTAAACCCCAAGACTTTCCTAGTGGAGCTGCCGACGGAAGATGACCGAGGGGAGGCACCGGAGGATCCCTTGTATGTAGTTGTTGTAGGGTTGTGCTTGTAGCTTTTATGTTTGGTGTTATGCAGGTGCTTAGGAGTAGAGCACTGGAGTTTTTGGACCGGTCCGGTGTGCCCTGATTGTTCTTCCTCTTCCCATGCAGCTCCATCGGTCGGACAAGGAGGCGTGGAAGGAAGTCATCACCGTCATCTCCATAAATAAGATATGTGGTTTCGGCTATGATTTGGTACTTCTTTAGCTCGGTGGTGTCATTCTCCCCATATCAATGTGGTGCATGTAGACGGAGGTAGGGGCCAAGCTTGAGATTGGGGAATAGTTGGATGGTTGCAGGGAAGTGTTGATTCCACTGCTTCTAAGTGTACACTCTCGGTGGCCCGAGTTTGGTTGGCGACCCTGGTGGAAACTCCGATTGATGTCGGTGACCGCGTATGTTGTTTGCTAAACCTCCATGCAAAAGCCTCTCGAAGGACTTTCGGTGGTGCCTTTCCTTCCTCTCGGTTCAAAGTGGTTCCATCCACGGTATCGGCGGAGAAAGCCATGGTGGTAGCCTTTGTTCTTTGGCGGGGAAGGAGGACCCAATTACTTTTTCTGATAATATGTTTATATTTTCTTTTTGAAAAAGTTTGGGGTTGTTATGTAAATTCTCTATTTTTTGGGGTCCCTTATGTATTTTGTACCCTCATCTCAGCTAATTAAAGCATCTTCCAAGACCTTGGGGCCTTTCCCCTATTAAAAAGAACTACTAACACTGAGCTAGGTTGACTTAATTTTTGATCCAAAAATCATCCTAATTCATTTATTTTTGATAAGCGACAATTTATTACTCAAACAATGTATCGTGATGATACAGTTCAGAAGAGAGGTTACATTCGGCCTCTGCATAACTACTATGTGCATAGCTATAAAACCAAAGATAAAAGTTAACTAAGTTGAAATACAAGTCAGAAGAGCTTGTAAAACTAGTATGTCATCGGAGGCTCAATCCATAAATCATGCTGCCAACCGTGTGGAATAAAAGTATTTCTCGTCGTATTATCCAACCATGTAGACACATCCATAAACATGTCGCAATTCTCCACACAAAGACAACCACTAATGAAATAAATGAGTACACCGGTAGATGACCTGCATTAGAAAAATTGTTACAATTGAAAACATTGTTATTTATACATAGCCATAGTGACCATATAAGGACAAACACTCCCACCCTAGTAATAATTCTAGGGATTTCTATTTCCGTGCCCTCGGATTCTTAGTTGTGCTCAGTTTTCCCCAGCCGCTTAGTTTTTCCTCAGTTTTATCCAAGCCCTTGTCTGAAACCCTCACAAGTGCTGGAATGGACGGTTGCCCGACGGGTCAACAACTTTGACCGTTATCTGCTGACTAGTGGGGCCACGTAGAGCCCGCAAATACACGTCAGACCATCCATCTTTGTTTGATCGTAAGCATCGTCGTATCCCTGAACAAAACGCGGACAAGTGGGGTTTCGGTATATCGAATGACAAGTGGGTCCATGACGCTGATACAAGGGGCAATTAATACACGGGTAGGATTAGATTTTTAAATGGAGCTCTACAGCGATGGCACGGAGGAGGTGGCCTGCGGGGTGCCGAGATGAGATCGACATCCACAAGGAACTGCATGAGGCGAGACCAGAAAACGCATTAGATAGATATGAACTAGACGCGTTTAACCATGCAAAGAAGAGAAGAAATGGTCGAGGACATCGACGACTACCTCAACACTTTGACTGACAGTGTCGAACACGAGCAATGTAGAGAAAACTAGTGTCTCTCCTTTCTGGCGTGTATAGATGGGTGCTAGGGGAGTTTTGTGGCGAAAGTAAAGACCTCACGATGGTCTGTGGCGTCCAGCATAGCGGGGCGGCGTGGCCGTGCCCACAGTGGCGTGCATGTTCGGCATTGGCATCACCATGTATGTTCGGCATTAGCCTCGGTGGTATCTCTGGTGTGTCAGTGATCGAATGAGGGAAGGGATTGAGGGTGCATCCCGACGGTGACCTAGCAGTGGCGGCGAGCATAGCCGTTCTGACCATGCCGATATCGACATCGGCATCGTTTGAAAGCTCTGGTGCTCGAATCAAGGTGGGATTTGTTTCTTGTACACCAAAATGAATTTGAAACAAGTTTCCTGTTGAAGATTAGGTAAAATACGAAAATTTGTAAATAAAAAATTTACTGGCACCATGGTGAGGTTCTTTTTGATAGAGCTATACGGTTCGGCAAAAGTTTTTGACACTTTTTAGATATTCCTTGTTGTTACAGGTATGTCATCATGTATGCAAACTTGAGGTCATTTGGAGATGTTCGAAAAAAATCACTTTCCTTAAGCGCATGCCATTTGGTCTCACTGAAACCAGCTTTTGTAACAAGTTAGGTTTTTTTGACCTTCTCTAAATGGCCTCAAAAATCATACAGATGATCTTCTATACAGACCGAAATCCCACAAATATGTATGTCTCATGTTTATACCAAAATTATACCATTATTGGGACGTTTCAAATAACCAAAACTATATCCCAAACTATATTCCCTAAAAGAAAAGGAATGCTAAAGAAAGTTGAAAATTGTTAGAGGGGTGATAACTAATCCATTCACCGAAATCCCCCAAATATGCCAAATATGTATGTCTCATGTTTCTACCAAAATTATACCAGTCTTGGGCCGTTTCAAATTACCAAAACTATATCCCAAACTATATTCCCTAAAAGAAAAGGAATGCTAAAGAGAGTTGATAATTGTTAGAGAGGTGACAAATAATGCATTCACCGAAATCCGCAAATATGTATGCATCATGTTTATACCAAAACTATACCACTTTTAGGCCGTTTCAAATTACCAAAACTATATCCCAAACTATATTCCCTAAAAGAAAAGGAATGGTAAAGATAGTTGATAATTGTTAGAGGGCTGATAAATAATCCATTCACCGAAATCCCTTAAATATGTATGCCTCATGTTTATACCAAAATTATACCACTTTTGGGCCGTTTCAAATTACCAAAACTATATCCCAAACTATATTCCCTAAAAGAAAAGGAATGCTAAAGAGAATTGATAATTGTTAGAGGGGTGACAAATAATGCATTCACCGAAATCCGTAAATATGTATGTCTCTTGTTTACACCAAAATAATACCACTTTTTAGTTTAACATTTTTAGATCGTGGAAAATAATGCATAAATAGAGGGAATATAGTTACGTGGTAAACTCGTTATTGCACATAAATAGGGGGGTGGCACTGTCCAACGACAGAGAGGGAGAGAGGGGTGGCCACGAAGAGAGAGAGAGAGAGAGAGAGGGGTGGCCACGAAGAGACGGAGAGGGGTATACTGCCCGTTAGATCAGTGGATCAACGGTTGGTGGAGTCGATCCGTATGACAACGGCTCAACTAATCAGGATAAGTTTGGGCTTCTGTGAGCATACGTGAGGGCAAAACTGAGTAGTACTAAGAAACCAAGGGCATGTAAATAGTAAATAGACTAAGGGATTCAAACAAAAGAATTACAAAATGAAAAATGCGTGTTTTGTACAATATAATTCATATTGGGCTACATCAAATTATTTGCAATTCAAATATACATGAGTGTGACGATTATGGCCTCATTTAGACAAACTATGTTTTGGGGAAGATGTTTTGCAAAGGGCTTTGAGTGGAAAACCATGCATCTTCATAACTACTAGTGATTCTGAGAAGTGGCAATTTATGGTAAAACTTGATTTATCTATGTTTGTTAAGGTTTCCTAGGTGCAAGTTGCGTAGGAAGACTCCATGAGTAGGTGCCACTATGTTTTTTTTTGGATTTTTCTACGCATGGAATGACTCAATTAGCTATGTTAATTTCATTTGTTGACTCTCTGTTGACCAGCTACTCGAGAGTAAAACTGAGTATATTGCACTTGCCAGTCTAAGTACTCGAGGGGAAAACTGAGTACACCAAACGTCCCAGGGTTAGCCTCGTGTCGCGGTGCACGCTGCAGCCGTGCATAGCGGACGCGTGTTGCGGTACACGCCACCTTCGTCTTTATAGAGCCCATCTTTCTCTCCCTCGACGCTCGCCCACTCTCTCATTCTCACCGCAACTGCCTCTCCTGTCCCATCATCTTCTCCACAACCGAAGAAAAAACCGAAGAAAACCGCCGGCGATGGAGAAGAATGAGATGCCCATTGTCGGCGCTTCCGACGTAGCCGCCGGCGCATCGGCCGTCGTCCCCGTCCAGGCCCCCGTCGCTGATTCCAACGTAGCCGCCGGAGCATCGGCCATCGCCCCCATCCAGGCCCCCGTCACTGCTTCCAACATAGCCGCTGACGCATCGGCCGCCGCCCCCGTCCAGGCCCCCGTCGCTGCTTCCAACGTAGCCGCCGGCGCATCAGCCGCCGGCGCATCGGCCGCCGCCCCCGTCCAGGCCCCTGTCGCTTGGGACCCGTACGAACCAGTGTCGTACGTCGCGCCGGAGAACCCCTACGACACCAGCATCATCGACGACGAGCCGGAGGCAACCCTTTGTTCCCTTCTTCTTATCCCATTTAAATCCTTTTGTGTTAGATCTAGCGTTATTAGGGTTCATCTGTTCCTAGTTCAATCCTTTTGTGTTAGATCTTGCGTCATTAGGGTTCGTCTGTTCCCAGTTCAATCCTTTTTGTGTTAGATCTTGCGTTATTAGGGTTCGTCTGTTCCTAGTTCTATGCGTTATTAGTGTTTGTGATTTGCTTTTGTTTAAGATTCGGTTCTTATGTGAGTAATCAATCCCATTCCGGTTAATTTGTGCCAATGATGATGAATATTTGGGCACAAATTGATTCAGGGTTTGGTCAGTGAACAGTTGGTGTGTACAAATTTGTTGTGCATGATCGTTGGTTCACTGACTCAAATCCTGGATATAAGTGTGTCAAATGTAACTGAAGCTACCTCTTTTTTCGTGCCCATATTATCATGCATGATCTTTTGTTCACTCTCTGTTTCATCATCGTTGCAATTGACTCCATGTTTTTTCCACGATCTTTGGTGCTACGTGACAGGTGCAAAGCAGCGATGTCGACAGCGACGACGAGTTCTTCCACACCAAGACTCATCACGTCCTAAGGAGGTTGCAGTCCGGCCATTACGATGGCCACTTTTCTCAAGGAGTTTACAAGTGCCCCTTCTGCAACAGGAAGCTCCGCGCCACCGACTTCAACTGCCTGGTGAACCATGCTGAATCCATTGGCATATGCGGCGCTAGAGTTGAAACGATCGTAAACGTGCATGCGTTCATGGCCCAACACAAAGCACTTGGGATTCACCTGCGCAGCCTCCAAGCGAGTCACAAGCACTACCTGGAGGCGTTGAACGTGCCTAATGCACTCTCTGTATGTGACTGCTCTTTCTGTAGAGCAGCTTAAATTCATGTAAAATGTAGCTTATGATGGATCTATCAGTAGTACTGTTGGATCTGTCGTGAATATATCTATGCTATGTTGGCTGCTGTATGCAGCTTATCCTATATTTTCTCTGGATTTGTGCCCTAGATTTCCTACCTGATTGGGTAAAAACGAATGCATAAATAAATGAATGGCGTTAAAAAACAGAAGGAGAAGCTACTCTAGATGTGCTACCAATTTGGCAATCAAGAATGAATGAGATCGAGCGAGAGAGAGGAAAAAGGTGCATTGAAAACTACTAATCTAGGCGAAAGAGACAGAAACCACTCGTGCCCACGTCCCAGACCCACACGGCTCCACAAGCTATGGCCCCACACGCTACGACCCCCGCTCCGCTCGTATGACCAAACACGGTCTCGTCCTGTCCCACGCGGTCCCTTTCTACCAGCCCCACACGACGCGGCCCCACTCGTCAGCACGGAATGGTCATTCGTCCCGTCCGAGCTCTTGTGAGGGTTTCAGACAAGAGCTTGGAAAAAACTGAGGAAAAACTAAGGAGCTGGAGAAAACTGAGTACAACTAAGGACCCGAGGGCACAAAAATAGAAATCCCATAATTCTAAGCTTGTGATATATACCATGTAACAAATTTCCAACAAAGTTTGCAACACTACATGGTGGATGCAAGTTAGAATCGACTTGAATGGTTTATATATAGAATCAATCGAGAATTTACCGCGCTCATGTAGATTTGAATGAAATTCATTTGCCCCTTGAAAAAGTTGGACCAATGCCAACCATCCTAGCAAAGCATTCCATATCACAAATCTAGAACCAATTAAATCATGTCTGAACCGTCACATTTCATGGTAATGTCTCCAAGACCGTAGCAATTTGTCACACTTGTGACATACAATATTGTATAGATCTAGATATTGTTCCCGAAGTTTAGTATTACCTAACCACTTGTACTCCGAGAATCTAATTTCCGACTCATCCTTACTAGAAAATTATCCAAACTGAGAAGATGTTCTTCATCGCCATTAGACCGGCAAAAAAATGTGAGTCATCCGGTTTCTAGTAAACATGTGACAAAGCTTTTGTGCTAATGAATTTCCTTTTCAGAAGATATTGCCAAAACCCAATTTAAGTAAGAAGGTTGTAAAGGCATTTCCCAAGAAGAGCTATGTTTTTAACCTGAAGGCCATGAGCACCCGGCCCTCTAATCTTTATGTCGGCATACCATGTCATATCTAGCTAGTCGTTATTTTTTTCACTATCCCCTTGCTAAATGAATCTTGCAAAAGTAATTCAATATGTGTAAGAGTCGTTTGGGTAATTGGAAGAAAGAAATCATATAATATACCATGCTACTTAACACCGAATTAATGGGACCTAATCTTCCTTCAAAATATGGTGGTTTTCCTTTCCAATTGCATACTCTTTTTATAGGCGATCGACATGTTTCCATTAACTGTTTGTTAGTCCAAAGTATTGAATCAGAATACCCAAATTTCTAAAAGAAAACCGACATTGCTCACATGCAAAAAGCTCGATATACTGAGAAGCCTCATCTTGGGCCTCTCCAAAGCAGAATAATTCACTTTTTTGTAGAAATTTATTTTGAGTGCCGAAAGATGTTTGAACACTCATAAAATTTATTTGAGGTTTTTAGCTTTTTTCCATATCATGATCTATGAAGAGAATTTTGCCATCCAGGGGATAAATTGGCCTCGATCCACAAGATGCAGAACAACCCTTCAATAAAGCCATCAAGTTTTGCATGCTCATTCATGTCAGCTAACATATCTGCCACAACATTAAATAGTATTGGCAATAAAGTGTCACCTTATGTTAATCTATTTTTAGAAGTAAACCAACATCATCATTTTAATGACCACACTACCTACAAGGACAAAAAATATGTATGAAAACACGCCACTCTTGTGAGAATTATTTCATTTTCCATGTTTTGTTGAAGAAAATATCATTTCACCTTGTCATGGGCCTTTTGGAAGTTTTTTTTTTGCACAAGGAAGGGGTCAGGAAGACCCCGGAAGAACTTCTATTCCAACACGTGGCAGGTTACAAATATGCAAAACGGCCCTTTTACAACACTCGCAAACGCCCGAACACCCACTTCCAGCGTAGCTCCTTCGCCGTTGGACACCTCAAAACCACCGGGGACGAACCACTTGGTGGAAGCTAGGCGCCGAGCTCCAGCAGCTAGGAAGAAGGGCCTCCGATCTGGAGGTTGTAGAGATGCCGCCATGCCGGCCGAAGATCGCAGAGGCAAGAAGGCCGTCCACGTGTTTGAGCTCGTCGAAGAAGAACCGCAGAAGATAGCACCACACAGGTAGTCGTCGATGCAGATCTTGGAAGGTTGCAGGTATGCGGCATCTTCCCTCCTTGCCACCACGGCAGGCCGGAAAAGAATGAAGCCAAACCGTCCACCACCTCGAACAACTCTGGTGAAGGAGACGTCCGCCTCGCAGATCCAAAAATGGCGAATCTCGCATCCAATCCTCTAGACCACCATGGCCAGCCAGGAGAGGAACAAGAGGACGCCTCACCGCTTCAATTTGGCACTCCCCCTCGCCACCATGGCCGGATAGGAGAGCTTCATCTTCGCAGTGAAATCGGGGACGAGCAGAGCCAGGAGTCACCATATTACTGAAGAAGGCGGTGTTGCCGACACCAAGGCTTCGCTCCAGCCACAGGAGCAGAAGAAGGGGAAGCAGCAACACTACCATGGCCTGGATCCGGCGACAGAGACCCGAGCCACCGCCTCCTCTACGGGGTATACACCCAAACAACGGCATATAGCCGAAAACCAACGAGAAAAAACTACAGATTTGACCTAAACTACTCCGACACCTAACCTAGACCAACTCTAGCCAGCTATTTCGGTGGAGCGGCCGTCAGCGGCCTGGTCAAAGGAGGAAGACGACCAAAGCTGCTGTAGCGGGTCAAGAGCTGTGAGGGGGAGGGGGGGAATGAGAGGCCTTCTGGAAGTTGACTTTAGATATCACCTTATATTTTTTCCAGTACAGTACGTCGACCGTTTCATGTAGGATCACCACCCCACACGCCCCCTCCCCCCAATCTAATATGTTTTGTTCTTTCCATAAATATTATTTGCATGAGATGAAAAAAATATGGCCAGGCATCGAATTTAGCTTTATTTTATTTTTAGATAATTTATATCTGCATGCTATTTTTCATGCAATGTCCTACACCATATCTGGTTGCAACTTCGTATTCAGATGACATTATATCCCTCCGACTTTTAAACACGAACATATACTGTTGAAAATATATTTGATCGCGGAAATTACCTATCGGTTTAAGTAACATAGTACAAATAAAACGAATCTATGCATTCCCACACAAAATCAAATTTAAGTATTTTGTCGAACCAAGCGAAAAAGAGAGGAAAAGAACATTGAAAGTATGGAGTAAGGGCATCTCCAGCGGCGCGACGCATTTCGGTATCCGCCAGCGTCCGTTGCGTCGCACGGCGGACGCGAGACAGACCATTTTTGTCCGCGTCCGTTTGCACCTAGGGATGGCTCCAGCGGCCCGACGCATTTCCGCGTTTGCATCAATTATGAAGTTTCCAAACAATAAAATAAGGAATTCAACAAAGTCATAGTTATTACATTTAAATTTTGAAAAGTCTACATGAAAATAAGATAGTATTCATCTAGGCATGATAGGCCAACCAATGTCCACTGATGCTCAATCAGATCCGTCTGCAGCTGTTTGCAGAAGTTCTCGTTAGTGACTTCTACATTCATATGTAGATAGTCGGCCCAAGATAAAGCTCCAGGAAGTGTGTAATATCCCAGGTAATGGGGTTACAAAAATAGAGGAAACAGATGTGTGCATTGCATTCATGCATAGAAAATCTGGGGAATTTTCGCGCTTTAAAGTAAAACAGTCACAAGAATCGAAGTTTCACTTGACCTTGGTGGAATTGAAGTAGCTCATCAAGTCAAGCGCTATAAACCTCAATGTGACTTTGATAAAACCTTGTTTTGGGTAGAGATAATTTGATCTAAGGGGTTAGATCAAATGGAACTAACAATTAACACAACCACACTTTACTCAATGATCAATTAGTTGATCCTATAAAATATTATAATATGGCAATCCTTGCCATAGCATATGAACATCTACTCAATTACAAACCAAGTAACAATAAAATGGAGAAACCATTCTTGACTTATCTTTTCCATGTCTTAAACTAATCCATGCTCCTATCATAAACCCTATGATACCCATACTACTTTAATCTTGGAATAAAGACAAGGAGATCCAACTAAGGAATACATATCTTTCTCTATTCCATATTATTATACATCAAACCTAGAGAGGTGAGAGTCCTATTTCATTTAAGGAAGCAATGACAAACCTAGAGGCAAACCTTGGATATACATATCCATATGATCACAACATCATCCTCAAGAGGAATCCTAGGATGTTATTGAAGTCTTTCCCCAAATGAAAGAGAGCACTCATACCAATCTTAGCTTTACCTATTTAAGAATAAAGGACAACCATTGAACTAAAGTATTAGGAGTTAAACCATATCATTTGGGAGTGGTGAGTTAGCCAATACCAAATGGAGTAAGATCATATCCATGAATTGATGAAATAAAGTAGCAACTAATTCAACTAAGCATCTAGGTGGAGACTTAACCCTTTCCTATCTAATGAGATCTTGTGAACATACCAGAGAACCTAGAATAATCCATTCCTATATAAGAGAGACCAAGCTATGGTGTTACACTCAAGTGGTTGAGGCAACACTTGAATGTGAGGAAGAAAATTATCCATATACCCAGATGATAATATCAACATTGTTTAAGTAGAACCCTAACAAAATATCTCAGGTATTCTCCTGGGATATAATCCATTGAGACAACCATAGCCATGTCCACCCAAGAAACTATAAGAGAGATGTTATACCCTAGTTGATCAAGTCAATACTTGATCATGGAAGTAAGAAACCTATTTAATGAGAGATACATTAGGAATCCAAACCTTGATCATTATCAATTAAGTGATGATCATAAACCCTAAGAACTTGAGGTAAAGATATCAAGAACAAGTGGATCATGTCTAACCATGATCATGCTCTTGAAGTATGTGAGGATAAGTTAAACCCTACTAGAATAAGTAGATTTCATTCCCACTTGAAATTATAGGGAGATTACTAGTAAGCAACCCTAGACTTATATCCCAACCTTTACTTGTGAACCACTTGGTGATCATAAGTAGAATCCTACTACCTTTACATTCCACCTATTCCTCACTTAAGAACCACAAGAAAACCTTAGAGTAAAACTCCATACTTAATATGGTGAGAAACCATCCATCACCATGACCAAAGTTCACTATAAAAAGAATTATAACCAATGTAGTTACTTAAATGATAAATTGAGGTTAATAATAGAAGCCAATTGGTAGAATATAAAACTCGATACTCAACATCTTAGTAACTAGAGGAGAACATAAAATGTTAAGTAATTAACCATATTACCATGGTTAGGGGAGATTAAAACCTAGCCAATGCACTATGGTGTCATCCCATAGCTACAACCTAGAATTATATCTCAACCTAGATTGTATATCACATGGGTGATCACAAATAAAACCTAAACCACAAATAAGATTCAACCCATGTGTCATTAGGTAAATAACATTATAACCCTAGTACTACCTTTGGGGAAATGGTTATAATAAAAACTACAAGACCTTAACAAGCAAGTGCTCACATGAAATTATATGCATAGAGTTAAATCCTCAGTTATGAGATCAAACCCAACTAATAACTTCTAGCACACTCATAGTAGAAGTACCCAACTCTAATAATATCAAATAGATATAATTCACAAGAAAACCAAAATAAGAGTATCAATTCATGTCTATTTAACATTTAGAATAAAAATCACAAGTGTGCAATAGAATCTCATATAAAATGCTTGTTCAAGTAGAACAACAACATAATAGTCAGTATATTAAATCTTGATAAAATTAACAATTGAGAAACCTGCAAAAATAACTGAATTCAAATATGGAATTCAAATAGAAACCAAAAACATAATTGTAAACCAGAAAATAAAAACAGAAATAGAAAACAAAACAGAAAATGGAGAGAGGAGTAGCTTACCTGCTAGCCCAGTCTGCAGCCGCAGCAGCCTCAGCCTAGGAAGGCCCAGAAGCAGCCCAGGCCCAGTCCAGCAGCCGAAGCCAACACAGCCCGTACCCCTTCGTCTCAGATATTTTGGAGGAGGGACGAGGTCGTCGTCCACCTCTGTCCGGTCGACACCGCGGCGTGCCACGTCCCGCGCCGCCGTTGTGGACCGTTTTGGACGGCGATGACTAGCCCATCGACTCCATCTTATCCCTACGAGTCCGAAACTACCCTCGCGCGCCACGATTCGTGCCCAAACCAAGCTCGCCGACATCGCCATGCATCCCGGCCGTCTCCGGTGACGTACCATCGTCACAGAGCACGCCGCGGGCTATAAAACCACCTGGAGGAGCGCCGTTGAATGCTTGATCTTCGACACCTCACCACCATCTCTCTCAGGCCCTCAATCTCTCTCATTCTTCTTCAAACACCGGGTTCACTGTCGGAGAATTCTCCGGCTAGCCGCCGATTCAAGCCACCCCGGAAACTAGGGTTAGGTCCAGCAGATGCACCTCGACTCGTAGAGCCTCTGGGCGGAAGCACGCATCCAGGGGAGCTTGGAGGAGTACGAATTTCGGCGTTCCCTTTCGCCTGGGTTCGCCGGGAAACTGGAGTTGCCGTCGTCTCCGACCACAATCGAGGGCGCCGACCATCCCGGAAGCCTTCTGGTGAGCAGACGCATCGATTGAGCCCATAATCGCTTCCTGTGATGCATCTTAGCTTTATTTCGTCACTTGGCCGGAGCCCGCCGCCGTAGATAGGGGTCGCCGGCGATGTTCCGGTGGTCGATTCGAGCGATACACCTCACCATCCGACTCAGCGTGTAGAGGGGGTCCGAATAGTACTAGCCGCACGTCCTGGGGCGCCAGAAACCGGCGGCGCCGCCGTGTGCTGTCCCGCCGTCGTTTAGCCGTCGTTGAGGTCAAACGCCCGGTCAACATTGCCCAGTCACCGCTCGCGTGGCAGTCCACGTGGACCTCTGGCCCACAGGTCAGTGCCTCTGCGGGTAGTCTGGCCGGGTACAATTAGCATTTCCTTTGTTTTATTTCAAATACAATAATTACTGAAACTTTGATAAATTGTAGAAAATCCAATATAGCTTAGAAAAATAAATATAAGATATCAAAATTCTTATAAAGATAAATCCTATCCAATAAAAATATAAAATGAAATTTTAATTTTTAATAAAAATTTAATTATTTAATACTTGTTATTTAAGCCTTTAATTTTAATTCTAAATCCAATTAAAAATTCAATAATTAGGAAAACTTCATAAAATAAATAAAAACCAGTAAGTAATTAAGGAAATCATTAAGATTAATTTCCTTTTCTATTAACTTATTAAATCCTTAATAGGGGATTTAAACCCTAATTAATAATTACCTTAATTATTAATTCTTAAAAAAAAGGACAAATCCAATATTATTTTAATTTCAAAGATATTAATAACCTCAACTTTATTAAGGAAGTTATTAATCCAAGAATTATAGAGTAATTAGGAAATCCTAGTTCAATTATAAAACAAAGTGATAACCCCATAATTTCATGTGGGATCCTAAAGCCCTAATGCCATTTAGAACCTAGCTCCACTATTTCATTTGAACCCTAATTTACTTCTAAAAACCCAAACCCTAGATCCTCACATGTTATCATGGTGTTCTACTCTCATACATAGAATCATAATAGCAATTAAATACTTGCCATGCCTCATAAAATGGTAGGAGCCCTATTCTCAATAATTTAGTACTCCATGTAGGCATACCTATCCAACCTAATTGATCAAATAAGGGCAACCAAATGCAAACCCTAACTCCTATCTTTTGAGGCAACAACCTTAATTATCCATATTTAGCATCACAACCCTGTGATGAACCATAATAACAACCATGCCCATTAATTGTGCATCACACACCATACCCACTAAACCCTACTAGTGTTAGATAATTATCAAACATCCTATTTATGAACCAACCAATCTTTACTTAGAGAATTAAATAGCAAACCTAAACAACCTCAACCTAATTATTATACTTCTTAGTATTTAAGAAGTATGTTCTTCAAAAGTTATTCTTTTGAAGAAAATAGAGAGTATCCTCAACCCTACCTAACAGGACCTATAAACCCTAACTAGCTATCACCAACAAGGAATACCACCTTGATAGCAACTATTGGTAATTAAGATGTTTAGGCTTAATTCAACAATACAAGCCTAGTAGCTAATGAATCCAACTAGGTTGTGATCCATTTACCACTCACTCTGGAAAACAATTAGAACCATAGAAAACCATAGAACCCCACAAACTTAATTATCATACTTGTTCTTCATTAAAGAACATGTTCTTAAAAAGTTATTCTTTTGAATTATAGAATAAATAATCATCAACCATGTATTATAGAACTTAAAATTGACAACTGCTCTTTACTTATTATACATCTACCATTCCTGGTTGAGTATAATTATTACTATGCATTTTACCACCCGCTTATGATTCTAAAACAACACAACCCTGAATAAGAACCTTGTTTGTAAATCACTCTAAAAGTGCAACACACCCTAAACCAATTATTACAACTCACTGATCCTAAATCATCGGGATTAGGTCACGCTTAGAACGATTGCATCTCATTCTTATGAATTATTGCATCCTTGCCAATCTTTTAAACATCGTCCTTACCGGACGATGATGATATTTCAGAATTTGGAGTTATTGCGTAACGAAGACCTTGCCTGCATAATCTTGCAGTCAAGAAAGGCAAGTTCATCACTTGCTCATGTCATCTGAGTATTTCTATCAAATTAATTGCAAAGTACTATGGTTATCACTATTGCATAAAAATCAAAACCACTACTTTCATAACTATGAATATGACTATGTGGTGGGCAATGGAACCATGGATTGTGTTGATATGGTGGAGGTTCCATTGCACGGGTTTATATCCATCTAGGATTAAACAACAAATGTCGCCGATGATTCTTGTGCCGTAATACCCGTGTTAACCATAAGATCCGGAGTGGGACGGAGTAGTCAAAAGTGTTTCCACCTCTCGTTCATCAACGGATGCGCTTTACCGTAGACACTTGTATCCGTCGGGGCAAGCGGTTGGCTGGGGAAGCCTTAAGTCCCCACGGCATAGTCCGTAGACACTTGTCGCTCGAAGTGCAAGCGGTTGGCTGGGGAGGCCTTAAGTCCCCACGGTATTGCGGTCTATGATGGGTTGCGGCTACCGGCGAAGGAGTTTGGTTCGATCCCAAACTGTCGTCGTGGTCGGGGTCCACCCGTGAGTGGGAATAATGGGACCGGCGAGGACCCAGGGTCGGGGCATGCAACAAAGGGTGGGTGTTCGAGGTAGCGGAGTGATACGTCTCCAACGTATCGATAATTTCTTGTGTTCCATGCCACATTATTGATGTTATCTACATGTTATATGCACACTTTATGTCATATTCGTGCATTTTCTGGAACTAACCTATTAACAAGATGCCGAAGTGCCGGTTCCGTTTTCTCGCTGTTTTTGGTTTCGGAAATCCTAGTAACGAAATATTCTCGGAATCGGACGAAATCAACGCCCAGGTTCCTATTTTACCCGGAAGCCTCCAGAACACACGAGAACCGCCAGAGAAGGGAGGCAGGGCCACCAAACCCTACCCCGGCGCGGCCAAGGGGGGGGGGCGCGCCCCCCTAGGGTTTGGCCAGCCCTTCGACCCTTTGACGCCGCCTCTCCGCCTATATAAAGCCCCTGGATCAGAAAACCCGATACCAATTGACGAAACCCACGAAACCCGCCGGAGCCGCCGCCATCGCGAAGCCAAGATCCGGGGGACAGGATCTCCGTTCCGGCACGCTGCCGGAGCGGGGAAGTGCCCCGGAAGGCTTCTCCATCGACACCGCTGCCATCTCCACCGCCATCTTCATCACCGCTCGTTGCTCCCATGAGGAGGGAGTAGTTCTCCATCGAGGCTCGGGGCTGTACCGGTAGCTATGTGGATCATCTCTCTCCTATGTAGTTCAATACAATAATCTCATGAGCTGCCTTACATGATTGAGATTCATATGATGATGCTTGTAATCTAGATGTCATTATGCTAGTCAAGTGAGTTTTACCTATGTGATCTCCGGAGACTCCTAGTCCCACGTGTGTAAAGGTGACGAGTGTGTGCACCGTGTGGGTCTCTTAGGCCATATTTCACGAATACTTACTCATTGAATGGCATAGTGAGGTGCTTATTTATATCTCTTTATGATTGCAGCATGTTTGTATCACTACTATCTATGTGCTACTCTAGTGATGTGTTATTAAAGTAGTTCTATTCCTCCGCACGTGTGTAATGGTGACGAGTGTGTGCACCGTGTTAGTACTTGGTTTATGCTATGATCATGATCTCTTGTAGATTGAGAAGTTAACTATTGCTATGATATTATTGATGTGATCTATTCCTCCTACATATGCATGAAGGTGACAGTGTGCATGCTATGCTAGTACTCGGTTTAGTCTGTTGATCTATCTTACACTTAAGGTTACTTAAACATGAGCATTATTGTGGAGCTTGTTAACTCCGGCATTGAGGGTTCGTGTAATCCTACGCAATGTGTTCATCATCCAACAAAAGTGTAGAGTATGCATTTATCTATTCCGTTATGTGATCAATGTTGAGAGTGTCCACTAGTGAAAGTGTAATCCCTAGGCCTTGTTCCTAAATACTGCTGAGTTACTACTGCTTGTTTACTACTGCTTGTTTACTACTGCTGCGTTACTATTACTGTGTTACTACTGCTGCAATACCACCACCATCAACTACACGCCAAGCACTTTTCTGGCACCGTTGCTACTGCTCATACTTATTCATACCACCTGTATTTCACTATCTCTTCGCCGAACTAGTGCACCTATTTGGTGTGTTGGGGACACAAGAGACTTCTTGCTTTGTGGTTGCAGGGTTGCATGAGAGGAATATCTTTGACCTCTTCCTCCCTGAGTTCGATAAACCTTGGGTATCCACTTAAGGGAAACTTGCTGCTGTTCTACAAACCTCTGCTCTTGGAGGCCCAACACCGTCTACAGGAAAGGAGGGGGAACGTAGACATCAAGCACTTTTCTGGCGCCGTTGCCGGGGAGGAAAGGTAAAAGGCTCTCATACTACGGTCCCAGTGTAAAGTATTTTTCTCGGCGCCGTTGTGTGTGTGCTCGAAGCTATTTCCTTTAGATCCTGCAATTGCATCTTGTTGTTTCTTGTTTACACTAGTTTGGCATAATGTACAAGAGTGAGCTTCTTATTCTCGTTTCCTGATTTAAAACATGGATTGTTTGATGCGAAAATTAAAAAACCTATGAAATCTTATTTGCATGCTCGGTAGTAATATTAGTATGAACGTTTCGAACACCATTGTTGATAATGATATAGAAAGTTCTAAGCTTGGGGAAGCTGGTTTTCATGATCTTTTTAGTCCCCCAAGCATTGAGGAGAAAATTTTCTTTGATGATACTTTGCCTCCTATTTCTGATGATGATAATGATAGTGGTCTTTTGGTGCCACTTACTGCGGAGAGTAAATTTTGTTGTGATTATACTATGCCTCCTACACTTGATGAGAATAATAATGATAGCTACTTTGTTGAATTTGCTCCCACTACAACTAATAAAATTGATTATGCTTATGTGGAGAGTAATAATTTTATGCATGAGACTCATGATAAGAATGCTTTATGTGATAGTTATATTGTTGAGTTTGCTCATGTCGCTTACTGAAAGTTATTATGAGAGAGGAAAATATGGTTGTAGAAATTTTCATGTTACTAAAATGCCTCTCTATGTGCTGAAATTTTTGATGCTACACTTGTTTTATCTTCCTATGCTTGTTACTTTGCTCTTCATGAACTTGTTTATTTACAAGATTCCTATGCATAGGAAGCATGTTAGACTTAAATGTGTTTTGAATTTGCCTCTTGATGCTCTCTTTTGCTTCAAATACTATTTCTTGCGAGTGCATCATTAAAACTGCTGAGCCCATCTTAATGGCTAAAAAGAAAGAACTTCTTGGGAGATAACCCATGTGTTATTTTGCTACAGTACTTTGTTTTATATTTGTGTCTTGGAAGTTGTTTACTACTGTAGCAACCTCTCCTTATCTTAGTTTTGTGTTTTGTTGTGCCAAGTAAAGTCTTTGATAGTAAAGTAAGTACTAGATTTGGATTACTGCGCAGAAACAGATTTCTTTGCTGTCACGAATCTGGGCAAAATTCTCTGTAGGTAACTCAGAAAATTATGCCAATTTACGTGAGTGATCCTCATATATGTACGCAACTTTCATTCAATTTGAGCATTTTCGTTTGAGCAAGTCTGGTGGCCTCATAAAATCCATCTTTACGGACTGTTCTGTTTTGACAGATTCTGCCTTTTATTTCGCATTGCCTCTTTTGCTATGTTGGATGAATTTCTTTGATCCATTAATGTCCAGTAGCTTTATGCAATGTCCAGAAGTGTTAAGAATGATTGTGTCACCTCTGAACATGTTAATTTTTATTGTCCACTAACCCTCTAATGAGTTGTTTCGAGTTTGGTGTGGAGGAAGTTTTCAAGGGTCAAGAGAGGAGGATGATATACCATGATCAAGGAGAGTGAAAGCTCTAAGCTTGGGGATGCACCCGGTGGTTCACCCCTGCATATATCAAGAAGACTCAAGCGTCTAAGCTTGGGGATGCCCAAGGCATCCCCTTCTTCATCGACAACATTATCGGGTTCCTCCCCTGAAACTATATTTTTATTCCATCACATCTTATGTGCTTTTTCTTGGAGCGTCTGTTTGTTTGCTTTTGTTTTTGTTTTTGTTTGAATAAATTGGATTACATCATGCTTGTGTGGGAGAGAGACACGCTCCGCTGGTTCATATGAACACATGTGTTCTTAGCTCATAATATTCATGGCGAAGTTTCCTCTTCGTTAAATTGTTATATGGTTGGAATTGGAAAATGATACATGTAGTAATTGCTATAATGTCTTGGGTAATGTGATACTTGGCAATTGTTGTGCTCATGTTTAAGCTCTTGCATCATATACTTTGCACCTATTAGTGAAGAATACATAGAGCATGCTAAAATTTGGTTTGCATAATTGGTCTCTCTAAAGTCTAGATAATTTCTAGTATTGCGTTTTGAACAACAAGGAAGACGGTGTAGAGTCTTATAATGTTTTCAATATGTCTTTTATGTGAGTTTTGCTGCACCAGTTCATCCTTGTGTTTGTTTCAAATAAGCCTTGCTAGCCTAAACCTTGTATCGAGAGGGAATACTTCTCATGCATCCAAATACTTGAGCCAACACTATGCCATTTGTGTCCACCATACCTACCTATACTACATGGTATTTTCCCGCCATTCCAAAGTAAATTGCTTGAGTGCTACCTTTAAAATTCCATCATTCACCTTTGCAATATATAGCTCATGGGACAAATAGCTTAAAAACTATTGTGGTATTGAATATGTAATTATGCACTTTATCTCTTATTAAGTTGCTTGTTGTGCGATAACCATGTTCATCGGGGAACGCCATCAACTCATTGTTGAATTTCATGTGAGTTGCTATGCATGTTCGTCTTGTCCGAAGTAAGGGCGATCTACACTGAGTTGAATGGTTTGAGCATGCATATTGTGAGAGAAGAACATTGGGCCGCTAACTAAAGCCATGATTCATGGTGGAAGTTTCAGTTTTGGACAAATATCCTCAAATCTCTAATGAGAAAAGAATTAATTGTTGTCAAATGCTTAAAGCATTAAAAGAGGAGTCCATTATCTCGTTGTCTATGTTGTCCCGGTATGGATGTCTAAGTTGAGAATAATCAAAAGCGAGAAATCCAAATGCGAGCTTTCTCCTTAGACCTTTGTACAGGCGGCATAGAGGTACCCCTTTGTGAAACTTGGTTAAAGCATATGTATTGCGGTGATAATCCAGGTAGTCCAAGCTAATTAGGACAAGGTGCGGGCACTATTGGTACACTATGCATGAGGCTTGCAACTTATAAGATATAATTTACATGATGCATATGCTTTATTACTACCGTTGACAAAATTGTTTCATGTTTTCAAAATCAAAGCTCTAGCACAAATATAGCAATCGATGCTTTTCCTCTATGAGGACCATTCTTTTACTTTTATTGTTGAGTCGAGTTCACCTATTTCTCTCCACCTCAAGAAGCAAACACTTGTGTGAACTGTGCATTGATTCTTACATATTTGCATATTGCACTTGTTATATTGCTTTGCATTGACAATTATCCATGAGATATACATGTTATAAGTTGAAAGCAACCGCTGAAACTTCATCTTCCTTTGTGTTGCTTCAATGCCTTTACTTTGAATTATTGCTTTATGAGTTAACTCTTATGCAAGACTTATTGATGCTTGTCTTGAAGTGCTATTCATGAAAAGTCTTTGCTATATGATTCAGCTTGTTTACTCATGTCATACACATTGTTTTGATCGCTGCATTCACTACATATGCTTTACAAATAGTATGATCAAGTTTATGATGGCATGTCACTCCAGAAATTATCTTTGTTATCGTTTTACTCGCTCGGGACGAGCAGAACTAAGCTTAGGGATGCTGATACGTCTCCAACGTATCGATAATTTCTTGTGTTCCATGCCACATTATTGATGTTATCTACATTTTATATGCACACTTTATGTCATATTCGTGCATTTTCTGGAACTAACCTATTAACAAGATGCCGAAGTGCCAGTTCCTATTTTCTGCTGTTTTTGGTTTCAGAAATCCTAGTAACGAAATATTCTCGGAATCGGACGAAATCAACGCCCAGGTTCCTATTTTACCGGAAGCCTCCAGAACACACGAGAACCGCCGAGAGAAGGGAGGCAGGGCCACCAAACCCTACCCGGCGCGGCCAAGGGGGGCGCCCCCTAGGGTGTGGGCCCCCCTTCGACCTTCCTGCGCCGCCTCTCCGCCTATAAAAAGCCCCCGGATCGAAAACCCGATACCAATTGACGAAACCCACGAAACACCGCCGAGCCGCCGCCATCGCGAAGCCAAGATCCGGGGGACAGGATCTCTGTTCGACGCACGCCGCCGGAGCGGGGAAGTGCCCCGGAAGGCTTCTCCATCGACACCGCTGCCATCTCCACCGCCATCTTCATCACCGCTGCTGCTCCCATGAGGAGGGAGTAGTTCTCCATCGAGGCTCGGGGCTGTACCGGTAGCTATGTGGATCATCTCTCTCCTATGTAGTTCAATACAATAATCTCATGAGCTGCCTTACATGATTGAGATTCATATGATGATGCTTGTAATCTAGATGTCATTATGCTAGTCAAGTGAGTTTTACCTATGTGATCTCCGGAGACTCCTAGTCCGACGTGTGTAAAGGTGACAGTGTGTGCACCGTGTGGGTCTCTTAGGCCATATTTCACAGAATACTTACTCATTGAATGGCATAGTGAGGTGCTTATTTATATCTCTTTATGATTGCAGCATGTTTGTATCACTACTATCTATGTGCTACTCTAGTGATGTGTTATTAAAGTAGTTCTATTCCTCCTGCACGTGTGTAATGGTGACAGTGTGTGCACCGTGTTAGTACTTGGTTTATGCTATGATCATGATCTCTTGTAGATTGAGAAGTTAACTATTGCTATGATATTATTGATGTGATCTATTCCTCCTACATATGCATGAAGGTGACAGTGTGCATGCTATGCTAGTACTCGGTTTAGTCTGTTGATCTATCTTACACTTAAGGTTACTTAAACATGAGCATTATTGTGGATCTTGTTAACTCCGGCATTGAGGGTTCGTGTAATCCTACGCAATGTGTTCATCATCCAACAAAAGTGTAGAGTATGCATTTATCTATTCTGTTATGTGATCAATGTTGAGAGTGTCCACTAGTGAAAGTGTAATCCCTAGGCCTTGTTCCTAAATACTGCTGAGTTACTACTGCTTGTTTACTACTGCTTGTTTACTACTGCTGCGTTACTATTACTGTGTTACTACTGCTGCAATACCACCACCATCAACTACACGCCAAGCACTTTTCTGGCACCGTTGCTACTGCTCATACTTATTCATACCACCTGTATTTCACTATCTCTTCGCCGAACTAGTGCACCTATTTGGTGTGTTGGGGACACAAGAGACTTCTTGCTTTGTGGTTGCAGGGTTGCATGAGAGGGATATCTTTGACCTCTTCCTCCCTGAGTTCGATAAACCTTGGGTATCCACTTAAGGGAAACTTGCTGCTGTTCTACAAACCTCTGCTCTTGGAGGCCCAACACTGTCTACAGGAAAGGAGGGGGAACGTAGACATCACGGAGGAACATGATTGGCTAGACCTTATACCGGGCCTCACACCAAAGGAAGTGTGGACGGGAACATATGCCCGGTTGGCACCAAGGTTA
>NC_061508.1:54226359-54470579 GCF_022539505.1 Lolium rigidum
TGGATGGGGGAAACATTGTCTGGTTGATGGAGAGGCGTTGGCGGTGATGGCGGTGATGATCTCCTCCAATCCCCGTCCCGGCGGAGTGCCGGAACGGAGACTTCGGCTCCCGCGACGGAGTTTCGCGATGTGGCGGCGTTCGGAGGGTTTCCGGCGACTTCGACTTCTCTCCGGGCGTTTTAGGTCCGAGCGAATAAGTAGTCCGAAGGAGGGCGTCGGAGGCCGGCCGAGGGGGCCACACCACCCGGCCGCGCGGGCCCCCCGGGCCGCGCCGCCCGGTGGTGTGGGGCCCTCGGGCCTCCACTTCAATTGCCCTTCCGGCTCCGTTAATTTCCTGGGAAAATAGGGCCTTCGCATAAATTCCGAGGTTTTTCCCGAAAGTTGGATTTCGGCACAAAAAC
The DNA here is from genome assembly GCF_022539505.1 of Lolium rigidum. Lineage (NCBI taxonomy): Eukaryota > Viridiplantae > Streptophyta > Magnoliopsida > Poales > Poaceae > Lolium > Lolium rigidum. Next base: position 54,226,761 of record NC_061508.1, read on the forward strand.
GAGACACCAGAGCAGTTCTGCTGAAAACAGCGTTAGTCCGTGTTAGTTGCATCCAAAATACACAAATTAGAGGCCAAACAATAGCAAAAGTGTTCGGGAAAGTAGATACGTTTTGGACGTATCAATCAACACTACGAGATAGAGTAGAAGATGTCTCGTCCAGTTGATCAGAACCTATAATAGAAACCATTTTTAGATATCAAATAGCCACAGTTGGTATAATAACCACAGCTGGTATCAGTTGGTAATACAAATAGTCCACGATTTAATTATTTGTAACAAAAGTTTGTGAACAAATAAAAGTCTTGTCAGCCAAATAGCTAGATCTATAATCATTTAGTTGAAGGATTCACATTGGATGTCCACAATTGAGTGGATACATGATACGTCTCCGACGTATCGATAATTTCTTATGTTCCATGCCACATTATTGATGTTATCTACATGTTTTATGCACACTTTATGTCATATTCGTGCATTTTCTGGAACTAACCTATTAACAAGATGCCGAAGTGCCGATTGTCGTTTTCTGCTGTTTTTGGTTTCAGAAATCCTAGTAAGGAAATATTCTCGGAATTGGACGAAATCAAAGCCCAGGGGCCTATTTTTCCACGAAGCTTCCGGAAGTCCGAAGACGAGACGAAGAGGGGCCACGGGGTGGCCAAACCCTAGGGCGGCGCGGCCCCACCCCTGGCCGCGCCGGCCTATGGTGTGGGCCCCCGTGCCGCCTCTTGACTTGCCCTTCCGCCTACTTAAAGCCTCCGTGACGAAACCCCCGGCACCGAGAGCCACGATACGGAAAACCTTCCGCAGACGCCGTCGCCGCCGATCCCATCTCGGGGGATCCGAGAGATCGCCTCCGCACCCTGCCGGAGAGGGGAATCATCCCCCGGAGGACTCTACGCCGCCATGGTCGCCTCCGGTGTGATGTGTGAGTAGTCTACCCCCGGACTATGGGTCCATAGCAGTAGCTAGATGGTTGTCTTCTCCCCATTGTGCTATCATTGTCTGGATCTTGTGAGCTGCCTATCATGATCAAGATCATCTATCCGTAATTCTATATGTTGCGTTTGTTGGGATCCGATGAATAGAGAATACTTGTTATGTTGATTATCAAAGTTATGCTTATGTGTTGTTTATGATCTTGCATGCTCTCCGTTACTAGTAGATGCTCTGGCCAAGTAGATGCTTGTAACTCCAAGAGGGAGTACTTATGCTCGATAGTGGGTTCATGCCCGCATTGACACCGGGACAAGTGACGTAAAGTTCTAAGGTTGTGTTGTGTCGTTGCCACTAGGGATAAAACATTGATGCTATGTCTAAGGATGTAGTTGTTGATTACATTACGCACCATACTTAATGCAATTGTCTGTTGCTTGCAACTTAATACTGGAGGGGGTTCGGATGATAACCCGAAGGTGGACTTTTTAGGCATAGATGCAGTTGGATGGCGGTCTATGTACTTTGTCGTAATGCCCAATTAAATCTCACTATACTCATCATGATATGTATGTGCATTGTCATGCTCTCTTTATTTGTCAATTGCCCAATCTGTAATTTGTTCACCCAACATGTCTGTTCGTCTTATGGTAGAGACACCTCTAGTGAACTGTGGACCCCGGTCCAATTCTCTTTACCGAAATACAATCTACTCGCAATACTTGTTTTATCGTTTTCTCCGCAAACAATCATCTTCCACACAATACGGTTAATCCTTTGTTACAGCAAGCCGGTGAGATTGACAACCTCACTGTTTCGTTGGGGCAAAGTACTTTGGTTGTGTTGTGCAGGTTCCACGTTGGCGCCGAATCCCTGGTGTTGCGCCGCACTACATCTCGCCGCCATCAACCTTCAACGTGCTTCTTGACTCCTACTCGGTCCGATTAAACCTTGGTTTCTTACCGAGGGAAACTTGCCGCCGTGCGCATCACACCTTCCTCTTGGGGTTCCCAACGGACGCGTGTCGAACGAAAGACAATACGTCAACCACGCGCATCAAGCAAATTTCTGGCGCCGTTGCCGGGGAGATCAAGACACGCCGCAAGGGGAGTCTCCACTTCTCAATCTCTTTACTTTGTTTTTGTCTTGCTTAGTTTTATTTACTACTTTGTTTGCTGCACTAAATCAAAATACAAAAAAATTAGTTGCTAGTTTTACTTTATTTGCTATCTTGTTTGCTATATTGAAAACACAAAAAAATTAGTTTACTTGCATTTACTTTATCTAGTTTGCTTTATTTACTGTTGCTAAAATGGCCAACGCTGAAAATACTAAGTTGTGTGACTTCACAACCACAAATAATAATGATTTCTTATGCACACCTATTGCTCCACTGCTACTACAGCAGAATTCTTTGAAATTAAACCTGCTTTACTGAATCTTGTTATGAAAGATCAATTTTCTGGTGTTAGTTCTGATGATGCTGCTGCCCATCTCAATAATTTTGTTGAACTATGTGAAATGCAAAAATATAAAGATGTAGATGGTGATATTATTAAACTAAAATTGTTCCCTTTCTCATTAAGAGGAAGAGCTAAAGATTGGTTGCTATCTCTCGCCTAAGAATAGTATTGATTCATGGACTAAATGCAAGGATGCTTTTATTGGTAGATATTATCCCCCTGCTAAAATTATATCTTTGAGGAGTAGCATAATGAATTTCAAACAATTAGATACTGAACATGTTGCTCAAGCTTGGGAAAGAATGAAATCTCTCAGGTTAAAAATTGCCCAACCCATGGACTCGACTACTTGGATGATCATCCAAACCTTCTATGCGAGACTAAATTTTTCTTCACGGAATTTATTGGATTCAGCTGCTGGAGGTACCTTTATGTCCATCACTCTTGGTGAAGCAACAAAGCTTCTTGATAATATGATGATCAACTACTCTGAATGGCACACGGAAAGAGCTCCACAAGGTAAGAAGGTAAATTCTGTCGAAGAATCCTCTTCCTTGAATGATAAGGTTGATGCTATTATGTCTATGCTTGTGAATGATAGGACTAATATTGATCCTAATAATATTCCGTTAGCTTCATTCGTTGCACAAGAAGAACATGTTGATGTAAACTTCATTAAAAATAATAATTTCAACAACAATGCTTACCGGAACGATTCTAGTAACAACTATAGGCCATATCCTTATAATAATGGCAACGGCTATGGTAATTCTTATGGAAATTCTTACAAAAATAATAGGAATTCACCCCCTGGACTTGAAGCCATGCTTAAAGAATTTATTAGTACACAAACTGCTTTTAACAACTCTGTTGAAGAAAAGTTTGGGAAAATTGATATACTTGCTTCTAAAGTCGATAGTCTTGCTGCTGATGTTGATCTTTTGAAATCAAAAATTTTGCCTAATGAGAATTATCATAATAAAATTGTTACTACAGCAAATGCCATTCAAGTTAGAATTAATGAGAATATAAGATTAATGGCTGAACTGCGTGCTAGGTGGGATAGAGAAGAAAATGAAAAACTAGCTAAAGAGAAGAATATAGCTAAAGTTTGGACTATTACCACCACTAGTAATGCTAATGCTACACATGTTGCTGCACCTCCTACTCATACTAATAAAAGAATTGGTGTTAGCAATGTTTCCACTTCTAATGCAAAGCGCGAAAAACTGCCCGAAACTGCTAAAACTGCTGAAACCGCTCGTGATAAAGCTGCTGAAATTTTTTCCAACATTGGGGATGATGATCCCATTGCTTTAGATTATAATGGTTTGAATTTTGATGATTGCCACATCTCTGAAGTTATAAAGTTCTTGCAAAAACTTGCTAAAAGTCCTAATGCTAGTGCTATAAATTTGGCTTTCACGCATCATATTACAAATGCTCTCATAAAAGCTAGAGAAGAGAAACTAGAGCGCGAAGCCTCTATTCCTAAAAAGCTAGAGGATGGTTGGGAGCCCATCATTAAGATGAAGGTTAAAGATTTTGATTGTAATGCTTTATGTGATCTTGGTGCAAGTATTTACGTTATGCCTAAGAAAATTTATAATATGCTTGACTTGCCACCGCTGAAAAATTGTTATTTGGATGTTAATCTTGCTGATCATTCTACAAAGAAACCTTTGGGTAAAGTTGATAATGTTCGCATTACCGTTAACAATAATCTTGTTCCCGTTGATTTTGTTGTCTTGGATATTGAATGTAATGCATCTTGTCCCATTATATTGGGAAGACCTTTTCTTCGAACTGTTGGTGCTATTATTGATATGAGGGAAGGTAATATAAAATATCAATTTCCTCTCAAGAAAGGTATGGAACACTTCCCTAGAAAGAGAATAAAGGTACCTTATGATTCTATTATTAGAACAAATTATGATGTTGATGCTTCATCTCTCGATGTTACTTGATACACACTTTCTGCGCCTAGCTGAAAGGCGTTAAGAAAAGCGCTTATGGGAGACAACCCATGTTTTTACCTACAGTACTTTGTTTTTATTTTGTGTCTTGGAAGTTGTTTACTACTGTAGCAACCTCTCCTTATCTTAGTTTTGTGTTTTGTTGTGCCAAGTTAAGCCGTTGATAGAAAAGTAAGTACTAGATTTGGATTACTGCGCAGTTCCAGATTTCTTTGCTGTCACGAATCTGGGTCCACCTCCCTGTAGGTAGCTCATAAAATTATGCCAATTTACGTGCATGATCCTCAGATATGTACGCAACTTTCATTCAATTTGAGAATTTTCATTTGAGCAAGTCTGGTGCCATTTTAAAATTCGTCAATACGAACTGTTCTGTTTTGACAGATTCTGCCTTTTATTTCGCATTGCCTCTTTCGCTATGTTGGATGAATTTCTTTGATCCACTAATGTCCAGTAGCATTATGCAATGTCCAGAAGTGTTAAAAATGATTGTGTCACCTCTGAATATGTCAATTTATATTGTGCACTAACCCTCTAATGAGTTGTTTCGAGTTTGGTGTGGAGGAAGTTTTCAAGGATCAAGAGAGGAGTATGATGCAACATGATCAAGGAGAGTGAAAGCTCTAAGCTTGGGGATGCACCCGGTGGTTCACCCCTGCATATATAAAGAAGACTCAAGCGTCTAAGCTTGGGGATGCCCAAGGCATCCCCTTCTTCATCGACAACATTATCAGGTTCCTCCCCTGAAACTATATTTTTATTCCATCACATCTTATGTGCTTTTTCTTGGAGCGTCGGTTTGTTTTTGTTTTTTGTTTTGTTTGAATAAAATGGATCCTAGCATTCACTTTATGGGAGAGATACACTCTCCGCTGTAGCATATGGACAAGTATGTCCTTGGTTTCTACTCATAGTATTCATGGCGAAGTTTCTCCTTCGTTAAATTGTTATATGGTTGGAATTGGAAAATGATACATGTAGTAATTGCTATAAATGTCTTGGGTAATGTGATACTTGGCAATTGTTGTGCTCATGTTTAAGCTCTTGCATCATATGCTTTGCACCCATTAATGAAGAAATACATAGAGCATGCTAAAATTTGGTTTGCATATTTGGTTTCTCTAAGGTCTAGATAATTTCTAGCATTGAGTTTGAACAACAAGGAAGACGGTGTAGAGTCTTATAATGTTTTCAATATGTCTTTTATGTGAGTTTTGCTGCACCAGTTCATCCTTGTGTTTGTTTCAAATAAGCCTTGCTAGCCTAAACCTTGTATCGAGAGGGAATACTTCTCATGCATCCAAAATACTTGAGCCAACCACTATGCCATTTGTGTCCACCATACCTACCTATACTACATGGTATTTTTCCGCCATTCCAAAGTAAATTGCTTGAGTGCTACCTTTAAAATTCCATCATTCACCTTTGCAATATATAGCTCATGGGACAAATAGCTTAAAAACTATTGTGGTATTGAATATGTAATTATGCACTTTATCTCTTATTAAGTTGCTTGTTGTGCGATAACCATGTTCACTGGGGAACGCCATCAACTCATTGTTGAATTTCATGTGAGTTGCTATGCATGTTCGTCTTGTCCGAAGTAAGGGCGATCTACACCGAGTTGAATGGTTTGAGCATGCATATTGTGAGAGAAGAACATTGGGCCGCTAACTAAAGCCATGATCCATGGTGGAAGTTTCAGTTTTGGACAAACATCCTCAAATCTCTAATGAGAAAAGAATTAATTGTTGTCAAATGCTTAAAGCATTAAAAGAGGAGTCCATTATCTCGTTGTCTATGTTGTCCCGGTATGGATGTCTAAGTTGAGAATAATCAAAAGCGAGAAATCCAAATGCGAGCTTTCTCCTTAGACCTTTGTACGAAGCGGCATAGAGGTACCCCTTTGTGAAACTTGGTTAAAGCATATGTATTGCGGTGATAATCCAGGTAGTCCAAGCTAATTAGGACAAGGTGCGGGCACTATTGGTACACTATGCATGAGGCTTTCAACTTATAAGATATAATTTACATGATGCATATGCTTTATTACTACCGTTGACAAAATTGTTTCATGTTTTCAAAATCAAAGCTCTAGCACAAATATAGCAATCGATGCTTTTCCTCTATGAGGACCATTCTTTTACTTTCAATGTTGAGTCATTTCACCTATTTCTATCCACCTCAAGAAGCAAACACTTGTGTGAACTGTGCATTGATTCCTACATACTTGCTTATTGCACTTATTATATTACTCTATGTTGACAATATCCATGAGATATACATGTTACAAGTTGAAAGCAACCGCTGAAACTTAATCTTCTTTTGTGTTGCTTCAATACCTTTACTTTGAATTATTGCTTTATGAGTTAACTCTTATGCAAGACTTATTGATGCTTGTCTTGAAGTGCTATTCATGAAAAGTCTTTGCTTTATGATTCACTTGTTTACTCATGTCATACACATTGTTTTGATCGCTGCATTCACTACATATGCTTTACAAATAGTATGATCAAGATTATGATGGCATGTCACTCCGGAAATTATACGTAGTTATCGTTTTACCTGCTCGGGACGAGCAGAACTAAGCTTGGGGATGCTGATACGTCTCCGACGTATCGATAATTTCTTATGTTCCATGCCACATTATTGATGTTATCTACATGTTTTATGCACACTTTATGTCATATTCGTGCATTTTCCGGAACTAACCTATTAACAAGATGCCGAAGTGCCGATTGATGTTTTCTGCTGTTTTTGGTTTCGGAAATCCTAGTAAGGAAATATTCTCGGAATTGGACGAAATCAAAGCCCGGGGGCCTATTTTTCCACGAAGCTTCCGGAAGTCCGAAGACGAGACGAAGAGGGGCCACGGGGTGGCCAAACCCTAGGGCGGCGCGGCCCCACCCCCGGCCGCGCCGGCCTATGGTGTGGGCCCCCCGTGCCGCCTCTTGACTTGCCCTTCCGCCTACTTAAAGCCTCCGTGACGAAACCCCCGCATCGAGAGCCACGATACGGAAAACCTTCCAGAGACGCCGTCGCCGCCGATCCCATCTCGGGGGATCCAGGAGATCGCCTCCGGCACCCTGCCGGAGAGGGGAATCATCCCCCGGAGGACTCTACGCCGCCATGGTCGCCTCCGGTGTGATGTGTGAGTAGTCTACCCTTGGACTATGGGTCCATAGCAGTAGCTAGATGGTTGTCTTCTCCCCATTGTGCCATCATTGTCGGATCTTGTGAGCTGCCTATCATGATCAAGATCATCTATCTGTAATTCTATATGTTGCGTTTGTTGGGATCCGATGAATAGAGAATACTTGTTATGTTGATTATCAAAGTTATGCTTATGTGTTGTTTATGATCTTGCATGCTCTCCGTTACTAGTAGATGCTCTGGCCAAGTAGATGCTTGTAACTCCAAGAGGGAGTACTTATGCTCGATAGTGGGTTCATGCCGCATTGACACCAGGACGATGACGAGAAAGTTCTAAGGTTGTGTTGTCGTTGTTGCCACTAGGGATAAAACATTGATGCTATGTCTAAGGATGTAGTTGTTGATTACATTACGCACCATACTTAATGCAATTGTCTGTTGCTTGCAACTTAATACTGGAGGGGGTTCGGATGATAACTCTGAAGGTGGACTTTTTAGGCATAGATGCGAGTTGGATGGCGGTCTATGTACTTTGTCGTAATGCCCAATTAAATCTCACTATACTCATCATGATATGTATGTGCATTGTCATGCTCTCTTTATTTGTCAATTGCCCAACTGTAATTTGTTCACCCAACATGCTCGTTCGTCTTATGGGAGAGACACCTCTAGTGAACTGTGGACCCCGGTCCAATTCTCTTTCTTGAAATACAATCTATCTGCAATACTTGTTTTACTTGTTTTCTCTTCAAACAATCATCTTCCACACAATACGGTTAATCCTTTGTTACGAGCAAGCCGGTGAGATTGACAACCTCACCTGTTTCGTTGGGGCAAAGTACTTTGGTTGTGTTGTGCAGGTTCCACGTTGGCGCCGGAATCCCTGGTGTTGCGCCGCACTACATCTCGCCGCCATCAACCTTCAACGTGCTTCTTGACTCCTACTGGTCCGATTAAACCTTGGTTTCTTACTGAGGGAAACTTGCCGCTGTGCGCATCACACCTTCCTCTTGGGGTTCCCAACGGACGCGTGTCGAACGAAAAGACAATACGTCAACCACGCGCATCAATACACCACAAAGATCCTTCGCAAAACCTTAGAGGAATATAAACCATAAGCTAGACCGAGACCAATATTCTAACCGTAAGTCCAATGGTTGGGAGAAAAGGAGTTGAAGACCATAAGAAAACTCTAAGGGGTAGAGTAATGATTGAGTTGAATGTACAATGACTCAATACTTTGAGCAAAATAAAAGAAGAAGGTCTGAACTGAGAGGAAGTTCGATCTTATTCTCATAAGATTGTTGTACATTACTTTCAGAATGATGTCAGACCAGAAGCCGAGGTTTATACCTCGAGGACGTAAGAAGTGGATTATAACTTGAGCAAGTGAGTAATATTTACTCAGAAGTACGATAGCTCAAGTCAGCTAAGTTTAATGAAGTTGGACGAAGAAAATACCAAAGACCAAATAAAGCTCTAGATGGCCAAAGATCGAAGAAGATTGAACACATCAATACCAAAGACTAATTGAATGATTCCTTTCATGGAACCTAAAGAATCCAAAATAGATATAAGTATCAACCATAAACCATGATTGGATGGACTAAATGAGTCTAATCCATTCTTAGGAATAAACCATCACGATCATTTCCATGATAAGTACCTTACGAAGTACCAATATTGAAGTTTTGGTAGTAAGGGGAAAACAAAGACCTATTTTATCAAATAGGAGAATGTTATCCAATTAGTCCTCAATACAGACTGCCAGGACAAGAAGAAGTCCCAATCATTGAATCTTCAATGAGATAGGAAACAAGATTATAATAGTTGGAAGAAATCAACGAATCAAAGTAAGAGCCATGGTTCAGAGACAAGTATTATTAGAATCCAGAGAAAAATCATAGAACTGGAGTAAGAACTAATGTTCGGAGACAAACCCTAATGGATTCCAGGAAGAATCTGGACAAGGGATATATTCAATTATATCCAGTGAGATCATTGTGGAATTCTAGAAAAGTTTAAGTCTGCATAAGTCAGAACCACACTTCGGAAATGTGAGAGAGTTCAAACTTCGAGGACGAAGTTTAGTTTAAGGGGTAGAGACTGTAATATCCCAGGTAATGGGGTTACAAAAATAGAGGAAACAGATGTGTGCATTGCATTCATGCATAGAAAATGCAGGGAATTTTCGCGCTTTAAAGTAAAACGATCCACGATGAATCGAAGTTTCACTTGACCTTGGTGGAATTGAAGTAGCTCATCAAGTCAAGCGCTATAAACCTCAATGTGACTTTGATAAAACCTTGTTTTGGGTAGAGATAATTTGATCTAAGGGGTTAGATCAAATGGAACTAACAATTAACACAACCACACTTTACTCAATGATCAATTAGTTGATCCTATAAAATATTATAATATGGCAATCCTTGCCATAGCATATGAACATCTACTCAATTACAAACCAAGTAACAATAAAATGGAGAAACCATTCTTGACTTATCTTTTCCATGTCTTAAACTAATCCATGCTCCTATCATAAACCCTATGATACCCATACTACTTTAATCTTGGAATAAAGACAAGGAGATCCAACTAAGGAATACATATCTTTCTCTATTCCATATTATTATACATCAAACCTAGACAGGTGAGAGTCCTATTTCATTTAAGGAAGCAATGACAAACCTAGAGGCAAACCTTGGATATACATATCCATATGATCACAACATCATCCTCAAGAGGAATCCTAGGATGTTATTGAAGTCTTTCCCCAAATGAAAGAGAGCACTCATACCAATCTTAGCTTTACCTATTTAAGAATAAAGGACAACCATTGAACTAAAGTATTAGGAGTTAAACCATATCATTTGGGAGTGGTGAGTTAGCCAATACCAAATGGAGTAAGATCATATCCATGAATTGATGAAATAAAGTAGCAACTAATTCAACTAAGCATCTAGGTGGAGACTTAACCCTTTCCTATCTAATGAGATCTTGTGAACATACCAGAGAACCTAGAATAATCCATTCCTATATAAGAGAGACCAAGCTATGGTGTTACACTCAAGTGGTTGAGGCAACACTTGAATGTGAGGAAGAAAACTATCCATATACCCAGATGATAATATCAACATTGTTTAAGTAGAACCCTAACAAAATATCTCAGGTATTCTCCTGGGATATAATCCATTGAGACAACTATAGCCATGTCCACCCAAGAAACTATAAGAGAGATGTTATACCCTAGTTGATCAAGTCAATACTTGATCATGGAAGTAAGAAACCTATTTAATGAGAGATACATTAGAAATCCAAACCTTGATCATTATCAATTAAGTGATGATCATAAACCCTAAGAACTTGAGGTAAAGATATCAAGAACAAGTGGATCATGTCTAACCATGATCATGCTCTTGAAGTATGTGAGGATAAGTTAAACCCTACTAGAATAAGTAGATTTCATTCCCACTTGAAATTATAGGGAGATTACTAGTAAGCAACCCTAGACTTATATCCCAACCTTTACTTGTGAACCACTTGGTGATCATAAGTAGAATCCTACTACCTTTACATTCCACCTATTCCTCACTTAAGAACCACAAGAAAACCTTAGAGTAAAACTCCATACTTAATATGGTGAGAAACCATCCATCACCATGACCAAAGTTCACTATAAAAAGAATTATAACCAATGTAGTTACTTAAATGATAAATTGAGGTTAATAATAGAAGCCAATTGGTAGAATATAAAACTGATACTCAACATCTTAGTAACTAGAGGAGAACATAAAATGTTAAGTAATTAACCATATTACCATGGTTAGGGAGATTAAAACCTAGCCAATGCACTATGGTGTCATCCCATAGCTACAACCTAGAATTATATCTCAACCTAGATTGTATATCACATGGGTGATCACAAATAAAACCTAAACCACAAATAAGATTCAACCCATGTGTCATTAGGTAAATAACATTATAACCCTAGTACTACCTTTGGGGAAATGGTTATAATAAAAACTACAAGACCTTAACAAGCAAGTGCTCACATGAAATTATATGCATAGAGTTAAATCCTCAGTTATGAGATCAAACCCAACTAATAACTTCTAGCACACTCATAGTAGAAGTACCCAACTCTAATAATATCAAATAGATATAATTCACAAGAAAACCAAAATAAGAGTATCAATTCATGTCTATTTAACATTTAGAATAAAAATCACAAGTGTGCAATAGAATCTCATATAAAATGCTTGTTCAAGTAGAACAACAACATAATAGTCAGTATATTAAATCTTGATAAAATTAACAATTGAGAAACCTGCAAAAATAACTGAATTCAAATATGGAATTCAAATAGAAACCAAAAACAGAATTGTAAACCAGAAAATAAAAACAGAAATAGAAAACAAAACAGAAAATGGAGAGAGGAGTAGCTTACCTGCTAGCCCAGTCTGCAGCCGCAGCAGCCCAGCTAGGAAGGCCCAGAAGCAGCCCAGGCCCAGTCCAGCAGCCGAAGCCAACACAGCCCGTACCCCTTCGTCTCAGATATTTTGGAGGAGGGACGAGGTCGTCGTCCACCTCTGTCCGGTCGACACCGCGGCGAGCCACGTCCCGCGCCGCCGTTGTGGACCGTTTTGGACGGCGATGACTAGCCCATCGACTCCATCTTATCCCTACGAGTCCGAAACTACCCTCGCGCGCCACGATTCGTGCCCAAACCAAGCTCGCCAGAGCATCGCCATGCATCCCGGCCGTCTCCGGTGACGTACCATCGTCACAGAGCACGCCGCGGGCTATAAAACCACCTGGAGGAGCGCCGTTGAATGCTTGATCTTCGACACCTCACCACCATCTCTCTCAGGCCCTCAATCTCTCTCATTCTTCTTCAAACACAGGGTTCACTGTCGGAGAATTCTCCGGCTAGCCGCCGATTCAAGCCACCCCGGAAACTAGGGTTAGGTCCAGCAGATGCACCTCGACTCGTAGAGCCTCTGGGCGGAAGCACGCATCCAGGGGAGCTTGGAGGAGTACGAATTTCGGCGTTCCCTTTCGCCTGGGTTCGCCGGGAAACTGAAGCTTGCCGTCGTCTCCGACCACAATCGAGGGCGCCGACCATCCCGGAAGCCTTCTGGTGAGCAGACGCATCGATTGAGCCCATAATCGCTTCCTGTGATGCATCTTAGCTTTATTTCGTCACTTGGCCGGAGCCCGCCGCCGCAGATAGGGGTCGCCGACGATGTTCCGGTGGTCGATTCGAGCGATACACCTCACCATCCGACTCAGCGTGTAGAGGGGGTCCGAATAGTACTAGCCGCACGTCCTGGGGCGCCAGAAACCGGCGGCGCCGCCGTGTGCTGTCCCGCCGTCGTTTAGCCGTCGTTGAGGTCAAACGCCCGGTCAACATTGCCCGATCACCGCTCGCGTGGCAGTCCACGTGGACCTCGGCCCACGGGTCGGTGCCTCTGCGGGTAGTACGGCGGGTACAATTAGCATTTCCTTTGTTTTATTTCAAATACAATAATTACTGAAACTTTGATAAATTGTAGAAAATCCAATATAGCTCAGAAAAATAAATATAAGATATCAAAATTCTTATAAAGATAAATCCTATCCAATAAAAATATAAAATGAAATTTTAATTTTTAATAAAAATTTAATTATTTAATACTTGTTATTTAAGCCTTTAATTTTAATTCTAAATCCAATTAAAAATTCAATAATTAGGAAAACTTCATAAAATAAATAAAAACCAGTAAGTAATTAAGGAAATCATTAAGATTAATTTCCTTTTCTATTAACTTATTAAATCCTTATTAGGAGGATTTTAAACCCTAATTAATAAATTCCCTTAATTATTAATTCTTAAAAAAATAATAAAAGGACAAATCCAATATTATTTTAATTTCAAAGATATTAATAACCTCAACTTTGTTAAGGAAGTTATTAATCCAAGAATTATAGAGTAATTAGGAAATCCTAGTTCAATTATAAAACAAAGTGATAACCCCATAATTTCATGTGGGATCCTAAAACCCTAATGCCATTTAGAACCTAGCTCCACTATTTCATTTGAACCCTAATTTACTTCTAAAACCCAAACCCTAGATCCTCACATGTTATCATGGTGTTCTACTCTCATACATAGAATCATAATAGCAATTAAATACTTGCCATGCCTCATAAAATGGTAGGAGCCCTATTCTCAATAATTTAGTACTCCATGTAGGCATACCTATCCAACCTAATTGATCAAATAAGGGCAACCAAATGCAAACCCTAACTCCTATCTTTTGAGGCAACAACCTTAATTATCCATATTTAGCATCACAACCCTGTGATGAACCATAATAACAACCATGCCCATTAATTGTGCATCACACACCATACCCACTAAACCCTACTAGTGTTAGATAATTATCAAACATCCTATTTATGAACCAACCAATCTTTACTTAGAGAATTAAATAGCAAACCTAAACAACCTCAACCTAATTATTATACTTCTTAGTATTTAAGAAGTATGTTCTTCAAAAGTTATTCTTTTGAAGAAAATAGAGAGTATCCTCAACCCTACCTACCAGGACCTATAAACCCTAACTAGCTATCACCAACAAGGAATACCACCTTGATAGCAACTATTGGTAATTAAGATGTTTAGGCTTAATTCAACAATACAAGCCTAGTAGCTAATGAATCCAACTAGGTTGTGATCCATTTACCACTCACTCCAGAAAACAATTAGAACCATAGAAAACCATAGAACCCCACAAACTTAATTATCATACTTGTTCTTCATTAAAGAACATGTTCTTCAAAAGTTATTCTTTTGAATTATAGAATAAATAATCATCAACCATGTATTATAGAACTTAAAATTGACAACTGCTCTTTACTTATTATACATCTACCATTCCTGGTTGAGTATAATTATTACTATGCATTTTACCACCTGCTTATGATTCTAAAACAACACAACCCTGAATAAGAACCTTGTTTGTAAATCACTCTAAAAGTGCAACACACCCTAAACCAATTATTACAACTCACTGATCCTAAATCATCGGGATTAGGTCACGCTTAGAACGATTGCATCTCATTCTTATGAATTATTGCATCCTTGCCAATCTTTTAAACATCGTCCTTACCGGACGATGATGATATTTCAGAATTTGGAGTTATTGCGTAACGAAGACCTTGCCTGCATAATCTTGCAGTCAAGAAAGGCAAGTTCATCACTTGCTCATGTCATCTGAGTATTTCTATCAAATTAATTGCAAAGTACTATGGTTATCACTATTGCATAAAAATCAAAACCACTACTTTCATAACTATGAATATGACTATGTGGTGGGCAATGGAACCATGGATTGTGTTGATATGGTGGAGGTTCCATTGCACGGGTTTATATCCATCTAGGATTAAACAACAAATGTCGCCGATGATTCTTGTGCCGTAATACCCGTGTTAACCATAAGATCCGGAGTGGGATGGAGTAGTCAAAAGTGTTTCCACCTCTCGTTCATCAACGGATGCGCTTTACCGTAGACACTTGTATCTGTCAGGGCAAGCGGTTGGCTGGGGAAGCCTTAAGTCCCCACGGCATAGTCCGTAGACACTTGTCGCTCGAAGTGCAAGCGGTTGGGCTGGGGAGGCCTTAAGTCCCCACGGTATTGCGGTCTATGATGGGTTGCGGCCTACGGCGAAGGAGTTTGGTTCGATCCCAAGCCGTCGTCGTGGTCGGGGTCCACCCGTGAGTGGGAATAATGGGACCGGCGAGGACCCAGGGTCGGGGCATGCAACAAAGGGTGGGTGTTCGAGGTAGCGGAGGAACATGATTGGCTAGACCTTATACCGGGCCTCACACCAAAGGAAGTGTGGACGGGAACATATGCCGGTTGGCACCAAGGTTAAGATCTCTTATGGGTAAAGCAACACACTCTGCAGAGTGTAAAGAACCGTGACTGTCACTCCTCGTTCGGGATATGGAAGCTACGAACGCGGCCGGAAAGGAGCTCCATGAAGTTCTAGTAAACCGGTGAAGGCTGACGGACATAGTTCTTCCGAATAAAAGCAACCTCTTGAAGAAATGATTATGAAAACCTGCATTGGTATTAGACTTTCTGGTCTAGTGCTGTAGCTAGTGCATTAAACACCTCTTTCCTATAATGAACTTGTTGAGTACGCTCGTACTCATCCCACTCTTAAATCCCCTGCTTAGATATGGAGGCATCGAAGGAGGATCTACAGTACAACTCGAAGGCCGAGGAGTCAACAACTACTTCACGAGACAAGACCTTGTCAGAAGAGTCAAATATCACATCCAGCAAGGAGAAACCTAGATTAGCAATAGGAAGGAACTAGCTTCCTAAACTTAGCTTCTATTTAGCTAGAATCTATTCATAGCCTCTGTAGCTAGTTAAATACTCTTCAAACAGAGTTCGTGTTAGGATTAGACTACGAGTCGATCTTCTGGAGTTTATTTGCAGTTTTACCTCATTGTAAAGTAGGAGGCTATGATGATCTTATGTAACGAGTCAATGTTGTAATTCTATAGACATGCCTTGGACCCGCATATGTTTCTGTTGTACCACTCTGAGCGATATAATACTAGTGGAACGGTGTTTCATTGGTGTTATATCAGACTTGCATACTACACCATGCAGTGGTATGCCGGGTCACCACAAAGTGGCGCAATCAGTTCACCTTGAAATTCCCAGTGGTTCTCATTGCGGCCATCAGGACGCTCGTTCTCAATGATCATGTTGTGCATGATCACGCAGCATGTCATCACCTCATGCATGGTCTTCAGCGACCATGTTCTTGCCGAGTGACGGACAATTGCCCACCGAGCTTGGAGCACACCAAATCCGCGCTCCACATCTTTCCTGCAAGCCTCTTGCATCTTGGCAATAGTTGCCAATGTCTGCGTCTGATCGGACTCCTCCGGAAGAGGAGTCAACGACCTCCGCGCGGAACTTCTCCACCATATGCCACATGTCCATCTGCGTGGGTACGAGCTGTTGATCAATGGCGGCGCACAAATAGCGCCGAAAAAAGGGGAAGAAACCTACCGGCACAATTGACCGAACAGGTCGTGGGTGGCACGGAAGGGCGGCGGAACCGACAACGTTGGCCCCAAAACAGCTGGCAGGTACGCGCCGGAGCCAACCGCGAGTACGATCCTGCTCTCCCGTGCGGCGACAACGGAGCCAACGGCGAGTACTGCGGCGGGACGGCGGCGGGTGGGGTTGGGGTGGTGGCGTCGCACTAGGGCAGCAAAGAAGGGGAAAAAGAAGCAAATCGAAGTGGTCGATTTCGATGTCCCTGACTTGCGGGACCGGGTAGGAAATGGAGGACGCTCGGCGCGTCCGCGCAGCGTCCGCGGAGACGCAAACCTGACGCATATTTGGACTAGGTTTGCGTCTCCGCAGACGGGTCGGTCATTTTGCGTCGCCCCGCTAAAGCAGGGCCAGAGGCATTTTCGGTTAGAGCATCTCCACTCGTCCCCCGAACAGGCCCCCGGCGAGCGTTTTTTCCATCCGGACGGCGTAATTCGGCCCAGTCGCGCCCCCGGTTCCTCGTTTTCGTCCGGATTTGGGCCTAAATTCATCCGGCGATCCCACGCCATCCCCGGCCACCCGGGAGCGCTCGGGGACTCCGGACGAAACGAAAGCGCGCGAAACGGCGAGGAAACTTCCCGCGCGTGCGGTGGCCCCAACTTGTCGGCGAGAGAAACCGATCGTCGTCCTCATCGCATCGTCTTCCGCGCGCTGTAAAAGCCTGCCGCCGGTGCGCATTCGCCGGCCACGCGGCGAGTTAATGTCGTCGTCTTCCGCGCACGCATCGTCTTCCGCGCGCACTAAAGGCTGCCGCCGGTCGGCTCGCCGCGGACGCGTCGCAATCCACGCGGCATTTAATCCCCGCGCCGGCCACGCCTATATACGCCGGTCCGCTCGCCGCGAGGCGCACCCCGTGCTCCACTCTCCCTCCACTCTCCCTCTACTCTCAAGATGGCGTTCTACGACGACGACGGCGCGGCCAACAACGGCTTCCCCCGCCGGTCGCTCCACGCGTGGGAGGGGCACCTCCTCCACCGGGCGGGGTAGCCCCGCCCGCCGGACACGAGGCCTCCCGGAGGCGGTTGGCGGCTAAGTGCTGGCGGCGTTCCAATCCCGCCGCCGCCGCGGGCCATGCCCTCGACGTCGCCATCGAGGAGGCGAGGATGACGATGACCGACGAGGAGCGCGCCGACCCGCGCCACCACCCCGAGAACTACACGCGGTGGAACTCCTACTTCCTCCGGCGGTGGGAGCGGGAGCTGGCGGCCTACGACGGCCCGCCGCCTCCGCTCGCGCGCAACAACGCCGCGGGCCGCCGACGGTGGTGGAGCGCGCGGAAAGGACGGCGGCGAACGTCCTCGCGCACATCGAGGGCGGCAACTTCCCGGTGCTCACGATGCCCCTCCATCGGCATCGAGGGCATCGGCGAGCCGCCGTCGGGGAAGCGTCCGGCGGCCACGGCGCATGGCCGCCGGCTCGTCGTCTTCCGGATCGGCGTCAAGGTCATCCTTGGCGCCGGTGAAGAGGGAGGAGGCGACGTCGCCTTCGACGCCGGTGCGCGTCAAGAAGGAGCCGGCGTCTCCGCCGGCGACCGAGAGGGCGCAGCGGCGGCGCCCTCGTCATCCGCGAGCGGCCTTCCGCGCCGCGGGCGGCCGGAAGAAGACGAAGAAAGAGGCCGCCGCAAGCCGGCTCGCCGAGGAGGAGGCAAAGCGCGCGGAGGACGCCGCGATGGCGGAGGCGATCGCCGGGTCGCCGCACGACATGGAGGAGGAGAAGCGCGCGGACGACGCCGCACCGGGCCCGGGCCGAGCGCGGCCCGGGAGCGCGAGGAGGCGGAGCGGCGGCGGCGGGCTGCGCCGGACACCGGCCGCCGCACGCCAACTCGCCGCCCGCGCCGCTCCAGCCGCCAACGACGATGTAGCGCGGTACCGCCGTCCTGCGACACCTCCATCCGGCGTCGCTGTCCCCGTCGTCGACCTCGAGTCCTCCGACGACGACTGGTACAAGCCATCCCCGGGGTGGGGAGACGCCGGCCAGGGCAGCAGCAGCCAGGCCGCGCAGCCGACTACACGGTGTTCTACCGCCATTTCGGCATGTAGAGCGCCGTGTTTTAAAATTAGCGTTTGAATTCCCCTAGCCGAATTCGAAATATAGTCGAATTCGGCCTCTATGTATGAACTCCTCCCGTAATGTAATAAATATCATTAAATTTAGTCTATATTCACCCGTTTTTAGCCGTAGTTTGTCAAGTTTCCGTTTTTTAAATTCGCATCGTCGACTTCGTCTGGGCACGCGGCTGGGAAACTACTACTCCCCACGCCAAATCTTTCTCCAATCCGGACGAAAATTTCGCCAGATTTGGACGTGGGAAGCGCCAACGAGTGGGGATGCTCTTAGCTTGCGTCGGCCGCTCGAGATGCAAGCAGCGGGCGTGGCGCAGAAAATCCTTTTCCATATAAACCGCTCTCCACCGCTCAACCGCCGCCCCCTTCTTCTTCTTCTTCCTCCCCAAGCTCGCTCCCCTCCACCTCCTCCTCCCACTCCACGTCTACAAATGCGGTTGCTTTCCAGGTCCCGTCTCCCGCGGACCGCTCCATTAGCTGTAGCCGCAGTCGATTTCTAGGTCATTCTACTGTACTTCTTGTCAAGCAAAACCAATTCGTCGACATCACTTAGGATTTAGAAAAGGGGAAAAGCGGGAGAAGAGATGGAGAAGACAGCAGGTGAGAGTACCATGTCTTTTCTGGATTCGAGATTCACTGCTGATGCGTGTTCTTTGCCCTTTTACTTTGTTATACTACCTGTATGCCGGATTTGTGAGTGATTCTCGCCGGATTCGTTCAGCGGTTCTTGCTCTTTTGCGGGCGGACTCTTGATTCCGTTGTGATCCAGGCCCTCGCTTGCCCATTGACCTGCGCGCTTCTGTACAGATTAGTTAAGAGTGTTTCGTACGTTTTTTTCCAGAGATTGAGTGCTTGTATCTACTCCTGGTATATGCTGATTTTTTGTGCATTTCCCTGCAGTCAGCACTTAGCAAGTTCCCAGTTTACAGTAGATGTGGTTAGGATTTTGTTTTTATTGTTTTGTGTTGAGCTGTGCCCAATAAACAACAGATCCTTATTTTATTCTAAAAAGCAACAGATTCTTATTGATTGGAGTAGTGAGAACACTGAGCAGTCAAAGATTCAGTTTTACGCTTTTCGAGAGATTGTTGCAGCTGGTGTATGCTGAACTTTTGTGTATTCCGCCGCGGCCTGCAGCAATGTTAGAGTAGGGATGTTGTTTTTCTGTTAAGCTATGCTAAACAAACATGAAACTTTTATTGATTTGTGAGAACACTGAACACTGGAAGCTTAAATTCTGCACGTGCTGTTGAGAAACCAATGCTGAATTTCCGTTCGCAGGAATGGAAGACACCCAGTCCCCAGACACCGAATCGTTTGAGTACATGCTGCTGGAGAAGGATCCAGACCACTACCGGACGGTCTTCTCTGGCCCGAGCCAGATTAGCCCGTGGATCGACCCGAGCGTGCTGAACCTGAAGCACCGGATAGGTAGAGGCCCCTTCGGGGATGTCTGGATAGCAACGCACCACCAGAGGACCGAAGATTACGACCGGTACCACGAGGTCGCCGTGAAGATGCTGCACCCGGTCAAGGATGACCAGCTGCAGCTGTTCTCTGCCAGGTTCGATGAGATCTTTGGCAAATGCCAGGGTCTAGGCGATGTTTGCTTCCTGCACGGCGTCTCGACACAGAATGGAAGGGTATGCCCTTGTCTTGTTGATGGTGTGTTGGTCATTCCTTTTGTCTTTGGCAAGGAGAGCCTTGCTGTTGGAGTGCCTGTTCAATTAATTTGGCCTCATAGCTCAATTTTGTTTCATGGTTTTACAGATTTGTATAGCGATGAAGTTTTACGAAGGATCCATTGGGGATAAGATGGCCCGGCTTAAAGGTGGAAGGCTCCATCTGTCAGATGTTTTAAGGTATGGTGGATGTCTATACAGACTATGCAAAATTGATGTTGTGAATATTCATCGTCTTAAATTATTAGCATACAGTCTACCACATAGGCAATTATACCATCTCTAGCTGATAAGGCACATCCAAATTTCCAAATTTCTACCAGTGATGTGCTGAATGTTGGTTGGTTTTGCACTTGTGATCACCTGATAACAGGGCTGCTGACAAAATGCCATGTTTGTTTCTTAGAATGTATATGATGTTCTATTTTATGGGATATTTTCTTGAGCACTTTTTTTTAATGAATCCTATTATTTGCAGATATGGGGCTGATCTGGCACGTGGTGTGCTGGACCTACACTCCAGGGGAATATTTGTTCTAAATCTCAAGCCTTGTAATTTTCTCCTTGATGAGCATGACCATGCAGTGCTGGGGGATTTTGGGATTCCATCCTTGCTGTTTGGACTCTCACTGCCTAATGCCGACCTTATCCAAAGACTTGGTACTCCAAATTACATGGCCCCAGAACAGTGGCAACCAAACATTAGAGGTCCAATTAGTTACGAGACAGACTCATGGGGATTCGCTTGCAGCATCCTTGAGATGTTCAGTGGAGTTCAGCCATGGCGTGGCAAATCACCAGATGAGATCTATCAGTTGGTTGTCCTCAAGAAAGAAAAACCAATATTCCCGTACAATATGCCTCCTGAGATCGAGAATGTCCTTTCTGGCTGCTTTGAGTATGACTTCCGAGACCGGCCCATGATGACAGATATCTTACATGCATTTGAAAGGTAGCATACTAAATTTCTCCTGCTTCTGTGTTGTCAGTAACTTGATTTGGTTAACTTCCGTTAGACGGGTAATTTTACCATTGCTTGTTCACTTCTGCTATTACTATGCACAGTAGCTAAGTTGTACTTGAAGTATGTCATGTGAAATTATGAAACTGCTCTCTCTCTACTCTCTAGTGCTCATATGATCTTAGTCGTGTCATACTCATATATGCTTTATATCCGGTGAATAGGCATTTATTTTTCTTCTGTGGTATATTTTACCATGTCCTTGCAGTACTCATATATTGTTCTTTTGTTTCTTTAGTGCTAAAAACGTGGATTATGACAACACTGACTGGGACAGTTCTGACAATTTAAGGGCAGAAAGGTCAACTCAGCCAAGTCGCATTAATTGGTTACACTTTAAGGATAAACTGCAAATCGGTGACAAGGTCCGCTCAAGAAAGCTTAAAACATCTTGTACTCCTGAAACAATGCAAATTCCTGATGGAACGATAGTTGGGTTGGAGGAGGATGGAGATCATGATGCTTACATTCTTGTGCGCGTCCATGGTTTACATGACCCTTTGAAGGTGCGCTCTACGACAGTGGAGAGGGTAACATATGGTTTTGCAGCTGGAGACTGGGTGCGGCTCAGGGAGGAGGACAAGAAGCGGTCTCAGGTTGGAGTTCTTCATAGCATTGACCGTGATGGCATCGTGTATGTTGGTCTGATAGGAATGGACACCCTCTGGAAGGGGGAATATTCGGACCTCCAGATGGCTGAAGCCTACTGTGTTGGGCAGTTTGTGAGGCTGAGAACCAACATCTCAAGCCCCCGGTTCGAATGGCAGAGGAAGAGGGGCGGAGGGTCTGCTACGGGTCGGATCTCGCAGATACTCTCGAATGGGTGTCTGGTTGTGAAGTTCCCTGGTAAATTCAGCCTTGGTGAGGTATGCAGTTGCTTGGCAGATCCTTCTGAGGTGGAGGCAGTGAGCTTTGACAAGTGTGACGGGGTTGTAAAGAAGTATGAGCACCTCGAGGACTTCCATTGGGCGGTGAGACCTCTGTTCATCGCTATGGGTTTCTTCACTGCTATGAAGCTAGGTATCTTCATTGGGAAGGGCGTCACCAGGCCAAGGAGTCGCAAGGTTGCCAGCGTCTCCGAGCAGGGTGGCGATCATCATAAGTCTCAGCAACAAGAAGTGCAGAATAGTGCGAGCGCAACGTGGCTACCTCCACCCGTCGTAAACATGCTGTTCGGAGAAGGTTATGCGCCTTCAGGGTAAAATCGCAAAATCTGTCTAGCTGAAGATTTCTTGAAGTATCTGCATCAACGCTTGAAACAATTCATAATGTGTATATTTAGGGCTGAAACTTTTTAGTTTTATCGAAACTCCTGTAAATATGTGTCTACCTCTGCAACCTTGCATGCCTGAGCCTGACCATGTATCTGCTTCCAGAATCATGCAACTACATGAGGTTGTTTCTTTATGCCTGACTGTTTCTGCTAACCCAGGTAGGCCTAATTCCTAGTTTAGACCTACCTAATGTTTCCCTAAATTTATCAATTTGACAACGATCTTTGGAGATTATGCTGTCAAAAAAGCACGTCATCAGCTAAATCGGTCACCAGCATATTATATATAGGGATGAAACTTCAGAAGAAGATTTGGTGCAATACATACACATGTTTTGAATATTTGTGCAAAGTTTCGTTAGAAATTGCAATGTATTTTGAGCTACAGCAGAAAAAAAAACAAATTTGTGGCTACATATAAAGGTAGATATTTGTCAGAAATTTATCTTTTTTTGTATAGCTCAAAATACAACATATTTTTCTCCAAAATTTTTACCGTACCTTCGGAATGTTTATATGTATCTAAATATTTAATTTCAACATTTTTAGAATCCAAAAAATATGATTTTTAAAAATCAGGAGCTGCCAAAAACACTTTTCTTTTTTCTTGCCATAGATTCTGCAAATATGTTTCTGCTTCCCCAAACATGCCTAACTATTACTACAGTACTAGTTTACAGCTGCCTCATGTTTTCTGCGAACCTACAATTTACTTAACATTCAAATTCAGAAATCTGTCACCATCATTAATACGAACAATGTCAAATCTGTTGTCATAAGGAATACCCTGTTGAATCCGCTGCCGACAGCAACCATATAGAACTTAAACACAAAAGGTATACAGCAAAACTGAATGATACATGAAACAGGAAAGGCGCCTCCACAACGAACTGAAATTTCTAAAAGTTGCATTCTGACTTCAGAGCGGCAGATACACAATAACCAACAGCCTTTCTCAGCTACTTTTGGTTTCAGTATTCTATAAGCTGAACAAAAGACGCGGTTGCTCCAGTGAATGCTTCCCTCGCTTCTGAAAGACCCAACTCCAGTTTCGATTTAGAAATCAAGCTGTGAGCTCTGGGCTGACGAGGAGCAACTGCCTGATGCACCTGACGAAGGCCCGCTCGACCCGTCCACCGGGGCCTGATTCAACCGTTCGAGCACCAGCGACCTCCTCTTCCGCAGCTTCAGAGAAAATGTGGATGCCTCTAGAATTACAGGAACCTGCTCGTCGATGCAAACAGCGTCAAAACAAGGGAGCACAAAGTTTGTTTACAGCAGCTATGACTACGAGCCTATGACGACCTGCATACCTGGCTATTGTTCTGTGCCACCTTATGCACATGCAGAAAACCAACCATATCCTGATACCCTGTTAGAAGTTTCGCCAAGTCCTTGTCCTCATCTAATGATAAAGGAGATTAGCAGTCAGGTTATGCATGACCGGCAGTCACAGTTGGAATGAACAAACAGATATTGAAGTGTTAGGCTTGCCTGGAATTGCTTTTATTGACATCAGCGTGTCTGCCAGATGCTGCCATCTCTTACAGAAGGAATCTGATAGGACCGTGTATGGAAATGTTATAACGGCAACGGCATTAGAAGCGCGTACCATGGCCTTCAGTGATCTGATAAATGAGACCATGTCCCAGTCCTGCAATGCATATAAAATTGGCTTCAATTTTTGGAGCACAGCATCCACCAATAAAGCATACATTATCTCAGTCATATATACTTGCCTTTCCAAAATATCCACACTGTGGTGCACAGAGTGACTGTATAGCAATCCGTCCAGCATTCAGATTTCCACCATCTTTTCTGAATACAGAGAACACAAGAATGTTCACACCAGTACATCAAAATGCATTCGGTCTAAGAAGACTCAAACTTTGTTGTTACACTAAACAATAAACATCATGTTGACATAGAATAATCTGTCATAAATAGGTACGAAAATCTTTCCCTACAGAAAACAATTTTGATCATAGATCCATGAATTGACCTCACCTTGGATGTCTTGATATGAAAGTGGAACAACGATCCTGGAGGTCACCAAGAGTGTCTGCATCTTGAGTGCTTACACATTCAATATGCTGTGCATTTAGTAAATGTCGTTCCAAGGGCTTCCGCAAATCAAAATCATTGCTAAACTCCTGCTTGTTATCTGCAACAGCGCTACATGGGTCAGCTCTTTTCACAAACATCTTTAGACAGTAATGAGTGCATAAACTAATTACCAGTTTTAGAAATGATGGTTACACAAATGAGGTATAATAGGTATATCAGGCAACAATTATACAAAGAATGCAATATTTCTTTTATTTTAAAAACTTCCAAGCACATTATCCACGAACACTGAAAGAAAGTTAATGGGTCTTTGCGCATTGCAGATTATTAACCAACAAGAAAACAAAGAAGATAAGTATAACCTCTGTGTTCGGCACTAGAAGTCCTCTCATCCCCAAAATATTTCCTGTACTGCCAAGCTATCCTCAAACCCTCATCCTGCAAAATCACACATCCAGATCAGTACAAAAACAGGAACACTACTAAGGACACAGATTTATTTACTGTAAAACACATTCTTCCACAAGACATACGCTTGCTCGTGCATCGCCGCTTCCCATCACCGCTCTTTGCCGCGCGTCCTCCTTTGAGGACGCAACCGGAGCAGGCAGCGCACCGAGGAACGTGCGGGGCTCCTTCATCGGCGCTGCGAAGAGCAGTGGCTGCTTGTGCACAATGCCCTGCGCCATGAAGGCCCGGAGAAGGAGGAGGTGGTGCGGTGCGTCGGAGTCCTCCATGACCATCACAACCGAACCGAGGAGGAAACCGCCGCCCAGAATACCTGCGGCAAAACACTGATAAATAACGATGGTACTTGGTAAAAATTGTCGCCTTTCGTGCTCTCCTGCCCTGACCTCAAGAAAATGTATCCCTCGTGCATACTGAATCATATGTACTAGGTAAAATATGTTGCAGGTAATTTGTACTGCTTGTTAAGGTACGGAGCATCTAATTCACAGTTCACACCCAAATCGCAGGATTTGATTTAAAGGTATGGCCTCTCACGCCGTTCCCACTAATCATTACAACTGGCTAAATCAAACTTCCGCTCTAGTCAACAAAAATTGCAGCCTGGCTGAAGGAGAATGCTTATGGGCACGGTCAGGCTTACTGTCGAGGTCGGGGATGCCGGAAGAAACGAACGCTGCGCCGTTAGGGCCGAGCTTGACGCCGGAAGCGGTGGGGGAGGACGATGAGGAGGCGGTCTTCGACGAGGCGGCGCGGGAGAAGCTGCTCCGGCCGAGGGCTTGCCCCCCTACTCCGGCGGCGGCGGCCATGGTCGTGCTGCGTGAACCGTCCTCGGCAGTCGGCTGCGACCGGGTCGGCCCCTATGGAGTGCCACGAGCCGGGGCAGTTTAGTGGGCCGCGGCCCATCAGATCAGTAAGCTCTCCTTTTTTTTTTCCTTTTTCTCCCTGCTTTTTTTTTGTTTCTGTTCTGTTTATATTTACTTTTTAAAAAAAATCTAACACTTAAAAAAATGCGAGAAAAACTATCTTTCAAAATTTGAACATTTTTAAAATTTGAACATTTTTCTGAAAAAGGCAAAATAGAACTCATGTTTCCCTTCCAACATTGTCTTCTTTCTGTGCATATCACTATTGAAAAGAAGATGGAAATTTGGCCGTCCATACAACACATGTATTTGTACTCCCAAAAAGGATGTCATAGAATCGTCAAAATTGGGATGCATCTAGACGTGATTTAGTGTATATGTACAGCTAAAATTAGATAAAATTATGACATATCTTTTTAGGATGGAGGGGGTAGTATCTATCCAATTACTTAGAACCATCATTAAATATAATCTCATATTATAGGTATTTAAATACTCTATATGTTGCGATTTTTATATTATTGGTCAACTTTATAATTTTGTTTACTATGACCAAAACTAAAACACAGGGTAATTTTATAAAAGATGAAGTACCTATCTAAACATCGAACACTACTGAACGTCTCGGTTCCATGCATATGACCCTACTCAGTTTGAGAATCTCATCTCATTTTATCTAACTATGAGGGGTTTCTGACCATGTTGCTTTTGTTATTGACTCGGGTATTAAAGAACCGGTGGTTTTTAAACAATTTTGTTTTGAGTTGTGTTGGCTCAATTGGCCAGACCTTATTGATATAGTTACAAAAACTTGGAATGGAGTGTATGAGGGTAGAGATGTTCTGCATGTTATACAAAATAGGACGAAGAAGCTTAGACGGGTACTAAAAGGGTGGAATTTAAATATTGAAAGTGTGTACAGAAAAGAGAGGAAGAGATTGTCTGATTTGCTAAATTTTATTGATATTAATAGTGAGACAGTTGGGTTATCGGCTTCTGACTATGAACTAAGAATTTCCTTACATAACCAATTAATTTTTTTACTTAGGGAGGAAGAAATTAAATGGAGACAGAGAGCTAGAGAGATTGATATTGGAGAAGGAGATAGAAACACAAAATACTTCATGGCTAGAGCTAATGGAAGAAATAGAATACATAAAATCTTTCGTTTTAATCAAGATGAGGGTGTTATGGAAGGTGATGAGAACCTGTTAAGATATGCTACAAATTTTTACGTTTGTTTGGATATGTTAAGTTTCTTCCTATTTCTTTGACATGGACCCTTGACTCGGCCTTGTCGGATGAGTCGAAAGAAAAACTCGCTGATAGATTCACCATACAAGAGATCAAAGATGTAATTTTCTCAATGAAAACTAATAAAGCATCTGGTCCTGATGGTTTTTCTTCCTATCGAATTTTATCAAAAAAATTGGAGTTTGAATGCTGGAGACATCTTTGCTTTGTTTCAAGATTTCTATGATGGTAAGATAGACATATCTAGGTTGAATTATGGGACAATTATTCTCATTGCTAAAGGGATGGGGCTGATAAGATTCAGATGCATCGACCAATCTGTCTATTAAATGTGTTGTTTAAAGTCGTAACTAAGGTTATGAATAATAGAGCTATCTTAGTTGCCGATGAAGTCATTTCTAAGATCCAATCTGCTTTCATAAAAGGAAGGTTTATTCTAGATAGTGTGGTCATTCTACATGAAACAATGCACTACATTCATAAGAAGAAGAAGTCTGGGGTTTTCTTCAAAGTGGATTTTGAAAAAGCTGATGATAAAATTAATTGGGAGTTTATGTTTTGAGTGTTGGAAATGAAAGGGTTTCCAACAAAGTTTATTGAATTGACTAGAAAAGTTGTAGAAAATGGTAAGGTTAATATTATGGTTAACGATAAAGTAGGTCCGTATTTTGTTACTAGGAAAGGGTTGCGCCAGGGAGATCCCTTTTTCCCATTACTTTTCAATGTGGTTGCGGGTGTTCTGGAAACCTTGGTTTCAAGGGCCCAAGAACAAAGTTATATTAAAGGTTTGATACCAGAGATGTATGATGGCGGCTTATCTTTATTGCAGTATGCAGACGATACAATTTTCGTGTTCGGGGATAAGCTTGAGTATGCTAGAAATTTAAAAATTATTTTATGCACTTTTGAACATCTAACTAGGTTGAAGATTAACTTTTCTAAAAGTGAGGTTTACTGTTTTGGTTCAACTGTAGAAAAGCAAAAGGAATATACCTATATATTCACTTGCAAAGTTGGAGATGTGCCTTTTAGATATCAAGGGATGCCAGTACATTATAAGAGACTATGTAAAATTGATTGGAGACCAGCAGAGGAAAAAGTAGAAAATAAATGTCCCTGCTGGCAAGGGGGTTGCTTTCTTTTGGAGGGAGAATAATTCTTACAGAAATTTTTCTTAGTAATGTGCCTAGTTTCATGATGCCTTTTTTTAGAGTTCCGAAAGGAGTCCTTAAACGCTTTGATTTCTTTAGGGCTCGAATTTTATGGCAAGAAAGGGAAGGGATCCGCAAGTATCACCTTGTGAAATGGGCTGATGTATGCCAGCCGAGGGATCAAGGTGGATTGGGACTCACAAATCTTGACATAAAAAACATTAGCTTACTCTGCAAATGGTTGTGGAGACTATAAAATGAGGAAGGTGATTGCCAGAAAATCTTAAGTTTAAATACTTTAAGAATGGTATTATTAGACAAGATAGAAAATATGTTGGATGCTCCCATTTTTGGTCAGGTTTGATGGAGGTGAAAGATGTTTTTTATAGTTGTTGTAAAAGGTTTTTAGGGGACGGATGTAAAACTAGATTCTGGGAATATGTGTGGGTGGGAGAGAAACCGTTGTGTGTACTCTTCCCGAGGCTTTATAACTTGACTTTTTCACAAGTTGTTCGGTAGCTAGAGTGTTTGCACAAGATTTTAATCGCATTAGATTTAGAAGATGCTTGTATGAGGAATCTTTGGAGATGTGGAACAAACTACTAGACATGTGTGGTAGCACTACCTTGTCACATGAGCCTGATAGTGTGAGCTGGAAGTTAACTAAGTATAGAGTTTTTTCTGTTAAATCGATGTATACTTATTTGATGGCTAGGCGAGTTCTTTCCCCGTATAAGATGATTTGGAGGATGAAAATGCCTCTCAAGATCAAAGCCTTTATCTGGTTGATAGTGAAGAATAGAATCTTGACTAAGATTAACTTGGCCAAGAAAGGTTGGAAAGGTAGTGTCTTGTGTGAATTCTGTGGGGGAAGTGAAGATATGAACCACCTTTTCTTTGAGTGTCCCATGGCTAAATATAACTGGAGTGTGGCTAGTTGTGCTTTGGGTATAGAGACAAAACATGTGAACTTCTATGATTTGTGCCAAAATTGGCTTCGGAAATTCACTGGCCGTGATAGAACCGTAGTTATGTTGGGTACAGCAGCTTTGTTGTGGAATTTATGGAAGACAAGAAATGCATCGTGTTTTCAACGGAAATTCCCAGACAATCTTGCTGAAGTAATTTTTTCTATGTGTTGACTAACGGATGACTGAAATTTTCTTCAGAAACAAAAGGTTCAAAAGCTTGTGCGACGTGTCTGAACAGATTCGGAGCATTGCGAGCGAGATATTCTGCAGAATACATGTGTGGGCGCCTATGACAAAAGATCTATGACAGTTGACTCGCTTCATCCAAGAAAATATGGATTTCTTTATGTCTTAGAGACTTGCTTGCCAATGTGTTTGTTATACTTTGTTCAAAGATGGCTGGTTGTAGAGATGGTTCTGGAGGTTTTAGTGCTCAGTTTAGATGGTTTTTTAGTTTGTGTGCCTGGAGGGTTTAGCTGCTGTGACTTAAGCACCTTTCTTTTCCCCTGATGTTACACTGACTCCAATTTCTTTATTGAAATTGGGGGCCATGTGGCCCCTACAATAAAAAAAAATCTAACTATATTAAGCAGTACTGTAGTGTATATTCATATTGTTCTCCTGGCTCACTGTCTTCAACACGTCGCGAAGCTATAGAAAGAAAAACGGCCGGCAATGAAATCAAACTCGGTCCGGCAGATGCCGGCCGGCCAAGGTCAACATCATCAGGAGACACGTTAATTTAACCTATCTCTGTACAACAAAATAATTCTATCTTCCTTGTTTCAGTACGGATCACCTCTCTCGCAGATTCTTCCGATATTCCTTACCGGAAGAAGACAAACACCCATGCATTGTACACGTACGTCGGGGGTGCATTATTGCACAAGTTCGTTGGGAATGTGTAGTGCATGTTGCTGTGCCACCCGTGCATGCAAACATGAGAAAAACATGGCCTAATCAGAAAACCGATGCATGTTGATATGAATTTGGTCAAAAGTTAAGCTTCTCAAATATGTTCTCCAAGCATAATTATTTCATATTATAGATATTGATACTTTCTTTTATATATTATAAGTAAAAATTATTTATAAGTTTTACACAAAAATACCCATAGGTTGATCTAGCGCACAATAACCTTGTAGTTTCGTTAACTTAAAACCCTTTTCAGAGAATGTATATGTGTCAATGGCAACGTGAAAATCGTAATATCTAAGTTTACAATCTTGAATAGTTGAATTTCTAACTAACGGAAAGTAGGTAATTATATATTTTCCAAGCTATATATATGACCTACTTCAAGTTTGCATTGTGCAATTAAGGCACATACAAATATAATGAGTCGGATATCCCGACTAGTTAAATAATAAGCGGGTTGCAAAAATCATAAAGAGGAAACCCAAGATCTAGGCACAGCGGAAGAACATCTACGACAATGTTTCCTCCTTGTACCCTCTGCCTAGACAGCCATTTTCCGATGTCTCGCCTAAACAAGGACATCACCGTATAGTCGATACCACCACCCACCGAACGAGAGGGAAACAAACGCCCCTATGGATTGGCCATGCTGACTTTGTTAGAGGTGAAAGTGCACCTCCAGAACTATTGTTTGACCATCCAACATTCCATAGATAATCAGAACTTCATTTGTACACCTAAAAATAAACACATTTTTTTGAAATTGGGTCGACCTAGAAAAAAAATTGAGCGTCTTATTGGAAACATACACAAAAATATATATAGGTTTCTCATCGAATAAAATCGGGCGCCTTTTTTTATGTTCCATTTGCTTACCAATCCACGTCAACGAATAGGTAGAATGCTTACGAATATGTACTATATAGCCGCTTATATAGTTTTTTGGAGCAACCGGCAGGAGCTCTGCCTATTCATTAAGAAGAGGGAAATTTAGCCGGTTTATGAGGAAAACCGCCCGAAAACCGATACAAACTCGACACCCGTGTCCGGTTTATAAGGAAAACCAGACAAAGAAAACCTACACGGCATAGTTTTAAGGAAAACCGGCGAAAACCACACTTGGCCACACGACCTAGCTCAACTAGGTATGGAGCGCCATCGAATGACACCAGCACGACGGCAACGGAGAGCACCACGACTTCCCGGTCCACGTCCCTGGAAAGGAAGTCGGAGCCGAAGGAGACGGCTAGGCCTTTCAAGCTTCGCGGGGAGAGGCAAGCCGCAAGAAGCAAGCCAGCGGCACTCGCACACCGACGGTACCCGAAGACCACGACCCAAACCAGTGGTGCAGGCATCGACAACAAGTGGCTTCCAAGACTCCAAAAAATGACGCCTCCAACGAGGTCACGACATCCAAAGACGCCGCCGTCATCCAATCCGGCAAGCCGGATTTGGGTATTCACCCTGGAATGATGGGCGGAGGGGTGTCGGGACTCCACAACAACGCCTTCAAGAAGGAAAGCGACGCCCGAAGGCGACACCGTTGTCGGCACCGACCAAGTTGGGCAAGATTTTCATCCGGAGACCCATGACCGCCGCCTCCACAAACGCCGGACGAGCACATACCACTAGCCAAAGAGACGTCGCCCACGGAAGCATGCCCTGCCGCCCACGCGGCCAGAGGCATAGCAACACCACCACCGCGCTCCCGGAGCCGCCGCTCCGGCTTCCACGCGCAACAGGCTGACCCCTCGCGTCAACCTGTCACCGTCCCGAGACGCTGGAAACAGCGCCCCGCCCACCAAGAGCCGCGCCGCCATCCTTGCACTATGGCACACCTCCGCCACAGGCCTGCAGAACTAGCAAGGGCTGCCGCACCCCAGCTAGCCTGCCACACGCGGTGGCCCTCCGCAGCCCCCGAACTCCGACCTTCACGCGACCGCCACGCCAAGGAGAAGCCGGGCCGGCACATCCCCGTCGCCACCGCGTCTCCGGGGCCGCTGCCCCGGCATCCTCTTCTCCGGCCAACCGCTGGCGCCGGAGATGCAGACAGGCCTCCCCGCCGGCTGCCCGCTGTCGGGGGCACGACCCCGACACCACCAACGCCACCAAGACGTCCCAGGGCCGCCGCCCTGGCCTCCTTGAGCGAGGCCGACCTGCACGCCCCCAAATCGAGCGGATCTCGATCTGGGAGGACGCCGGCCAGGCCGCCCCGCAAGGCCCCGCGCCGAGGGTGACCGCCGCCGGAGCAGCCGCGACCACCGCAGCGCCGGCGAGCAGCCACCACCGCAGCCCCCCGCCCGAGCCCGCCGGCTCGGCTTCCTCAAGCCCCGACCGCCACCGCCCCCACGAGCCGGCCCTCCACGTCGCGCCCAGAACTCCCCGGCCACCTTCGGCAGCGGGGTGCCGCCACCGCCGCGGAGGAGGCCGGCGGCGGCAGCGGCGGGGTAGGCCCAGGCGGGGAGGAGCTTGGCGGCGCTAGGTTTTCGCCCCTGGCGTCGCCTGGGGGAGCGACGCGAGGGGGTTTTCTCGTTATGGGGAACTCAATTTTAGCCGCTTATATATCAGTATCACATTCACGTACGCCAGGAACTAGATCCGTTCACCGTACGAACGAAATTCTGATTAGTGCCACTCCCACTAGATGCTTTCTTATAGACTATCACTTCGTCAGGCAACTCAAGGAATTTAAGGTTCATGCTCCTATCGTCCTAATTCATAGGGAATGATATTTTGGCACATAGGAGCATGCTCCCTTTATTTTAAAATGCATGTTAAATATATTTTGAAATTTTAAAAAATTTGCACGTACATCTTCATATGCTACACACTCATAAAATCGACTTGTGTGGCGTGCGTAGAAAAGCAAAATTCGGTGCTAAAAAAGCTTATCAGAAGATAAATTTTCTCATTTTACATAGATTACAAAAAATATCGTTTTTTCGCGAAACTTGATGAACACACATATATTATGGACATGTACACGTATATTTTTTTGTCAAAAATTGTTGCCACTTCGAAATATATTTTCTTGGTAGAGGAATCACATACATCTGGAAGCCGAATTGAGTTTCTGTAATTCATAGTAGTATATATCACTCTGCTGATCAGCTGATGTCCACACATCATGCAGGACAAGACATGAGTGACGAGCCTCCAAGTTGCCTGATCAGGTATGCGTTTTGATTACACCATGAAACATGTCATGCTCCTAGATGACAAATCTTGGCTAGTCAACCTTTGTAGAGAGCATCTCTTTTCTTGGAGTCGTCCTAGGTGTACCGAATGCCGGAGTGTCACCAAAAGGTTAGCTTTGAATGCTAGCTCAGAGTATCCCATGGAATAAGCTAGATAGGTACCTCCATGGTAAGACAGAGAAATTAAAGGGCGTACAAGGAGT
Source organism: Lolium rigidum (assembly GCF_022539505.1). Taxonomy (NCBI): domain Eukaryota; kingdom Viridiplantae; phylum Streptophyta; class Magnoliopsida; order Poales; family Poaceae; genus Lolium; species Lolium rigidum. The sequence goes on from NC_061508.1 coordinate 54,260,554, forward strand.
TGGTAAAACATGACTTATAAAAACCCAAAACTGAAGAAATAGAAATTCCATGTTCTTCACTCATAGAGACGATAAACACGATTTCAGGTACCTAAAAGAGGTAAAATGTATAGTAATATGCAAACAATTTACAGGATTTTTCTCCAGGTGCACCGGTGTTCGCCCGTGGTTCACTGGTCACTGACCGGTTTTACGCACCACACAGGTTATGGGTCAGATGTGACTTTAGTCACCATTGACCAGCAAAGTTTTTTAGAAAATAAAATTCAATGGGTGTTGAGATGCTCAAGCAAAGAACCGGTCTTCACGCAAAATGGATTATTCCGTACAGATTGTAAAATAAGCTTATTTGAGCAAAGCACAAATTTACAATAGAACAGCCCGCTTCCGTGATTACAATGGTTTACAGTAGTACAGTACAATAAAAAAAATAGCACGGCCGGCCGGCCGGCGACATCAAGAGGTGGATTAGACGTCGGGCAGAGGCACGCGCAGGACGGGACGCAGCGAGAGGCCGGCCTTCCTCCTGGAGGTAATGCCGAACGCCTCGGTCATGTCGAACTCCGCCGGATCAGCCACCCCCGGCGCCTCCCAGTCGAAGTGCAGCAGCAGGCTTGCGAGCGCGAGCTCGACGTTGGCGAGGCCGAAGCCCATGCCGGGGCACATCCTCCTGCCGGCGCCGAAGGGCAGCAGCTCGAAGTCCACCCCTCTGAAATCCACCCCGTCCGCCGCCGCGCCGGCCTCGAAGCGCTCCGGCCGGAACTCCTCGGGGTCCTCGGGCCAGTACCGCTCGTCGCGGCCCAGCGCCCAGACGTTGACGAGCACCTGCGTGCCCCGCGGCACGTCGTAGCCCAGCACCTTGCACGCCGGCGCCTCCTGGCACTCCCGCGGGAGGAGCAGAGGCAGGGGCGTGTGCAGCCGGAACGTCTCCCGGATCACCAGGTGCAGGTACGGGACGAGGGTGGCGAGCTGGTCCTCATCCACGGCGCCGTTGGTCTCGAAGGCTTGTCGGACCTCCGCCGTCGCCCGGCGCATCACCTTCGGGTTCCTCACCAGCTCCGCTATGATCCACTCCAGCGTCGTCGCCGACGTCTCGCTGCCCGCGCCGAAGATGTCCTGTGTGCCATGCCATGCGAGCTAGTTAGAGTGATGACGTACACGTACGGAGATAAATGACGGCGCCCTCGCCCTCGTGCACGAGGGTGGCCAGCTGGTCCTCTTCCACGGCGCCCTTGGCGGCTTGGCCTCGAGGGAGAATGTCGACCGGCAGCAGGGATTTATACCTCAATGTGATGGACTTAATTGAAACCTCAATTTGAGCCAATCCGCCGGCCCACTGGGGACATACCCGCCGCAAACGGACGCCTAGTCATTTTCGTGTCTGTGGGCCGACGCAAACTGACACATGCGGTCAATTTGGGTGTCCATTTTGCGCCAGCCCGCTCGAGATGCCATAAATTTGAATGTATCTACACACTATCTATCTACCGTGCGGATACATCCAAGTTTACACAACATTTGTATGTTCCCGACAAAAAAAAGTTTTCTTATAATAAACTTAAGACAACTTTATTCAGGTACTCAACATGTATGATTTATAAAAAAAATGTTAACTCTGCCTTTTACAATAATAACAAGGATAAGAAAAACACCAGGGTCTGAAAACCAGGATACCCTCATGTCATGCCTTGAACTAAAGCGAGCAAGTTCACGCCTACCATTTCATGTGCAATATAGCCCATTGCCACACGTGTAGACTCTTGCTTCATACCTTCTTCAAACAAGGGAGCCACCCCCCAGAGGTTTCAAACGCCGCCAAAATCGCCCCGATAGGACCCATACACATAAGTTACAACACTTTGCGGGTGACCGGTGCACCTTTCGGTTGGAAAGTTAATTTTGCCCATGCATAGCCCATGCAGAGAGCACACGTGTTGCGGACCATTCTGGGACTGCGCGGGAGGCAAGCCACGACGCCACATTGACCTCGAAGATAACGTCGTCACGATGTTTGGGTGGGAAAAAGTGACATCTCTCCAAGTTAGGGCAAGAGGGCAGACCAAGAGGCATGACGTGGCCCTCAGGACTAGAGAGGGAGCACGGATCAAAGACGCCTCGGCATGCACGCTGGTGTACTCAGTGGCGAAGGACGAAAAAAATCTAAGGCAACACGAACCTTGAATGATGAAAGTACCAAAATATATTGGGGAAAAACAGTAATGATGTGTATGGTTCAAACACAATCATTTAATAAAAAATAAAAAACATTTCTAATTATAAATATAACCTAAAAATAACATACCAATAATGCCAACTCAATGGCAAAACTTTACCTCTTTGGAAAAGATCTAATGTAATTTAAACAATCAAGATGTTTGATTATTTCTCTTTCCATAGACAACTCGGTCTTCATTATCTTATTTATCGGGAATTTCGTTTCAATTGTTGATGCCACCATCTGTAAAACCAGTGTAATATTTAATGGTGATAATGGGGCCAGAGAAAGTACGATGCCCCTTTCAAATATCTAGAAATCTCTAAAGTCTCCAGCTCTACGAGTATGAATAATGAATAACATGGGCTTATCTTGTATATACTACTAAGACCCAGTCAATGTTATATCTCTGTAATACAAGCAATGTTATTCACATTGAGTCTACAATATGAGTCTATGTTTGGAGATAAATAGTCTATGTTTTCGGTTTGTGACCAATTTTATGCAGTGTTCACTGAAACAAGCATAACTTTGTCATGCGAAGTCCGTTTTCGATGTATGATCACTCGATTTGTTTAGAAAAACACGCGTATCTAAGTGTATTCACAAAAAATCAAGGTAGGGAGGCTTACCTAAGTTGCCCTACTGGGATCTTCGCCCCTGAGTGTACTCTTCGTCGCTGGCCTCGGTATGAGCAAGAAAGAAACTAACTAGAAACAACTCCTAGAGCAAAGCTCCACTACAAAAAGAGGAAACAAAGGATAGAAAGACTAAAACTCTATTTCTAGTGCATCACAAATGTAAGAAACAGTCTAGCTAAAGAACAACACTCCCATGGCCTAAGGATTAGCACTTCAAATTTTAGAAACAATATTTCTAGATAAGGATGGGGTAAATAAAAATATCTCACTTGGAATCAAACTTTTGACATAAAGCAAGGCGTAGACATTGCATGGTAGGAAAATAACAAAAGGTTAAAACTCGACGAAACTACACCGGGTCCACCATCCACCCCATCGACAGTACTTATGTTGGGTCTCCCTCGTCAAGGACACCGCCCTCCGCAAAGCCCATCAACACCCCGAGGACGCGCCGGCTCTCCCACCACCTCATCGACACAACCAAATGAGCTAAGGCTAGGGCTTGTTCGAGATAGTTTCACCATTGTTTTGGTCAATAGAATATGAATTATGTGTCAACAAATTTTTAGCATTGGAAACATTTGTTTTGAGTTTAATTAGACGGTATTGCAAATATAAATGTGATGGTTTCTTCTCTTTTGAAGCAAGTATACATGTGTTTTGAGTTTAGTTAGGCACGTACCATTGGATTTGCTCCTAGCATGCTGATGGTGACTAGCTAGCTGATGACGTCCAAAACAAGCTGGAGGCATTAAACGAGGCGCGCGCATGCATCGGCCATGATTGTGGAGAAAACTGAGGAGACGTGAATCAGATATAGATTTGGGAGTTGATTAATAATTATGCATGTAATCGAGGCGTCCGGCCGGCTGCCCTCTTAATTAGCCTGCTGCTAATAATGTGATTTGGAGCACTGTTGTGGAGCAGTAGTCGTGAATCAGTCAACAGTCCCACAACGCCCCCCATCTTCCTCCGGTGACCACGCCACCGCCGCTCTCCCTTCCTCGCTCAAGCCACCCAACCCGGAGCTCGCCGGCCGCCAGTAGCCGTCCCCCACCTCTCCTTCGCCAACCCCATCTTCCTCGACAGAAGCCACCCAACCCAGGGCTCGCCGTGCCGCCTCTCCCTCGCCAACCCACCGTCTCGTGCCTCCAATCGAGCGCGGAACCCTAGCGGCCCCTGCCGGCCGTCGTCGAGTGCAGCTCCAGCCCGACCTCGCGCGGCTCTCCTGCTCCCCGACCCCCTCCACTCGCCGATGTGGTCCTGCTCCGGCGCTCGTCCAGGAGGAGGACAACGACCGGTTCCTGCATATGAGCTGCCGGCGACGCGGCCCGCTCTCCTCTGCTCAACACTCCCTCCTCCCTTCACCTCACGTCATCCCTTCTTTTGCAGCTAAATGTTCCCTCTTTGCAGCTCGACGGAGCCGCAGCACCACCCTGGAACGCGAGCCACGCCCTCGCCGCCGCCAAGTTCCCCCACTCCTACCCAACTCCGACCCCTCCCCTCTGACGCGTCCACCGGTGAAACCTCGCATCATCCCTCGCCCCAACCCTCATCGCGTCCTGTCGCACCAAGCTACCCCGGCCCTGGTTGTATGCAGAGAAAAATGCCATCTTTCACCTCTACACGATTGCATCCATCCCGAGTGATGGCGCCGGTCTTTGCTTATTCACAAGGAGTTCTTGACTTGCTCTAGGATTGCTGCAGCTGCTTTGCTAGTTCCGATTCCAAGCTTGCTTGCACACCTATTTGAAAGTTCAGAAGTTGGAGCACCCATGAGGTGTTGCTACTTGAGGCAGCACCCGTAACTAGTAATTGATCTTCTCATTTCGTGAACATGTCCAGTTCAGAAATTTCAGAATTCAAATGCCAGCGCAGATTTTGGATCCCTACCGGTTTATTTCCAAAACCAAGTCCAGATTTTGTTTCTAGATAGATAGAATTACACATTGAATCTCTACTACTTTGCCCTTCAATAATATGCCACTATCTGCAAAAAAGGTTACAGTCAGATAAGGAGTTTGATTCCAAAATAGAAGTAGGAGCCGGATCTGATAACTTCGCCTTTCGATTATATGCCATTTTGTTGTTGTTTATGTCCTTTAGGTTTCAAACATCTCTGAAATTCTCTTTGATTCAAATTATATGAAACACCGAATGATTGCTTTTTCTGCATTCAACTTTTATCTCCTCATCTTCTCTGAAACGGGTATAGCTTGAAATTTTCATCACATTCGTAGACATAAATAAATATGTGAAAATGCGCTTCACATACTTGGATAATTTTTTTCCATTTTTTTGGAACCAGCAATGCTTTTATATGGAAACTCCATAACCTTAATTTTTATATATGTCTTTTAAATTCCATGTATCTCACTTTATGCATATGCAGTGACGTAAGGGAAGAGCTATTGGAGTTGTCTGATGACATGTAGACTAAGGCGGCGGTGGGTGCTAATCTAAATGTTGTAGTCCTCTGCCTCTACCAAAGGCGTCCACGTCATGCAGGAGCTTGCTGCCAAGGCCAACCGCCATGACCCTGACACCGCTGTTCAGGAGCTTGTCGGCATCGACAACATCAGGTCAAGATTCTTCCTTTGAATGCTGGTAATATGTTGGAATATGTATGGCTTATATATATTTCCTTGTAATGTACAATTGTGCATAAACCAGAATGAAGTGAGTTCGGCATCCTATGCCAACCATGAAATTGATAATTTCTTATTTTATTTAATTGGTTTGATTAGTTGATGTATGAGAATTTACTTCTTCTTTTGGCAGAGTTGTAAATTATCTCACAGTTAAATCTGAAGGCTGGTTGACCGAAGGCGTCCACGTCATGCAGGAGCTTGCTGCCATGGCCAACCGCCATGACCCTGACACCGCTGTTCAGGAGCTTGTCGGCATCGACAACATCAGGTCAAGATTCTTCCTTTGAATGCTGGTAATATGTTGGAATATGTATGGCTTATATATTTCCTTGTAATGTACAGTTGTGCATAAACCAGAATGAAGTGAGTTCGGCATCCTATGCCAACCATGAAATTGATAATTTCTTATTTTATTTAATTGGTTTGATTAGTTTATGTATGAGAATTTACTTCTTCTTTTGGTAGAGTTGTAAATTATCTCAGACCTGTGTTTGGGTACGAGTCGGTATTGGAAAAGTGAAGTCAATATAGTGTCCATGCCTATATTTAGTGGTTATTTCTGTCCCCTATTCATCACGTGTTGAAATTTTAAAAAATACTCAACATATTTGTAAAGGTTGGGGGCGGGTGAGAATTTGTGTAACAGATGGGTTTCACTGAAACCCATGGATCACATTAATTTCCGCTTCTGGTAGGCCTCTATTGCCCTTATGATGATGCAACACTACCCTTTTCAAGTCACCGTTCCCGTCGGTGCACGTGATAAGTGTACTATTTCAGTTTCCCTCATTGCAAGGCATGGCGGTGATCGCATTTTGCTGGACGCCACTCAAGCCGTGTATAGAATCATCCAAGAACAAGTTGTGTATAGAATCATCCAAGAACAAGTTGAGATCCTACCGAAATCTAATGCTTCAAATAAAGAGGCCATGAGTGAAGAATCTGCTAAGGCTGGTCATAGTGGGGAGTAACTTAGACTAGTAACATATGCCATGTTACTAGTCTAGGTTACTACCTTCATAGTGGGTAGTAACTTATATGTGGTGTCATGCATTGTATAATTTATTATGTCGTAGACTCATCTTGCCTTGAGGTGTGTGATGTTATGGTAACATAGCTAGTTACCACCTCACTCTCTTTCTTCATTTATTAGCATGCCATGTCACCAAAATGCATTGAGATGTGTGATGTTACTAGCTTGTGTGATGTTACTAGCTATGTTACTCCCACTATGAGCAGTCTAAAGAGAAAGTCTGTTCTTATCTTATTGGTCATCTGGAAAGGCAGCTATATCATTTACACATATTTTATTCAATATTGGACTGCGTCTTGTAGTTTTCTAGTGGACTTGCTTGTCGATCTAAAATCAGATTTGTACTGTGTACTTTTGTGAGTTTGGCTGCTCACCAAAGGTTAGAGTTCTTTTTGTTTGCTGTTTTACGAGATGACAGAGGGAGCGTTATTTCAGCAAGTAACAACAATGTAGACTATGCTCTTGATGCAGCTACGTGCGGGGCGGGGCCAGGATTTAGGTTTAGAGGGGGCAAAATGGTGACACTCAGAATTGAGATATAGTATAAGATGATTTAAGCCTAAAAAGCATAGCAAGCTATATTTTCTAGTGTATAGTGTACCTTGGTAAACAATCTGGTGGAGCGGATGTATGGCAAGAGGGCGGCGATCGATTATGAGCGTCCGGCTGGCCTCCGTTGTCCGCTACTACTTGCTGCATGTACAAGCCATCCAAGTCACCGGCTTGGCAAGCAGGAGCGAGCAGTGGCAGGATCCTAAGCATGGCAGCGGCAGATTGGATCAATCTTTGACATGATTCAAAGCCGAAAATAGACGACGTGAACCAGACGATTGACCATCAATGGCCTAACCTAGCTGGCTTATCATGGGTAAACACGGAGATGGTTTGTTGCCACCAGGCTTCGGTGAATACTACTACTAAACGGAACGTTGATTTCTACCATGGGTGGGCTCCAATACTAGTAAATAGTACGTGATTAACCATGACAAATCAGTACATATATACAATGTACATGTGCTCGCCCCTCCCTCTGCTGATGGCTATGTGTGAGGCACTAGCGGTAAGATATGGGATCTACTTAGCTAATCAGGTAGGCTGCAATAGATTGCTTATTCAATCTGATTGGCTGGAGATTAGTAACTCACTGAACGAGGGGGGTTTCACGGCGTCGGCAGCTGCACCGATCCTTGTAAATATTTTTTTATCCAGGCAACATCTTTTTCTTGAGTGGAGTGATTATGTTCCTAGAATGCCAATAGTGTAGCTCATGTTTTAGCGCAAAACTGTGGAGGTCAACCATGTGTTTGGAGTGAGGAACCACCTAGTTTTATCATCCCTTTGTTAATTGATGATGTAAGTGTGCTTTGATAAATAAAGTCTACAGCAGAGCCGGCTGTTTCCCCTAAAAAAGGTTGGAAATCATTTTCCACTTCTCTGTACTAAACGTTCAATGAATGTTTAATGTACATATTAATATTTTTTAAAATTCCAAGATGGACTGAAGAGAGCAATAAGTGTGTATTCCCATCTACAAGCTCACAATCAAAGGAGCATTCCAAAAGATTAAATTAAGTAGTGAAGGTTTGGAAACAGTGTTACTCATACTCTCCCCTTAATTTCGAAATTGCTAGACAGTAGTTGAGGAAATGCACGATGGATCATTTATATAGTTTGTTTGCAACAAATCATGGTATAATAACTCATATGTTCAGCTCACAAAATGAAAATTCTTATGATATAGCTTATGCCCATGTAGATTTCCTTTTGTTTTCCTTTACTCATGTTAGTTGAGATGATTTTTAAGGTTGCGGTAATGTACTTGTAGGTTGGTCGCTTGATGTGGTGGCTAGTCATTGCTGTAATTTGTTGTAGGTGGCTGTCATATAGTGGGTAGTCTCATGTCCATTACATAGTATTCGGTAGCCACGAGTGATTGAATTCTTGCCGGGTTTATTTCCAAAAGTCAGAGCAGATTTTGATTCTAGATAGAATTAAATACTGAATCTGTACAACTTTTTCCCTTCAAAAATATGCCACTGTTTCTTTATTTGTGCCAGTGCTGTACAAGTTTGCAAGAAAGTTACCGTTAGTGCATAAATGAACAAGTTTTATTCTTTATATGGATTTGATACCAAAATAGAAATAGGACCTGAATCTGACTAATTTTCCTTTTCGTAATATGCCACTATGTTTTTGTTCAGGTCCGTGTTTTATAATTTTGCAAGAAAGCTACGCTAGTGTGTAATTGGCAAGTTTTCTGAATTTTTTATAAAGATTTAAATGGAATTGGAACTTAATATGTTCCACTTCTCAATTCAGTTTGAATATGAGCTGTCTTTATTTGTGCGAGCGTTGTATAATTAGCTAGAAAGCTATATTTTATCTTTATACATAGTGTTAAGTGAAATAGGAATCAACATGGAAAATTATTTTATAATGTCATTTTAATATTTGAATTTGTGCTAATTTACATTCTGTCAGCTTTTGGTTGATCATCATATATTCGATATTTTTAATCAGTTTAGTATTTGTGCCAGCGTAACAAGTTTCCTACTTCGTTTCAAACAAAAGCAGTTGTGTGCTCTAACTCTTGGAAGTGTCTGTTCTAAGTTGTGTTTTGAAATTAAGCAGATATGGGCTGCAATGGCATCTCTAATTTTCTGCTAGCAGACATGCTTAGCTGACCATATTTATCCAAGTAGAAAAACATGTATGAGTTTCTCAACCTTGTTTAGGAGCACTTATTAATGTTCTAGGCTAGATAATCTAAGTCGATTGGTAGTACTACATTATATTCTTAATTGATCAAATTGTTTCTTCCTAGTCATTGCGCTTTAGAACCTGCCTTCACAGGGCAAACTAGAATGTTGAAGGTGTTTTTTTTTCTTGAATGTGTTTCGAAGTTCATTCGGCTACACATTACATCTTATTTGGAAGCCATGACTGGTCTTTAGTTCCACAACACTTGTGTGACCTTAAACCTTCTAACTTCCATGATTTTCACTTCTTAAAGGCCGAGGCGGTAGCGGTGGTGACGGTGAGGATGGGCGGTGACGGGATTCGAAACAATGATTTGCTCCACTTGGATGCCGCTGGGGATAAAAGCGGCTATGACAACTCATAGTAAGGTGCATCCTACTTCCTATTGTGATGACTTTTTTTTGTGATCCCATGCAACACAATAGTTAATGCACAAAAGATTGTAGCTGATATGGGCAAAACGATTAAAATTTAGCTTGTATTTAGTTGTTATTGAGTATTTGGTTTTGGTAACCTGGAGTTAGACCTTTATTTTTTACAGACACCCCTAGATAAAGTCTGCCTGCTTAGCTGTATCTTTCTCTATTTATTCAGAACAGAAAGATGCATGTTGTTACTGGTTAGTATTCCTTTTATGGACGTACTACCTCCGGTCGTGTTTAATCGATGCAGGGCATAGTTAATCAAACATGCAGATAGGCAGTACCGGATGTCAATTAAATATGACCGGAGGGAGTAGGTGTTATGTTCAAATATTTGATAGTTCCAGCATTGTCCACTTAATTTCTATGTTCTAATGCACTACTCTATCCAATGTTTATTTGTTATACCATTCTATCTTTCTTAGTGTTTGGTCTTGAGCTTGAGTTCTTCTTAAACCTGGAGCTTGAGTTCTTAAACAAGAATTTTATCTAGTGCTGACTTCACTTGTCGGAGCTGATCTGGAGTACTAGTTCAAAGGAGTTAAATACTTCATGAGTCAACAGAATTTTGCCACCTTATACGAATAGGTTGTGTTGTTTGAAATGGTTGTGTTGCTCGTGATTATCTAGAAAGACTGTTTTCCCACCTAAGGATGAATTATGTTTGAATAGTACTTGAGGCGAGTTGTTTACAGTTTAGTAATATATATTATTTGCCGTGTGACCTGTATGTGTTTGGAAAAGAGCAAATGTCAGGCCAAAAGTTTGAATTTTTCCTGAAGTTTAGTTTATTATCTAGGCTAAATTTTACTTTTGTGTTCTTAAACTTTTTTGTACTTTGCCCAGCTAGCATCGTGGTTACAATAATTTCTTCTGCTAGAAATAATCTTGATTAGAATGTATAATTTCTGAGTAAACAAGCTTGGCAAACTGCTAGTATTGGGTTGTTGTTCAATTTTGCTCTATGTATAGCATTATGTTAACTTTGAAGGAATAAATGTTGCCTACTTGTTCCCTGATTGCAGACTAACTTGAATTTCTGTTGAATTTGACATGTTCCTGACAACATCCGTTTTCTTTGTGGTTTCGTATTTCAGGGAAGAAATGGAGCTGCACAGGAGAGGTAGCCATTGCCGCTGGATTGGGCCAGCCGACAGCCTGTGGGTTTAGGTATGTTTATGGTTGCTGCCTCCTGGGTCGGTCAAGTCTCCTGGGATTGCAACAAGTGCTTCTTTGCAAATGTCAGGCCAAAATTTGTATTTTTACTGAAGTTTAGTTTATTATCTAGGCTAACTTTTACTTTTGTGTTCTTAAACTTTTTTGTAGTTTGCCCAACCAGCATTGTGGTTACAATATTTTATTCTGCTAGAAATAATCTTTATTAGAATGTATAATTTCTAACTAAGGGCCACTTCTTTTGGGCTTAAGCTTATAGAGAAGCCGGATTATGGTTTTCTGTGGGGAGAAACTCTGGTGGCTAGAAGCTCCCAAAAACTGATCTCCCCATTCTTTTGAGCTTATGAAACTCGGGCTTATGCTCCAGGTCGAGTTGGATAAAGTCTGCAATGCCCCTGAACCAAAAAGATAACTGCAGAATACATGCGAACTCCATCCAGACATGAGCTAATGGGCTAGTAATACTTTTTCATGTGGCAGAAAGAACCAAAACGAAGAGTGGCACAGCACCACATCCATGCCTGCATAATCGAATGGATTGAGAGCAAATCATGCACCGGGGTTAGGAGCAGCTGATCAAACATATTGCATTCTTTATTCCAGCGGACGAGGTGGGTAGAGGGGTAGGAGGTCGTTGCCGGGAATGGAACGAGGTATTCCTGCGACGGCGACAGGAAAACACCGATGGGGAGGACGAGCTTGACGAAGCTGGTTGGGCGCTGGCGGACGAGGTCGTGGCCAGCGCCGGATGGGGAGGTCGCCGCTTGGCAAGGACGACGTTGACGCTTATCCGGCGAGGACGGAGAGGTCAGCTCGGCGCCGGCGCCGGTCTGCCGGAGGAGAGGCTGGCGAGGGTCACAGCTGCTGGTGGAGATGGGGCACGAGATGCGACGGGGCGGCGCCGGTCTGCCGGAGGAGAGGCTGGCGAGGGTCACAGCTGCTGGTGGAGATGGGGCACGAGATGCGACAGGGCGTGCGCTGGCGAGGCGCAACAGTCGGCAGCGGGCTCAGGGGTGGTGGAGCGGCGGCAGCAATGAGGAACCCTAGCTTGGGTTCATACCAGCGATGCTTACCAGGGAGCGAGGCGATGCAAGCGAAGGGAGTTTGCCTTTTTTTTCGTTCACTTCTCCAAACGCTATCTTGTGGAAGGGCATTCGCCTATCAATATAACCAACAAACGGGGCAGCTCCGTGTACTGTTTCGATTCCGAGCGCAGAAGCTCGGGAAACTCTCCAAAAACTGCTATCGATCAGTTTCTCCGTGTACGCACAACTTGGGCTTCTAGGTGGAAATAAGCCGGACCGAAACTAGAGACTTCTTTTGGGCTTCAGCTGTGCACCACCTGGAAGCTGGTCTAGAAGCCCAAAAGAAGTGGCCCTAAACAAGCTTGGCAAAGTGCTAGTATTGGGTGGTTGTTCAATTTTGCTCTATGTATAGCATTATGTTAACTTTGAAGGAATATGTTGCCTACTTGTTCCCTGATTGCAGACTAGCTTGAATTTCTGTTGAATTTGACATGTTCCTGACAACATCCATTTTCTTTGTGGTTTCGAATTTCAGGGGAGAAATGGAGCTGCACAGGAGAGGTAGCCATTGCAGCTGGATCGGGCCAGCCGACAGCCTGTGGGTTTAGGTATGTTTATGGTTGCTGCCTCTTAGGTCATGTGGGGTCAAGTCGCCTGGGATTGCAACAAGTGCTTCTTTGCACTAATCATTGTTGTGAGATGCATCGGAGGCAACATTAACTATTTCGGTGAACTCTTCATGTGTAATGATCTAGATTATAATTTCACTGGAATAGGTAGAGTTCTGAATTCAGGCTTCGCATTCAGAAAAAGTGCTCATAAATACTAGTTTCAGTTACAGTATGAAATTTATAAAGTTCAAGTCTGTGTAAAATTTCGATGAGGCCAATCTCTGTTTGGTCCAGTACATGATGCCATGCTTGATTGTATAAAGTGTGTTGTTGATTAATGGTTTAGCTTTCATATAGGAGCTGCAATACCTAGTTGGGGTATGTATCTACGTTTTTCCTTAGTAATTCCAAACTCCGCACAATTAGTTCTTCGGTTGTATCACCACATCCCGAATCAGTAACTCACTTAAACAATGATTTTTGGTGTTTTATTCTGGGAAAGAGTTTTGCTAATAGAAGGTACTAATAGAGTTCCATCCCTGTTATTTCGAGATATTTGCGAGGCCCTAGTGTCATGTATATGCCTCTTGCTGCCTTCTGATAGATTTTTGCGTTTTTTGGGCTTACTACACACAAGGTTGATTATTTGTGGGATGTGTTTGTGGCTTTGTTATGTATTCTTTCATCAAATGGAATTTCTTTGCTTTATTCTCCAAAAAATATCCTTATTTGTCCTCTTTGTATTGCAAGCTTTTGGTGCCAAGGCTATGTGGGGTGGTGGAAACCAAGGGGACCTCCAGAAGAGGCAAATGGTCACCTACAGTACCAGGTTAGTCTCTAGCTAGTTCCTTGATGTATTCTTATGTGTAAAAGGTCGAAGATAAATTTAGTTGCACAAGTATTGTAATTGTTGTGCATGTGAGTTTTTGCCTCACTGTAGTGCATAGATAGTTTTGATTGATTAGAGAACACATAATTTGTCTCACATGAGGCAATCCCTACAGAGATTTCAAGCGTTTGTCGTATAAATCTGGGATGCAACAATTGTGCTTGATTTGATTTTACTCATTTTCATGTTCCTGTTTTGCAGGTAGCCTCTCTTTTATAGGGTGCCCATCAACTCAAGATCAACGCCTTCAGCTCAATGTTTGCCACAATGTCCTCAAGCAACAGCCGCTTGGAGTTGTTCTGGTCTCTTGGGATCAATTACACTCCATTCCACAACTGGGCTCAGTGAAGATGAAAACCTACTGTATGGCTACCAATAATAATATGATACTTAGCGTTATAGGCTCACTATACTTGTGGCAGTAAGGTGGCTTCTATTGTTTCGTTTTTATGCGTGTGTTCTTGGTCTTGGCAATATAAACCATGGTAATCTGCAAGTTGTACTTTTTTTGTGATTTGTGGATTCATATAGCTATGATTCGTTATTCAGCTAGGCTCATCCTTAGTTAGTTTATTTAAACTTCTACGCATTATAAGAGCAATAAGAATGGCGAAGTATATTGCTGACTGGCAAAATTAGTTGATTGAATTTGTGTTATCTCTAAAATACTATAGACTGTGTCTTCTTATAGTCTGATTTGGCGGATAGTTTTTCTCATCTAAATTAGATAGTTGCAAATCAGTCTTTCAATCTTTTGAAAGCATCCTGAATTGTAAATGTTTTCACTGATGGCTAAGATAGAGTTATGTGTAGCAAATCTGAAGTTAATCTTAGCGAATCTTGATTGAGTAGCAAGTATTCAAGACCACGAGGCTCTGCGAATCATCATTTTCAAAAAATAGTAATTCCATGGGCACGTTTTTAAAATGGTTTTCTAATAAAATGTCTTTATTTCCTAAAAATATCCAAATAGCTATAGGAATAATACCATTAATTGGAGAATATAAATACGTATATTTTATACAAGAGATGTAATGGTAAAAAATATGTTTACATATACCATTTATTTACTTTACTTGCCAAAGGATTTTTGTTAATTTTATCAACTCCTATAGTAGATGCATAACTGTTGCAAGAGGGCCACATCAATGCTCTGTTGGGGTTATATGGTGGTGTTATCAGTTTTAATATGGATTAATGGCTCTATAGTGTGTGGATGTTGCTAATTTTATCAGCTAGTAGATGCATTATTGTTGCAAGAGGGCCACATAAATGCTCTGCTGGGGTTATATGTTCCAGTATGTAAGAGCTTGTCTGTATGGTTAAAAAGAACATGAAACAGATTCACAAGTTCTAATCCACCAACTAGCTGGGTAATTTTATTCTTATGCATGATTTGATAGTTATCAGCTTCTCTCATGCCAAGCTCTTATTACTATGTTCACAGTTTTCTCAGTGCACATATAGTTATTCCTTTGGTTAGGCTAAACTTGCCAAATTACGGCGGGAGTTGCTTACTCCTACAACCAAAGGTGGTGGAGGTGCTGGTGAGGGATTCAACATGACAAAAACTGGTGGTTTGGTTGCTTTCCTTCGGTTGAGGAATCATCGTTGTTGAACAAGTTGACAGGAACTTTTTCGGAGGTCTGCTCTTGTTGTACTAACATTTCCTTGCACTTTCCTTGACTATCGTGTTAGCCTCAAAACTGATATAGTAATACATTTTGTCTCCTTGTCTGGTAGGACGTTGCATCCTATGACTTTAAAACTTTAACATGCATTCGTTGAGTTATTATGTACAAAGAATCTGAAGTTTAGGTGACATTTAACTTTCAAGAAGGAATCTACTAAGTTTCCCTTTGTTACCAGGACATGTTTGTTCTTTGTCTTTAATCGTCGCTACATCGTATTCAGATTCTCGATATCTGAGAATCACTGAAGGAGGTAAAGATGGAAAGGGTAGAGGAAGGCAGATAATATGCCCAACCATTGCTCTATTTTTATGGTGCAGTTAACACATGGTCGCAAACGTGCTATGGCATATTATACATAGATAGGTATAATCTCTACAAGTTCTCATGCTACTAGATAGGTATATGTTTCTGTGAACATTGCGTACTCATATCTCTTTGGAGTTATGTGAGCACCCACTTACCTATTATTAAAATCATCTGTGGCAGCAGTATGTGTATACACGAAAGTGCTTTGTCACTTCCTCCTGATCGTATTTATGTGCCTATATGATCCAGTTGTTATAGTTGGCACTATGTTTTTAAAAATGATGCAGTGTTGCATGCTTGCTATAGTTGTCCCCATTCTGACATATATGAGATTGTGCCTAGCATGTATGCATGGTACTACATGCACTTGTGTTACAATGTTTCTTTGATGGTGAATCTAGGCAGTCATATTTGTAAGTTGATCTCTCAATTTTTTTAGTATTAATGGCCAGTCATTCCTGCTAATGTGTTTGCTTTCCATAATGCTCTGGTGTTTTTTATGTGCACACTTTGTTCAACTGATGGAACCAGGACATAATGGATGATCATCTTCACTTATGTGAATAGGTGTCTGCAAAGACGAGAAGCACCGGAAGATGCACCGGACTATGTTGATGGTGTTGTCAAGTCCGTCAATATATGCATCCAGCTCGGCAGTGAAGTGCAGTTGCAAGCGTCTGGAGGCTGCGACCGGAGTGGGCATGAGTTGACTGTATGGTTGCAACTGGCTTACTATTTTCTGCTTATGGTTGTTTCAGTTAAAGGTTGAATCGATTCCCGCATGAGTGAGCGAGATACAAAGCAGAAAGCTACTAATTACGAGTCTTTTCTTTATTTCCTGCCTCAGTTGTAAATCTAGGCAGACATATTTCTAAATTCATCTCTCCATTTTTTAGTAGTAATGGCCAGTCATGCATGCCTAGTGTGTATGCTTTCCATAATGCTCTATGTTTTGGGTATGCATGTTTTATTCAACTATATATGTGACCTGTTGCTGCAACTTGTGGAAGCAGGACATCATGAATGATCATCTTCATCTATGTGAAAAGGTGTCTTCCAAAGCAGAGAAGCAAGAGACCAATGGTGGTGGAGATGCACCAGACGATATTGATGCGGCTGTGAAGTCCGTCGATGTACGTGGCCAGCTCGGCAGTGAATTGCAAATGGCTTCTTCTTATGGTTGGTTCAGTTCAAGGTTGAATCTATTCCTGCATTAGTGAGCCAGATACAAGGCAGGAAGCTACTAATCTTTCCAGTCCGTTCTTTTTCTCGTTTAGAGGTACCGATGGATTAGGTAGCTCCATGTACTAGTACTAGATGTATTTGCTAGCACAATGTAGTACCAGTAGAGATTGGCTTCGAGTGTGTAAATTGGATGTGGGGTTTCTGTAAGTGGGACTCGTGCGGAGTTGTACTAACACAATACTGCTATAGCAAATAGATTATGGAGCAAGAAGGCATCCTTTATATATATCTGTCCATTCATTCATCCCATGTCATGTGCTGGTTTGTTGTTACAGGCAAGCTGAAGACTGACTGGTCCTGGATGTTTTGTTCAGATTGGTGTCCATGAATAAGTTAGGCATAGTTGTTAAAAAAATAAAATTATCACCTTAGCAATATCCAAAGCTCTCTTCCCATTGTCGTGTATATGTTGTTTTCACCCGTGTCATACTAATGTTATATTCATTTGTCAAGTAGGTTGCTAATAGATGTACAATACCACAAGAACGCTATTTTAGTAGCAATTGATTTTCCAAATGGTATTTGCCTGATGAGAATTGACTTGAGCATGTCTCTGTGCTATACTGCTACTGGTCTTGAGGGGCTATTGTGCAGATCCAGAATTTCTTCCCAATGCAGGACCATGGGTAGAGGTGGGTGTTGGAAAACATGCCAACCGCGACAAGGGCGTGGGAGAAATCCGAGAGCAGCTGGACGGATTGCTCAGGTTCTAGGAATATCCAAGGCGCTGTGGGTTCTGTGTCTAGTGTCCAGTTGGGTCTTTGTTGAATGGTTTAGAGGATAGATTTTGAATTGTTTTACTCTAAGGCTAGCAAAATTCTCGCTGATTTGGGTTGGCATCATGTATGTTTCTACCCTTTGCACTTGTGAAGCGTTGGTACATTGTTTTTGCAAAGTGTACAAGGAATCCTTGTTTGATGATTAAACAGATGTTAGGAGCATTGAGTGCATCCCGCCCCTTGGCATAAGTATATATACTATTCTGTTTGAGCCAAGTATATGTGGAAATAAAAGCACAGTATTTTGAAACTGTATGCCCGGCTCACCTTTGAGTTTAGAACTGCCTTTTTTTTTAATGTAAACCAGTATTTGTATTATCATTGATGTATTGAGTAGTTGTCTTTTCTTAAGAAAGAAAATTCCTTGGGCACTACTCGCTAAATAGCAGCAAAGGTTGGTCCGAGTATCCGCCATTGGCCTGATGCCCCGGTAGTGTTTCATCAGAAAATTAGCATCGGTTATACCAAAGCATACATGCCGTTTCATGAAAACAACAAGGAACATGCAACTTCGTTATTCAACCTAGCGCAACCCAGGAGGCAGCAACAGAAAACACCTATCGATGCGTGAATGCTATTTTTGTTTATATAATTAAGGAACGTCCTAATCCCATCCCATAAAAACAGAGAGAAGAAGGGACATCACATTTATTGTGGGGCAGTGGAAACGATCCGTCGCAAAAGAATAGAATTCTGTGAGATTAAATGATCCTCCAATCCGTGGCCTCATACCGTCTTGGCTATTCATGCTCTCCACCTCTCGCTGACTTTTTCATCTTCTTCCCGCCCAACTTCTTGCAAAAGAAAAAAAATAGAATACAAACAACGAACAGATTAGATAGGCCAATGACTCCAACCGAAATTTCATCTTCTTCCCGCCCAACTTTTTCCCCTCCCTCAAAATTCGAATGGCTTGCTCTCCCTATAAGTATAAGGCCCCTAGTGACAAGCCGCGTGTCGGCGGCTGCGCGTGACTTGTGACTTAGACTTTGACTCTTGCTCGGAGAGGAGAGAAGGCCGCCATGCTCGCTTCATCAGTGCCGCGCCACCGTCGGGGCCATGGTCATCCAGCAGTCCGTCGGAATCGTCATCCACGTCGACTTGTGGTTTCCGGCTGGTCGTACGACCATGCCAATCTCTTTCTTCTTATTCTTGTCATCAGGTACGTACCATCTACTCCTTAATTTCGTTAGCCATGTGTTCTGGTGGACAACCCAGTTACAAGGCTACGTAGGAATCTAATGAGTTCTTTGGGGGAATTTCTAGCTTCTACGAGGCCTGTCTCTGCTTTGCGTTTAGACATTAGGAACCAACATTTCCTGCTATTATTCTGTACAGATTGTAAAATAAGCTCATAAATCGCATTTGAGCAATAAGCTCATAAATATTCTGTACAGCGTCGATGATGGCCGGTCTCAGTCGAATGGCGCAATAGGGTCTCAGTGTCAAACACGTAATGATGAGCGTGTTCACCGGCAATTACTTATTGCGGAGGTATATATGTCCACTCCTAGAGTTTTCCTGGCAGAGCTACGCTGCGCCAAGACTGTTCAATTTGCGTCTGATTTAACAGCATCATCCTGGCAAGAGGGACAGGCAAACGGTTCAGAGACCCGATGATTTCTAGTTCGGCTGCAGCTGCACCTATTAGAAACAGATGTGGGCTCATCGAGGATTAATCTCTACAACATATTCCGTATCAGGTGCTATATTTCTAATTAATTACTATCGCAAAATTTATTTGGTTAAATATTTTTTGCGGCTCGTACTGCTATTCGTGCGCAGATTTCCGCGCTTAATTGGAACTCCGGATCGGAATAAGCTCCGATTACTTCGCCACGTGCATGCTCGGGGGCTCGCCCACCGCGAACTCGACGATTCTCTCTTCCATGCCGATTACTTCCACCTTGTCGGATATTTTCGGCTAAACGCCGCACGGCTCCGCTACATCGGCTGCGTCCATTACATTGACTCCGTATGCTGGGTGACCTACTTCCACGTCGACTCCGTCGCACCCGATAAAAAAGCTAAGTGTTACTTTTCCAAGCGTCAATTATTTATTTACTTTCGCCATACCTGAATATTCGGGGGATGCAACATTGCATCATTGCACCAAATTCACCCAACACCGGGGTTGCCATTACTTCGTTACCACAAATATACTCGGTTACTTGGTGAATTTCTTTTCTTCGGCTCTGGATATATCTTTTCCGGTTTAGTGGAATTATTTTCTCCGGTTCAGTGGAATTATTCTCTTCGGCAGTGGATTTATTTTCTTCGGCTTAGTGAAATTATCTTGTTCGGCTCAGTGGATTCATCTTCTTCGGCTTACTGGATTTTGCCATCGGGAACGCTGTTCGCGTGCCCGATGAAATTAACAAAGGAAAAATAGAACAGCAAGAGAGTATATTTCGAGTTATAATTAACTCTACATATACTCCCATCGGGAGAGCAATATAAGTCATATTTGACTCGATAAAATGTGCCATTCCAACAGCCGGAAAAGCACTCGACAATATATTCTCAGAACGCCAAAGTTGCGATCAATTTCCGAATGCCGCAAATTTGCGAAGGTAAGACCCCGGATCTATTCTCGCCGGGCGTGGCATCGCCGAAGACTGCGCTCGCTACTTTTATCCGTATCAACGGATACGAAGAAAAATCCTAACGGACGCGTTAGGTACTCGATAAATTTGACTGGGACTCGACAGAATGGTAAGACCTTAAGCGGCACCTGTCGAAGTTTACACCAGTATCCCGAGATCATGTCCGGGGACGTGATTTTGAAGTAGGTTTTTGCGGATTGCCACTAGAGCAGTTAACTAGTACCCGATCCGTCGGATGAACTAGCCCCAACTACCAATATCCCTGTACAATATAGAATTTTATGAGAAGAAGTATGAAAGTTAGAGCTTTCGAGTAAAAATAAACGAGAGAGATTTTCCTTGACTCTATGATTCAAGCAAAATCTCGGGGGCTACTGACATAGGCATCCCAAATGGGCATGCCGAATATAGTACCCGGGGTTTATTGAAGGCCCACTACCCGAAGAATAAGAAGATTCGGAAGCCCAAGATATGTTAAAGGAAAAGATAGAGTTGTAATAGGAAGTGTTATTTGTAATCTGGCGGGATGAGTTAGAAACCGTCCCGGACTCTGTAACTTGTACAAAACGAAACCCTCGGCTCCACCTCTTATATAAAGGGGGAGTCGAGGGACGAAGAGATCATCGAATCATTGTCTGCAAAACCTAGTTTTCATATTCGTCGAGTACTTTTCGGCTGAAACCTTCGAGATCTACTTGCCCTCTACTTCTAACTAAACCCTAGCCTACAATCCATAGGCATTGATAAGTTAATCCCTTGTCACCGGGCCTCACACCAAAGGAAGTGTGGACGAGCCTGCAACTCGGTTGGCACCAAGGTTAAGATCTCTTATGGGTAAAGCAACACACATCTGCAGAGTGTAATGAACCGTGACCTGTCACTCCCTGTTCCGGGATATGGAACTGCGAACGCGGCCGGAAAGGAGCTCCATGAAGTTCTAGTAAACCGGTGAAGGCCGACGGACATAGTTCTTCCGAATAAAAGCAACCTTTTGAAGAAATGGTTATGAAAACTTGCATTGGTATTAGACTTTCCGGTCTAATGCCGTAGCTAGTGCATTAAACACCTCTTTCCTATAATGAACTTGTTGAGTACGCTCGTACTCATCCCACTCTTAAATCCCCTGCTTAGATATGGAGGCATCGAAGGAGGATCTACAAGTGCAACTCGAAGACCGAGAAGTCAACAACTACTTCAAGAGACAGGACCCTGTCGGAGGAGTCAAATACCACATCCAAGCAAGGAGAAAACCTAGTTTAGCCATAGAAGGGAACTAGTTTCCTAAACCTAGCTCCTACTTAGCTAGAATCTATTCTTAGCCTCTTTAGCTAGTTAAATACTCTACAAATAGAGTTCGTGATAAGTCTAGACTACGAGTCGTTCTTCTGGAGTTTATTTGCAATTTTACCTCATTGTAAAGTAGGAGCCTGTGCTGATCTTATGTAATAGAGTCAATGTTGTAATTCTATAGACATACCTTGGACCCGCATATGTTTCTGTTGTACCACTCTGAGCGATATAATACTAGTGGAACGGTGTTTCATTGGTGTTATATCAGACTTGCATACTACACCATGCAGTGGTATGCCGGGTCACCACACATAGCAACACCACCACCGCGCTCCCGGAGCCGCCGCTCCGGCTTCCACGCGCAACAGGTTGACCCCTCGCGTCAACCTGTCACCGTCCCGAGACGCTGGAAACAGCGCCCCGCCCACCAAGAGCCGCGCCGCCGCGCCGCCATCCTTGCACTATGGCACACCTCCGCCACAGGCCTGCAGAACTAGCAAGGGCTGTTGCACCCCAGCTAGCCTGCCACACGCGGTGGCCCTCCGCAGCCCCCCGAACTCCGACCTTCACGCGACCGCCACGCCAAGGAGAAGCCGGGCCGGCACATCCCCGTCGCCACCGCGTCTCCGGGGCCGCTGCCCCGGCATCCTCTTCTCCGGCCAACCGCCGGCGCCGGAGATGCAGACAGGCCTCCCCTGCCGGCTGCCCGCTGTCGGGGGCACGACCCCGACACCACCAACGCCACCAAGACGTCCCAGGGCCGCCGCCCTGGCCTCCTTGAGCGAGGCCGACCTGCACGCCCCCAAATCGAGCGGATCTCGATCTGGGAGGACGCCGGCCAGGCCGCCCCGCAAGGCCCCGCGCCGAGGGCGACCGCCGCCGGAGCAGCCGCGACCACCGCAGCGCCGGCGAGCAGCCACCACCGCAGCCCCCGCCCGAGCCCGCCGGCTCGGCTTCCTCAAGCCCCGACCGCCACCGCCCCCACGAGCCGGCCCTCCACCTCGCGCCCAGAACTCCCCGACCACCTTCGGCAGCGGGGTGCCGCCACCGCCGCGGAGGAGGCCGCCGGCGGCAGCGGCGGGGTAGGCCCAGGCGGGGAGGAGCTTGGCGGCGCTAGGTTTTCGCCCCTGGCGTCGCCTGGGGGAGCGACGCGAGGGGGTTTTCTCGTTATGGGGAACTCAATTTTAGCCGCTTATATATCAGTATCACGTTCACGTACGTCAGGAACTAGATCCGTTCACCGTACGAACGAAATTCTGATTAGTGCCACTCCCACTAGATGCTTTCTTATAGACTGTCACCTCGTCAGGTAACTCAAGGAATTTAAGGTTCATGCTCCTATCGTCCTAATTCATAGGGAATGATATTTTGGCACATAGGAGCATGCTCCCTTTATTTTAAAATGCATGTTAAATATATTTTGAAATTTTAAAAAATTTGCACGTACATCTTCATATGCTACACACTCATAAAATCGACTTGTGTGGCGTGCGTAGAAAAGACAAAATTCGGTGCTAAAAAAGCTTATCAGAAGATAAATTTTCTCATTTTACATAGGTTACAAAAAATATCGTTTTTTTCGCGAAACTTGATGAACACACATATATTATGGACATGTACACGTATATTTTTTTTTGTCAAAAATTGTTGCTACTTCGAAATATATTTTCTTGGTAGAGGAATCACATACATCTGGAAGCCGAATTGAGTTTCTGTAATTCGTAGTAGTATATATCACTCTGCTGATCAGCTGATGTCCACACATCATGCAGGACAAGACATGAGTGACGAGCCTCCAAGTTGCCTGATCAGGTATGCGTTTTGATTACACCATGAAACATGTCATGCTCCTAGATGACAAATCTTGGCTAGTCAACCTTTGTAGAGAGCATCTCTTTTCTTGGAGTCGTCCTAGGTGTACCGAATGCCGGAGTGTCACCAAAAGGTTAGCTTTGAATGCTAGCTCAGAGTATCCCATGGAATAAGCTAGATATGTACCTCCATGGTAAGACAGAGAAATTAAAGGGCGTACAAGGAGTTGGTAAAACATGACTTATAAAAACCCAAAACTGAAGAAATAGAAATTCCATGTTCTTCACTCATAGAGACGATAAACACGATTTCAGGTACCTAAAAGAGGTAAAATTTATAGTAATATGCAAACAATTTACAGGATTTTCTCCAGGTGCACCGGTGTTCGCCCGTGGTTCACTGGTCACTGACCGGTTTTACGCACCACACAGGTCGTTATGGGTCAGATATGTGACTTTAGTCACCATTGACCAGCAAAGTTTTTTAGAAAATAAAATTCAATGGGTGTTGAGATGCTCAAGCAAAGAACCGGTCTTCACGCAAAATGGATTATTCCGTACAGATTGTAAAATAAGCTTATTTGAGCAAAGCACAAATTAAGTAACAGTAAAATGTAACCACCTAGGAGCAACCACAGCGATTTCACGTTTTAAACCATCAGATCGACCAACTAAACGCTCCAGATCATCTCTGTTATCCCGCAGCCTCGCTAACCTCGTTTGCTTAGGGAAATCGCTCTAAATGGCTCAGCCCATCGTTACAGGGTGGCTACTCCGGAAACCGAGCTGAGTGTTTTGCAGTTAATTGGGCCTTAACGCATAAAGCCCATCTTCCAGCCACGCATGGGCTCCCTCTCGGTGCGCCTCTTCCACTCCCCGACCAGACAAATCCTCTTCCTAGAGACCTGGGCAGTCCTACTACGCCGCCCCTCCACGAACTCGACCTTCAGCTGCGGCATCTCCCCCGATCTCGACCATGGACGTCCAAGATCCACAGGTGCGCTCTGCCGTTCCAGATGGATACTATAATTTCTGCACTTCCCGACACAATCCATGACTTTACATGGTACCGCTCACCCCTCTCTTTTAGCAAAAGTCTCGCCTGCTCTCCGCCTTCTTCTGGTGAACCAGCGGCAAAGGATGAGCGACCACGTGAAGGTGCTCGAGGCCCTCACGCCGGCCTTCTACATCTAGCGACGTGACCTTACATCCATATTCAATGGTGCTATTGACTTCATCAGGGAGCTGCTGAGTTGCACACGGAGGCCAAAAAAGAAGCACGGGCTGCATGCTACTACACCGATTTTCAAGTAATATTTCAACCAAACTGAACACACTACATGGTTTACTGCAACTTATTTGCAAGTGTGCCCCCTGGAAGCCTTTGGAAATTCGTCACAGATTCACGGGATGCACTCATCTGAAATTTTACTCAACATATATATTCCCAAAGGCTAGCTGGGCTTAGAATTCTTACTTGGCTTTTGTACAAAAGCATCTGGGAGCTACATATAAGAAAACCTCTCATTCTTAGGTTGATAGCCTGATACATGAAAGGAGGATATATAATATGTTTACTTCTTGGCTCTTCCCAAAATATTTGAGGACGATGAGGTGGGTTTAATACATGACCTCTACAGCCCCCTCCTATCATACACTTGATTGTCGTGATATTCTCATCTTTATTTCATGTTGCTGATAGCAAAAGAAAATCCAGCTGTGCTGCAATTGATCAATGTAGTTGAACGGTTTGAGAATACTGAAAGAAGAAAAATCCAGCGGTGTTGCAATTGATCAATGTAGTTGAATGGTTTGAGAATACTGAAAGAATCTGCATTGTATTTGCACTCTACGGTTCCACACCAGAGAGATTTCTAATTCTAATACTTGAAGCTTTTTTAAATAGTAAGAAATGCTAAAATGAAAATAACTCTTTGATCAAGATGGAAGGAGGTTTTCCAGTAGCTAACTGATGGTGATACATTAAGTGAACACTGATAAACAACAGTTAGCCTGAAACATCATTGGTAAATCTCGATAAATAATTTCGCTTGATTTTTCTTTGGCACTATTTCCACGACTTATTCACTTGAAATTTTTCGGTATTTCTACATTCAAATATATTGCATGGGGTAAATACTGATAAGCTGTTCCTAGATTTTACGAGTTGCAGTTTATGTCGCATGTTTCACCGGGTAGACCAAGATATAGTTTTACAAAACAAAACTGGTTTGTTCTATTTGAGAATTGCTAATTTTCTGTGGTGAATAATGCAGGATTTGAAGAATAGAGATTCCCATGGATCCTTCTTGGACATCTGGTCCATGGAATAAGGGTGATTAACATCATAGATCAGATGGTTTGTTTGGTTTTCTTTTTGGAACATATAGTTAATCACAATTTTTTCCAGGTGTTCACAGAACCTAATTAGTTAAGAGTTACATGCCGCTAGCCTCAAACTGGTAATTGATTTTTTAATGTAGGTGGTCACTCTTCATTGCCGGCCTAATGAAATGTTTCATTTTACTTTTTGGACCCGATTGCATTGTTTGTTTTATATTGTAAGCCATAGAAAGATAGCAATATGATCTTTAAATAGATTAGGCCCAAACTGTGCCGTGTGGCCTATGAAGTATTTGATGCTATGTTTGTGATCGAAAACTTATAGGTGACATAATTTTTTTCACATATTTCGACCATTCGTTCTGCAAGTGCTTTCATGTTCAGACCATATGTGATGCTCATTGCTGCACTTGATATTGATATTCAGCTCTTGCGGTTTTGGTTTACACATTTGGCTACCATTCATGCAACTAATACCAAGCTCAAATATGTCCCAATATTGTTATATTTTGAGCCAACCGGAAATAGCCAATACATTAGCATAATACACCTTCTCAATATATTTTAATTTTCATTTTGTGTGTCTCCATAAATTTATTGAGACTACTATAGTTATAATGAATGTAAAAATTGACGGGCGCGGCAACGCGCGCTATCATGGTCTAGTTTACAATAGAACAGCCCGCTTCCGTGATTACAATGGTTTACAGTAGTACAGTACAATAAAAAAAATAGCACGGGCCGGCCGGCGACATCAAGAGGTGAATTAGACGTCGGGGATAGGCACGCGCAGGACGGGACGCAGCGAGAGGCCGGCCTTCCTCCTGGAGGTAATGCCGAACGCCTCGGTCATGTCGAACTCCGCCGGATCAGCCACCCCCGGCGCCTCCCAGTCGAAGTGCAGGAGGAGGCTTGCGAGCGCGAGCTCGACGTTGGCGAGCCCGAAGCCCATGCCGGGGCACATCCTCCTGCCGGCGCCGAAGGGCAGCAGCTCGAAGTCCACCCCTCTGAAATCCACCCCGTCCGCCGCCGCGCCGGCCTCGAAGCGCTCCGGCCGGAACGCGTCGGGGTCCTCGGGCCAGTACCGCTCGTCGCGGCCCAGCGCCCAGACGTTGACGAGCACCTGCGTGCCCCGCGGCACGTCGTAGCCCAGCACCTTGCACGCCGGCGCCTCCTGGCACTCCCGCGGGAGGAGCAGAGGCAGGGGCGTGTGCAGCCGGAACGTCTCCCGGATCACCAGGTGCAGGTACGGGACGAGGGTGGCCAGCTGGTCCTCATCCACGGCGCCGTTGGCCTCGAAGGCTTGTCGGACCTCCGCCGTCGCCCGGCGCATCACCTTCGGGTTCCTCACCAGCTCCGCTATGATCCACTCCAGCGTCGTCGCCGACGTCTCGCTGCCCGCGCCGAAGATGTCCTGCGCGCGACGGAGAAAGTTAGCTAGCTATAGTGATGACTGATGACAGTACACGTACACGTACGGAGATAAATGACGGTCAGCTTAGTTTGATTAGTTGGTTGCTTACGAAGATGACGGCTTTGATGTCGCCCATGTCGAGCGGGAACTGTAGGCCGGCACCGTCCTTCTGGATCCTGAGGAGGATGTCGATGAGGTCCTCATCGTCCCCGGCGACGGCCACCCTCTCCTGGTGCTCCGCGATGATGCGGTCGAGGATCCCGAACACGATGTCGCGGCACTCCTCGGCGCGGCGGACGGCGCCACTGGCCCACACCGCGAGCCGCGAGGACGGCCACAGGTCGGCCGGGTTGAACCCGGCCACGAGCCCGATGGATCGGTCAAGCTCACGGAGGAACAAGTCGCGGTCCTTGCACCGGTCGCCCATAACCGCCCGCACCGTGCTGTCCGCCACCAGCGCAGACAGCCTTGGGCGCATGTCGATCACCTCCCCGGCGGCCGCAGCGGCGCCGACGGCGCGGAGCATGGCGCGGACCTCCTCCTCCCGGATGGCGCGGAAGGAGAGCACGCGGCGCGCGGTAAGGAGCTCGGTCACGGCGATCTTGCGCATCTGGCGCCAGTGGTCGCCGTAGGGCGCGAAGATGATATCCCGGCCGCCGTTGGTCATGACGCGCACGGTGGAGCTGAGCGGGCGCGTGGCGAAGGACGTGTCATGGGTCTTCATCACCTCGCGGGCCGCCTCCCGGGACGACACTACCAGCGTGGGCACCTCGCCGAGCCGGAGCAGCATGACCGGCCACCCGTGCCGCTGCGCGAGGTCGCGCATGGCGCGGTGCGGGAGCTGCCCGGCGAGGTGGTGCATGCTCCCGAACACAGGCAGCGTCCACGGCCCAGGCGGCAGCCGCAGGTCATGGTTCTTGCCGTCCGCCGTCGCCGGGCTGCGGATGCGCCTGGCGAGCAGGAGGAGCAGCGACGCCAGGGCCAGGCCGAGGTACACGACGACGTAGTCCTCCATTTTGGGTTTGTTAGTACGATGAATGGATCGATGTGCTTCCGGACGTGAATGTGATGCCCATATATATATGCGGGATATTGCCGTCGTTTTGCACTTAGCACCGGAGAAACTGCTAGCTGAAAAGATGCCGCCATGGAAAGACAGCAGACTTTTCATCCTAAGTACTCGCTCCATCCAAAAAATATAATATCGGATTAAAAATCATTTTTTGTGAAATTTGATCAATTATATAACAACATATAATCATTTTGTAATATAAAATCAGCTTTATTAAAATAATGTGAAATATATTTTTATGTTATATATGTTTTATATGGCTAAACTTTATAAAGTTTGACTTTGGCTTAAAATTATACGCAACATATTATATTTTGGGACAGAAGAAAAGTACTGAAATTCCTCCTATTCATATTAATTGTCGCAAATATAGACATATCTAGAACTAAAATATGTCTAGATACGTCTATATTAGCGATAATTGATATATCGAAGGGAGTATGTTCATTGAGTATTCTAATACCTACTTGTGGACGTGGACTGATTAGGAAGGGACATGTTCTTCCTAAGGCGATCAGGAAATCTTAGTATGTAAGTTGTGCAAGTTGCATATTTTTAGACCAACTAAATTAGATAAAACAATGTGAACGCAATATCCCATGCCAGGAGGACTGCGTCTTTTGTCATCGGGAGGAGCGTGTGGAGCACGTTTTCTTGCATTGTCAATATGCTCGTGAGGTTTGGCAGGCCCTGAAGGAAGTTTATCCAGTCCGGTTGAAACGCAAATGTTTTGTCTCCTCAAAGGAGTGGATTTTTGATTTTCTCTGTCGTTCAAAGGAGATTGATCAAGTGCTACTAGCTGTTACCTGTTGGCATCTTTGGGATGCGAGGAATGGGGTGCGTAATGGAGACCATATGAAGCAGCCTAACAGTCTAGCTGAGCAGATTAAGGCCTATGTTGAGATGATTGAGCAGCACCTACTGGAACCTGCTTCTACCCAAAGGCGTGTGACTAATCCGACAGTCCCAAGATGGTCGCCGCCGCCGGAAGGTTCAGTGTTTGTTAATGTGGATGCAGCTTTGTTTTCATCATCTTCACGGATGGGGGTGGGCGTCGTGATCAGGAACCACATCGGTATATGTCTGGTTGCTTGCAGCCAAGTCCTTGATGAGGTTACGACGCCGGAGTTAGCTGAAGCACTGGCCATGAGGCGTGCAGTTGCCCTTGCCCATGAAGAAGGTTTTGACAGTATCATCGTGGCCTCGGACTGCTTGTCGGTTATTCAACGGATCCAATCGTCTCGTTGGGATCGCACTGGTATCGGTGTGGTGATCAAAGACATTAAGGTGGTAGCCGCAAGTTTCACATCAGTGAAGTTTACTCATGTGGGTCGCTTGCTAAATGAATCAGCACATCGTCTAGCTCGCAGAGCTGAACACTATGGTTTTTCTATCTTTCGTGATGGAGGTCCGGATTGCATCCGTGATACTCTTTGTAATGATTTGATTTAATCAATAAAGTGCTGCATTCTCAAAAAAAACAATGTGAAAACCTTACATGTAGAAGTGCTGAAGTGCAGGTAGCGGCAAGAAATGTGTTTCATGCGCCCACCTACCATGCACTATTTCATTATGTTTGAATGCATTATCCACATCCAACACACATTTGTAAATCGCGACGAAGCTTGATAATCGTGATGAACTCGTGCAGCGCAGATCACAAATCATCAATCCGATGGCACAAACATGCAGGTGACCTAGTGCACATGCTAGAATCACCGTGTTCCGATAGCGGATGTCGTTTTCACAATAGGTACCGTAGAAGGCACAAAACACAATAGGCACATTTTCAGCCTTTTCGCCGAGGTTGACCAAGACCGCCCCTTTTCACAGCTTTATTGGTTTTAGTATCTTGTTTTGGCGGTGGTTGTCTGCCGTGCTTCATGTCAGATATCTTTTGTATGCCTTTAGGAGCATGTTGATGTTTTCCCTTCCCCTCGGCCATGTCGAATCTAGTTTACACGAGACTTGTCACAACTTGTCTCTCGGTACAACGAGAAAACAATATTCCCTCATTCCCACGAAAGATGTCGAAAGTTTATCAAAATTTGGATGTATCTAGACACTAAGTAGTAATAGGTACATCCAAATTTTGAAAAACTTCGAAATGTTTCGTGGGACGGAGGGAGTATATATGCACCTGCGATCTTAGTTGGCATTTCCTTTGACCGCCGACTTTGTTAGAGCAACACTCATAAAAATGAGCGAGCAATCGACCTTTGGTAAGAACACCAGAAATGTTGATTGGTATGACCTACTACGTCGAGGACATGATTAACGTCCACCTAACATCCAAGAACACGTGACCAAATTAAACAGAGATGCTTTCCCAGGCCTTGTCATCTAGCACCAAGATATATATCTATATACATATGTAATGCCTGACTGACATATGCCAATATGCGAATGCATTTCATATTGTTCTACTCTTATGCGAAAGACAAAACACATGTTTCATGATGTGATGATCAAACTGCTTGAGTAGGTGAACCTATATATACATCGATCTCGTTCCTTGGCGTCTTGCATGATTCGGAGATCAGAAGAGCGATACTGGGATCAGATAACAAATTAACATTTCTTGTGGCAGTACTCACAACTTTGCAATCACGGAAGTGCGTGCATTGTATTCACTGCCATGCTGTCAATTTCTTGTTGCATGTATGGCAATTGGCAACAACATGCACACTACACATCTTAATTGAACTTCCGGCACTCCCACACACGTAAGGTGCGCAATACGTGCATGTGCCTGCTTTGTCTTGTGGGAGTGGCTGGGTCTCAGTCAACTGAGAAATCGGTACGTCTCAGTCGACGTGACGAACGCTAGGCTACCGTACTCGTACAACACATCTCTTTTGGCACTAGTTTCTCAGTGGGCTGTTCTGATTTTTCTGTGTGGGCCTTTCCACGTGTATGTACGTGTTTGTATTGCATGCTCGCGGTCAGTACAATGCATGTAGAACTAATCATCCCAAGCTAATTTTGATCAATAGAATAACTTGGAGGATCTTGTAGGTACTTATCTCTCTTTGAGAAAGAGAAAGCTTAAGAAATATAATATGCAATTCCTATATCGAAGATCCAAAATTAATTCGGTTCAAACTGTTGTGTTCATTAAGCCAAGGCGTACAAAACAATATCACACTTGCATAGGTAAAAAATACAAGAAAAGCCAAAGTATTATTCATGCAAATATACTCAAAATATATTCATGTAATATAATTTGTAACTCAATTTGTCAAATATGCATAAAACTCACCGGTTGCACTTTTCTATCTGCACTTTTCTCAATGAGATAGTTGCACATTTCTAAAGAAAAATGTAACTATTGTATGATAAATAGTGCAATGTATAAATAATTAATAAATACATGGAGGACTTTATTTAATAGTTGCACATTTCTAATGAAAATGCAAGTATGGTGCAGTGAAATGGACAACCTATAAATAATGAGTTGCACATTTTTTGAGAAAAGTGCAACTCGTACGAAAGCCGGTTTAAGCTGCACATTTCTCCAGAAAAGTGCAACTCGTATCGAAAATCGGTTTGAGTTGCACAATTCTCGAGAAAAGCGCAACTCGTACCGAAAACCGGTTTGACTTGCAAATTTCTCAAGAAAAGTGTAACTCCTAGGTTTGAGTTGCACATTTCTCGAGAAAAGTGCAACTCGTACCGAAAAGCAATTTAGTTGCACATTTCTCGAGAAAAGAGCAACTCATGTGAAAAATCATTTGAGTTGCACATTTCTCGAGAAAAGTGTAACTCGTACTGAAAACCGGTTTGAGTTGCACATTTCTCTAGGGAAACCATTTGAGTTGCACATTTCTTGAGAAAAGTGCAACTTGTACCGAACACCGGCTTGAGTTGCTTATTTCTTGAGAAAGGTGCGAGTCGCACCGAAAACTTGGTTGAGTTGCACATGTCTTGACAAAAGTGCAACCCATACCAAAAACCGGTTTGAGTTGCACATTTCCCGAGAAAAGTGTAACTCATAACAAAAACCGGTTGCACGGGTTTTTTTTAGAGAAAGTGCAACTTGTTTTGAAACCGATTGTAAATGTTGCACATTATTTTTTAGAAAAATGCAACTAGTAACCTAAAACCGGTTAGCACATTTTTTAGATATCTGCAACTCAGTGGAAAAAGGATTGCTACTTACATTTTTTGTGAGAAAAAGTGTATCTTTTGTAAAACATAGATTATAGTTACACATATTAAGAAGCAGATACATTTAGAAACTGCCAAATTCTCTAACGTGTTTATACATTTTTGAAAAGATACAACTACATTTTTAGTGAATGTGCAGGAAAAATATACACACATCGTTAAGCATATTAAGAAAATAAAGAAAAAGGGAAGAGAAATAACACACATAATGACAAGAATAGAGAAACGAATCAAAATAGAAAAACTTACAATGACACATGACAAAGGACATTACTATGGCTATTCACAACCAAGTTTGTTACCTTTAAACAAAGCCAAGTTTGTTTAAATTGCTGAGAAAAATAAATATTTCCATACAGATGCAAGCAAGCAAACAACCAATCTTATAGCCCAGTGGTAAGTAGTGCGATCCAAACCAGGGGTTTAGAACTCTCGACTCATAGCTTCAGAGATTACTTTTTCGTACCCGCGCGCCAACACAGAAAAGGAAACAAAATACAGAGTATGCACGAAGCATGACGCGAGAACGGATGGCTATCTACATCGACTGAGACATTAGCAAATCTCAGTCGCCTGAGGATTAGCAAATCCGTTGTCTTGTTGCGGTAGAGAATACAAGAAGAATCTGCCAGCGGGGTGATCCTTGCTGAAACAAGAATATCTTGTATGAATACAAATATAGGCTGACCGTGTATGGAGATGATGTGACCTTTGTTGGCCAGCATCTGCCCTACTGAGTTTGATCTCATGCCGGCCGTTTTCCCCATCCTCGAAACCAGTTGAAACGAGACAGCTGGATGCGAGCTATGAAAACTATATACAAACCATATATTTGTATTTGTAGAAGATATTCTTGTTTGGCCACTTATGTTCCATATATTAAAGCTCTTATCAATAATGAGACTGTTCCATTGATCGTGAATGTTTAAAGTGACACACACCTTGCTCCTCCATCTCGTGATGGATTGTATCGAGGTCACCACCACCCCCATCTACGAAGAATGTTTGTTCAAGGGAGGTGGATGCAGTGAGGTGGATGCAGGTGCTTCTAACTCATCGAATAAGAAGAAATACAATGCACTTATGAAAGCACTCAAGCACTACAGGAAACGGACAAGGTGCCGACGGCCATCCTCTGTGCCGACGGCTAAATGTCGGGGCCTCGTCACACGGCCCATTCCGGCCAGGTCAGCAGGCAAGCCGTCGGCACAGGAAAGCAGTCGTCGTGCAGGAACCCCCTGTACCGACTACAACCATCGGCACAATTTTGGCAGTTGACATAGCCTCTC
Organism: Lolium rigidum; assembly: GCF_022539505.1. NCBI lineage: Eukaryota > Viridiplantae > Streptophyta > Magnoliopsida > Poales > Poaceae > Lolium > Lolium rigidum. The sequence continues at coordinate 54,293,996 of NC_061508.1, forward strand.
CGCCGTGACGGCGAGGTCAACACAAATCTGACGTTGTTACCTCGCCGTGCCGTCGGAGCTATTTTCCTTTTTACCAGATTAATTTTAGAAAAATCATAACTAAATAATTATAATTCATAAAAATACAAATAATATACCAAAATATGCATAACATTAAGATCTATCTTGGAAAAATATCAAACTTGGAATATTGCAAATATCTCAAAAAAACCTTCTGATAAATGAGCAACCATGTTCGATGTTTCATGGCTTTTAGGCCGAACGACCAATGTTATGACTAGAACCGTGGCATAATTTGCGATAATGTGAACATATTGTGCAGACATTCGCATATTAGGATAGCGAACAATGTTGCAGGAGGAACTTTCCTTTTCGTTGCACCAAAAAGCTATTTTTCATTTTTCGAGTCGCACAAACGGGGTGTTTTGTGAAGCAACCATCAAATGAAAGTTTCACAATGGTACCTCCTCATTAAAAAAAAACTAGACCACCTTACATGCAAAATTTCCCAACCAAGGTATCTTAAACATTTCCGTCCACCCTGCGTGAAAAATATAAATTCATGCCATATCGGTAGGAAGTCGGTCAGATTTGGACTACATGTATATGATCTAATGCTCATGATTTTTTGAAAAAATCATTTTTAGTTCACAATATGCTATTTCATTAGAGATCCACTACAAATTTAGCGAGGCTCAGCCCCAAGCTAAGAATCTTCATGCCTGCCGTTTTGACCATAGTTTGAAACGGGCATAATAAATTCAAAAACGATTAAAACAGTGAAAAACCTTCACGTGGTGTCATATTATGTGATATAGTTGCAAGGGAAAATATCAAAATTATAATATTGCAAATATCTCAAATAAACCTTCTCAGAAATGAGCTATCATGTTCGAGATTTTATGGCTTTGAAAGACAGAGACATAAGGAACAAACATCACACGTCGAGGCTTCACCACATAAGGCACTAGAGTACAAATATTTATATTTTGCAAATGGTCATATGTTACAGTTGCTAATTTTGGTGTTAGTATGGTTCAGCTTGTTTGCATCTGTCGTTATGTCAATACTTCATTTTACAGTATCTAACCCTATGTTTAACTTGTCTGCAGCGAGTAGCAACCCATCCAACTTTGCCAAGCACCAAGCAGACCAGAATGTGGATCCCATATGAGCTCACCGCGGTATTGTGACGCTTGGCCTCGCCTACAACCTATCTGGTGAGCTACTAGTTTATCCTTGTTGTACACAGATTCGAAATTTTGGATTTATCTAGATCTTCTACGTTGTAATAACAGATTCAAAGCTTGTACACATATTCAAAATTCTGAATTTGTCTGGATCTTCTACGTTGTAATATCAGTAAGGTTCTACTGCAAATTGGAGCACCCATGTGGTGTTACTACTTGCAAGGCAGCATAACTAGTTCTCTCCTAAAAGATGCTTCGGTTTTGTAGGCATAGGTTTCCTGTATGTGTGTTGTCTCCGCATGAAACAACTTATATATACTTCTATGTGCTGTGTTTTCTTGATAAAAAACAGGCTCCAGAAGGATGATGTTGTCTGCCATGTTGCTTAAGACAACCCTTCTCGATCACATCTCATAGGTGACTCATGGTTTGGCTCGCAGCCTTCAAGTTTGCCATGTTCTTGATCACGTATTAGTTTGGTTAACTTGGTTAGTATCCATAGCAGGGAAATTGACATGTAGCCAGATATGATGGTATCTTATGACATGTGTGTATGCCCGCAGGTGATGTTTGACACCTATCTCGCTGCTCGCACTCGAAGCGGCGATTGTGTGGTAATGGCTTCTTCATGCTCGACACCTTGAAGGTAACATGCCAGATCTCCCAATCCTCCACACTTCCCCACTCTTGTTGTGATGTCCATTGTATGATGTGATTGATGAATCATGATTGTGTGGTTGTGGACAAAATTTTAGTTAGCATATTGTAGGTGTTGTAGTGTGTTGTCATATTCAAGCTGGTGCTACATTGGCGATATGTCATGTTGTTATATAATGGTTACCGTGATCCACTGGGACACTCGAATACAAATACTAGTACATATATATGCAATGCTATCTGATATGTCCATTGTCCTGGATGGATGCATGCTCTACCTGATTATCATGTGTGAAAGAAGTAAGCACGTGGTCATATGCTTTGTATCTAACTCAAGCACCAAACTGTAGCTGGTATAGAACACTTAAGTAATAGTCGTAATAGTGTCGTAGATGTTTCATTTGCCACATTTGTAATAGTATTCATAAGACTTGTGTGTCTAGTTGAAATGTATTATTGAATTCACTTAAATTGTTTATTTTTTTCATCTGCGATCTCAATGCCCCCCGCCCCTTCCAAAAAAAGCATCATGGCAATATTTTGAACGTTATTATGTTCTCTGATATATAGGAGCCTGCCAAAGCTGAGAAGCAAGAGATCAGTGGCGGCTGCTGCTACATGAGCCTGCCAAAGCTGGGAAGGAAGAGACCTGTGTCAGCTGCTGCCTGTGTGAAAGGACGAGATGTCGCCTAGAGGGGGGGTGAATAGGCGTATTAAAAACTCTTACGGATTTGGCTTGTAAGAATGCGGAATTAAACTAACGTTTATTTTACAAGAGAAAATCCTAAATATGCTAGACTCACCTAAGTGCAGCAACAACAACTAGAGCTAAGCAAGATAGGCACAAGATATATGTAGCACAAGTGATAGCAAGATATATGTACTTCAAGCACGATGGCTATCACAAGGAAGGTAAGCTCGGGTATAAAAATAACCGAGGCACGCGGAGACGAGGATGTATTCCCGTGTTCCCTTCCTTTGCAAGAAGGTACGTCACGTTTGGAGGAGTGGAGGTCTCACGAAGGATTCCCCAACGCCACGAAGGCTCACCCTATTCTCCGAGCCAAACCCACGAAGGATAATGACCCTTTCCTTATGGTTAGCTTTTCCTCCACTCCGGAGATGGCAAGCTCCAAAATCACTTCACAAGCTCCACGAAGGAGAAGCCCGGGCCTCTTCACAATCTTCCTTGAAGAGATCACCGGAGCACCAACCGCCAAGCCAACTAGGAGGTCTCCCTCCAAGAGTAACAAGCTCACGGTCTCTCACTCGAACAAATCGTGGTGGAGAGCTCAACACTATGCAATGATGCAAAGCAAGAACATTAGAGATGTTCAAATCCTTCACACTGAAATCCCACCAAAGCAACAAATGCTAGGATGAGATTAGAGAGGAAGAACAAAGGAGTAAATCAACAAATGACTCCAAGATCTAGATCCCAAGAGTTCCCCTCACTTAGAGGAGAAATGGATTGGTGGAGGTTATAGATCTAGATCTTCTCTCTTAGATCCCTCAAGAATGAGCAAGAATCATGGGAGGGAAGGGAGAGGAAGCAAGCTTAAGAGGTTCAACAATGGTGGTAAAAAACGTGCTCAAGAACCCTAGAAAACTGTTGGGGAAGAAGCCCCTTTTATAGCCAAATGAAATATGACCGTTTGGGGCAGATCTGGGAGTTTTTCGTACAGCCTGGTCACGCCTAGCATGAGAGCTGGTCGACTGGGCCAGGCACCGGGACGCCTAGCATGAGAGCTGGTCCAACCGGGCCAGGCACCGGGAGCCTGGCGTGACTGCCGGTCCGACCGGCGTATGACCGGACCAGGCCGGTCAAGACCGGGCCTGAGACCGGACCACGACCGGGTTCGTTCTGTTGACATACTGGACATGCCCCGGTTGGCACCAGTCCAGGGGCCGGTTGAAACCGGGCCATCCGGTGGGACGGCCGGTCACGCCGGGCGAGGCACCTGGCCAATCATGAAAACATGTTTTACGAAAACCATGATAACTTTTGCGTCCGGACTCCGATTTTGATGATCTTGGGCTTGTTGGAATCAGAACAACAAGCCCTACAACTTTATGCATAGAAACATCATTATCCACCCACGGAGTAAAAAAACCACAATATGAATGATTTGACCTATCTATGAAAGAGACACGGTAAAACCTCCAAGCTCGAAACCGTAATAGAAGATGCATATGGATTCCGTTTTCCATGAACTTGAGCTTGTTGTAAAGCTAGAAACAAGCTCAAGAACCTCACACGGAGAAACACCAAGAAGCAACCAGATTTATGGAATGCAAAGCATGCAAAGGGTTGAGCTCCCTATGACGACGTGATCAAGTTCCCCAACCGAAAGCCCCTCTTGATAGTGCGGCTATGTATCCTATAACCCGGTCTCCCAACAACCACCTTGAGACCGGTAAAAGGAAAACCTATCAAGGCCATACCTTTTCCTTGCGCATCCCGCTTGATCTTGATGATAACTCTTCAAGCTCCACTCAAGCCGGAATGCCTCACTTGATCATTGTTGCTTCGTGAAGACTCACAAATGCTCCCCCATACACTATGATGGGAAAGCTCCATTGATGAACATCTTCACATGTCCATTATCACCAAATGGACGGCAAGCTTCAAGCATGTGATCCACTTGAGATGCTCATCTTAAACTTGCCCAACTCAACCTTGATGACGATCACCACTTGCCGTCATCCTCTCATGGGCAATATGAGATCTCACTTTTGATGCATGCCCATGGAAAGATACCTAACCCACATAGACAACACAAAGGCACATATATGATGGGTTAGTTCATGAAGCATAATTGACAAGGCTTACCATACCACGTGACTTCACGTGGCACATTCTTCATGCTTCATGTGTTGACCAAACTTGAATCTATTCTTCACTCTTTGTATTGGTCAACCTGGTATCTTCTCATACTCTATCATACTATCTTGAGGTGTATAAATAATTCTTCATTTGTTTGCATGCTCTAAATCTTAGTCAATCATAGCTCAACTTATGAGACTACCATGACACCGACTTAGAGTCATAACTTGAATTCTTCACTTGGAATCAAGCTCTCAAGATCTTGATCATTCATTTCTTATCACATAAGCTAGACCATGGCTAATGTTGAGTTCCACATAAGAACTCTATCTCCATTTCTTCTTCTTGATCATATCACGTATATATCATCAAAATCGATGATCTTGATGCCAATACGCAAGGTATATCATTATCTTCATGCCATCCATACTTGAATCCAACACATGGAATACAAGTAGTTGTTGCGGTCAGAAACCCACCGGCGAGCAACGACGGGCAACACAGTAGAGCCGGGAGGCTCCCAGAATTGCGGCTGACCCTGGTCCCTCGGGCGACGGCCCGCAATGCCTTCTGGCACACGCGTCCTGGTGATTACGAGGGCGTGCCACCTGACCTATACCTGGTCAGGAAGGTGATGGATTGCTCCGACTAGTTTCCTGCATGGCAAACACGTAAACATTAAATACGAGCCCCGATCGGCTCTTAAGTTGTTCTGTGGATCGGCTCAAAGAGCCGATTGCCCCATGGTTCATGTTAGATTTATAAGGACATGGGGATCATGCTTTATCAATATCAAGCTAAGCTAATCTACGATAGTCTAGGGTTTTCACCGTATAATCGGAACATCCTATGCGTAATTGAGCCTAACAGATACGTAAGATGATAGAAAACCGAGCACTAAAGAGGCCTAAAAACCAACGTGTAGTTGATCTCCGGAACAATCCCTCTAGAGCTTAGTAAACCACACCTTACGCACTACCGGATCCTTCAACCCGTTTATAAGGCCTAACCATACGGATATCAAACCAATCCTTGAAGAACAAGGAGCAACTATAACAGATTAGATCTACTAAATATCGAACAAGCAAGGTGCTGCCCTTACACCTAAAATAGGTGTAAGGGCAGCTAGATATCGAGGGGAAGCGTAGCTGAACAAGTGCATCGTGAAAGCATTGTGATCAACCCCAAAACACCTAAGATAAGGGTGTTGCTCGCCATCAAAAAGGCTTCAGCACGAGCAACACCAAAAACGAATAAGCGATACTTGCCTAGATCGCAAGATACGATCTAGGCAGCATGTTGCTTACCCGGGAGAAACCCTCGAAACAAGGGGTGGCGATGCGCCTAGATTGATTTGTTGTGAACGTGATCGTCCTCCTTCTCAATAACCCTAGATACATATTTATAGTCCGTAGACTCTCTAACTTGGGAAAAAACCCAACCGTGTACGAGCTAAACTCTATCTCTTAATTCTAACCGACACGTATACTACTATATTTACAGATACACGGGCAATCTTGCCCAAACCTCTTGTACAAGGCCGATTCGGGAATATTTTCCATGCAAATCCTCTAAGCCCATTTAATCACGGCCCATCTCCAGACTTGGTCAAATTCTGGTGATAACACATGCCCCCTGGTTTTGGCAATGATAATTTCAAAACCACTCTGTTTTTTCTTCGTAGGGTCACGTCGTGGCAGAGCAGAACCGCCGCAGTATCCTTCATCATGATGCCTTGCCTTCTCAACTTCTCTGCACGATTTGACAGTTCTTTGGCACCACTTCCTCGGAAACCGCTGTAACATTAACTCTCCCCCATATCCCATTATTTAACCGCGTCGAGCAGTTCGCCTCTTCATCCTCTTGCTCCGTACTAGCCATCGGCAAAAAACCCCCTTCCTCTGTAGCCATGTCTTCTTCCTCCTCCTCCTCCTCTGCCTCCTCAAGCCTCTCCTACGTATCTTCTCCCCTCCGTGAGCCCACGCCGGAGTGGGACCCGGTGGCGGCGTACAACCGCCGCGCCCCGGAGGAGTGGGACATCGAGTCCCATGATTCCTCCGTCTGGTCCGAGGACGACAAGTCCTTGACCGACGGAGAGGACGACTTCCAGTTCCTCGTCGACGGGGAGCTGGAGGCGGGGAGCGAAGACGATCGCTTCTCGTGGGACGGCTACACCTCCTCCGACGAGGAGGACGAAGAGGAGGACGACGAGTCCTCCGACGAATATCCCCCGGCGAAGTGCTTCCGCGCCGGGTCGGACGACGACAGCGATGACGACGACGAGGAGGACGAGGCTCCCGTAGAGGGCTACGGGAGCAGCGACGAGGAGCCCACCAGCAGCTGCGCCGGCGGCAGCGATGACGACGATGAGGGCAGCAACGGCCCTTAGATTAGGGACTACTAGCATAGGACTAGTAGTAGTAGTAATCGGCTTTTGTTCTTTCTTCCTTGAGCAATCGGCTCTTCTCTGTAAAAGCACTTTTATTAATGAAGAAAATATCTCTAAGCCGATTTTGTCTTTTTACCAGTTTTGCCGATTGTCAAAGCAAGTCAACACACCAAGAGCCGATGGCAGCGCATCGGCCCTTGCCATAAAACGCGAGCAAGGCCAGCTCTGTTGCCTATTCAAACGGTAACCTGCAACTTATCCGAAAGAGCAACACTCAGATCCCCAAATCGCCGCTCGAACAGATCCAACTCACGGCCACACGAACCTCAGATCTCAATCGCGCAAGCTCGAACCCGCAGCGGATCCAATGGCGGAATCATCCAACGCCAACGCTATGGTCTCCGGCCTGAAGGTAATCCTCAACCGCTCCTCGCTGTCCGAACATAGTGCTAGAATTAACAACACACATCTGAATTAATGCTTCGTTCCATCATTAATTTCTAGGTATCAGACATTCTACTGCCACATCCTTCTCTTCCAACTTCTCTCTGTCTCGGCCCTCGTTCTACCGAGAGTCCTGCCCATCTGATTTCATGTGAGGCAAATAGAATTCCCTTCGTGAACCAAAACCTAGATCTGACTTCTTGGGCCGACTGCTTACGAGCCTGGCCTAATCCTCCTGAAGATTGGGTTTCATGGTACAATAGAGTCTCCAAAACTCACCACGCCACTTGGGAATAGCCGATGCTTTAGCTTTATCGCTGTCTCCCCTTGAGAAACATGAAAACCTTCTGAAAACCATCGGCTATTTTTGGTCTGATGCCATGAATTGCTTCATGTTCGGTCATGGCCCCATGACGCCAACCTTACTAGATGTGGCCATGATCATCTGGTTTAGACATTGCATCCCCAAGCCCATCTCGCCTTTAGGCTGCCAAAGGTCCCCTTCGCGCTTTCTTCCAAAACGAGTGCACAAGCCGGGGTGCTTACCTTCGGCGCCACATGAAAAACAAAGGCCCAATAACAGAGAAAGAACACACGGCCTTCCTGAATTTCTGGTTGGAACACTTCATATTTTGTGGTCCTTCACTTGCTCCAACCAAGAATTATCTTTCCCTGGCCTATGAACTTGCCAGAGGCACTCAGCTTGGCATTGGCAATCTGTTTCTTGGAGAGGTCTATAGATATCTCCAGCTAATGTCCGTTAAACTGTTCTCCCAAAAGACGGTCAAAGCTGGTGGTCCCCGGTGGTTTATTCAACTCGGGCTCAGCTGTACTTCCAAAACCAGATCCCAAACCTTCCACCCTTGGCCACTTGCACCTTCCCAGATACCAACGGGAGGCAGATCCAATGCACTAGCTACGGCCAAGCTCTATATAGCCTCCCAGGCAGCAAACTGACCTCTAAGGGAGCATCAGAGTGGTTCAGAACTTTCTACCAAGGCCTGGACGACCCTCTCTTCTTTCCTTATACGGAGTCTGGAAATTTTGAAAATCCAGTCTCCTTCAGGTTAGATAGTTTTGCCGATGATGCTGACACTCAGCAATTGTATTCCATCATGATCTATCCCTGCTTCCTTCCAGTTGGCATGAGCACTTCAAACAGGATCATCAAACCTGGTTATGAGTCTTATCAGCCGGTCGTAGCAGCCCGGCAACTTGGCCTCGGACAGGTATCTCCTCACTTCTTTCTACACCACCGACGGAGAGCAGAGCTGATCTACCCGATGTCCTCACTAGTCGAGGTGTTATACCTTCTTTGACGCTCTAGCCACCCCAATTCCTCACAACCTCTCTTTTACCTCGTCAACCGATGGTTTTGAGACTTGGTGGTCAATGTGGAAGACTCACGCCTTCAGGAGAGCTCTGGGACCATTGCTGAAACAGCTTGATGCTGAATATGACATCCCTGCAGAGCAGGTACCATTACTCACAATTTATTTTGAAGTGGTTTGCGATGATTTCCCTTTATAACCTTGCTCTGTCTCCTTGCAGCAACAGGACGGTCCGGACCACGTAGATGATGACGGCTCCCCTTCAGATTCCTCCCAGCAGCTCCGGTGGTCCTCTTCTGCAAAAACTCACCACCTTTGAAGAAGGTTGTGATGCAGAGCCAGCCGATGACACCCAAATCGGCTTCCAAAAGCAGAGTGTCTACTAGGTCAGCTGCCCCCCGAGCCTCAGTCAAGGCGAGAACAGCGGTGAGGAAAGTAGCTGCCAGGAAGACTACGAAGCGCCAAAGCCCTACTCCGGCTCAAGAAGGCTCGCACGTAAGTTTCACCCATGCTTTGGCTGATTTCATTCATCCTTCTAGGCTTCTGCAAGCATACTTGTACTTCTTCTACAGACCTCCACTGAAGAAAACTCTAGTGAGGACACACAGTCCAGTCGAAGGGACTCGAGCTCGGGCAATTCTGAGAAAACCACCACGCAGAGCCAGCCAGACTTGCCACCGTCGGCTTCCAAGAAAAGGTCAGCCCCTGAACCTGCTGTCTCCCAAACTCCCATCAAAGCGGGGCAGGGCAGCCTACGCACAAAGAGCCGATGCATCAAGAGAGCTCGCAAGGAACCGCAAGCCTCTCCATCAAACCAGGAGATATCAAACGTAACTCCATCCTCTCCTTGGCTCATTTTGCATGCTGACCCCTTGTCGTTCTCATCGGCTAATCATTCCCTTTGCATACTGATGACACCTCCAGTGGGGAAGTCGAGGAGGTACCAATGCCATCCGCCACCCTGGACCTAGCAACTTCTACGAGTGTAGTTGAGAAGGTGGCCAACTTGGCCAAACCGACAGCAGAAACACCAGAGCCGATCACCTCTTCATCGGCTGTTCCTCTGGTCTTAGGAGAGGTACGATCCTTCCCTTTAGCTCTACCTCACTCCTTTGCTGTCTCATGACGTTTTCTTGTTGTCTGTCAGGGTTATGACCTTTCAAGCCTGCTAACATTTGACCCCGAATCCATCGAGCCGGCTATTGCTAAAACGAGCGAAGAGCCAGGACCCAGCACTACACATGGTCAACTCCGAGCATCTCAAGGCCTCGCTCTCCTCCTCCATCGAGACATTGGTTGAAGACTCCGAGGCGGTGAAGAGCATTCTGGAGGATATCCAGCCTCATCTTCCGGTGACGCTGCAGGTGAAACTTTGGCCAGTCGTAACTCTGTCTGCCTACAGGTCAAGAGTGGCATCGGCTCGTCAGAGAATCGACCTGCGCCACGCCCAGCTTTCGTTGAAAGCCGATATTGCAGACAAATGCCAACGGCTTAATGAGAAAAAGGCCGCCTTGGACGCCAAAACTGACACATCTGACAGCACGGCTGAACTGGCGACCTTGCGCAAAGAATTGGAGGCCCTTGAAGAGAAGGTTCGGGCAACAAAACAGCTCATTGAAGCCAAGGAAGCTCTTATCGCCCACTCCCTTGAGGAAGCGGAAGGTCTCAAAGCTGAACTGAAGACTGATCTGGCCGAAATCCGCGCCTTGAACAAGCAGGCTGGTAGCAGGCAAAGACGAAGATGATGAGGCCGAGATCGCCGAGGTGGATCGTGTTCGTGCTGATGCCCTCCATGCCCTTGAGATGTTCCTTCAGTAGAGTCTCCCTGTGTAATCTGAGAAACAAGTTTGTACAAGTTTGTACTCCAGAGTCGATGGCTGTGCATCGGCTTTGCTCCCTAGTTCTAAAGTCGATGATGCGCATCGGCTGTTATCGTCCATTATTCCATTTTTTTTACCGGCCGATTTCATGCATCGGTCTACATATGTTATCTATCGTCCATTATTCCATATTATGTGCCCCCCGAGCCGAATCTTTCAAGTGAATGAAGATATCGGCTCTTGCTACTGCATGTTGTTCGTAGCTGATGACGGCATGTAGATCTCTTCTAGCTCATCAACTGACGTAAACCCATACCCTAGCTTTCCGTCGCCTGTTAGATCGACGTTGAACACAGGTAGAACGTATGGCGAGGATAATTTTGGCCGTTTGCTGGAATCGGCCTCCATGTTGATTGAATTGCTCAATGAAGGTTTACAACTTGTATGTGCTCCCTTACAGGAGGAAGCCTCCCTACCACGACTACGTGACATGTTTGAAGTGAGATCCTTGCTTTTTATTTTTTGGGGCCGGTCGCAGGGATCGGCCTTGCCACGTGTGTCGATGGATGTTGCTCTTGCTACTCTATCAGGCCGGTGGATAAGACCAGCCTCACCCCGTTTTTTGTCACCTCGATGCGATCACAGCCGTCCAAACTGATTCCAGAGAGCGGTTCTTGGTCGTCCGAGTCCCAAATGTTCATGCCGGCTATCGAGACGTCGATCGAGTCATCTGCATGCACTACTTCTACGTCGTCTTCATCCCACTGTATCAGGCATTGGTGCATTGTAGATGGAATGCAGCAGTTAGCGTGAATCCAATCCCTTCCTAACAGGGCAGCGTAGGTGCTCTTGATGTCGACGATGAAGAATGTCGTTGGGATCGTCTTTCGGCCTATGGTTAGATCCACGTTCAGGACCCCTTGCGTCCCTGATGCTTGGCCGTTGAAGTCGTTTAGTGTGACGTTGGTCTTGATCAGATCGGCATTAGAGCGTCCTAAACGCCGTAGCATGGAATAAGGCATTATATTGACCGCCGCTCCCGTGTCAACCAACATCCTGCCGACGGGCTGCCCATTGATATAACCCTTTAGGTACATGGACTTCATATGTTTGTATCCCTTCTCCCGTGGCTTTTCGAAGATGACGGGCTGTGGACCGCAGTCAAACTGTGCTATCGGCACTTCTTCGGTCCTCGGGGCACGAAACTCGATGGAAGGAAGAACACCATGTTTGTGCCAGCCCGATGTACCCGCATCGGCTTTTTCTTGCTTGGGACGCCAAACTTTCTTTGGTGGACGTGTTTCTTCGTCCAAAGTCCGTTGAATTTTCACGGCCGGATCAGGCCGCGCTTTCCTCAACGTGTGCAAGTATCGCGCTTCGGCTTGCTCCAAGCTGCGTAGCCGCCGAACCCTACGCTTTTGGGAGTGGCCGAGTCCATCGGGGCACCACCTTGGCCGGTGGTACCTATCCTCTTCTTCATCTTCTCGACTCCTCAAAGTCTTCATCTTGAGAGGACTCAGCGACGTTTGTTCTGTGGCGGGAGAGGTCCTAGACGCTTGAAAACTGAAACGTCTCCCGCATCCTTCTTCCGGCGTCTACACTCGGCGGTTATCGATCGTAGGCAATCGGCTCATCCCCGAGTCCCAGCAGTTGTTTAAAGAAGGGACAGTCCCAGGTGTCTATCCATGTCCTCCTGCTCCCTTGACCTCTCCTTAGCGCGGTGCTCCCATCCTTCGTCGCCTCTGTCATGCCAACGGTACCTTCCTTTGTCTTCATCGGACCGATTGTATCTCTCGTCGTTCCTGTCGTACTGCCGACGTCGGTCATACTGATATTCATATTTGTTGAGGAGGTGCGTGGAAAGTGGTTTCTGGTATCGCACGCTTCTCACTTGTTCCTTGGTAAGGTACCGTTTGTCATCATATCGGGGCCGGTCGCGTGGATCGGCCTCCTCCTTTTCCTTGTTGCGGGAGTGATCGCTTTCCTCTTTATCCTTGCCATGGTGGCGCACAGGCCCTGCCATGTTAACATCAAACGAGAAATCCAATCGACGCCTCGCGGAGTGGTTTGGTTCCACCATGTTGACGCCAGGGAACGGATGCGTGTCCACTTTCATGGCAAACTGTCCGAAGAGCAATCGGCCTTGTTCTATCGCCACTTGGATCTACTGACGAAACACCTTGCAGTCATTGGTGGTATGGGTGCACGAGTGATGCCATTTGCAGTACGGCCTCCCGTTCATTTCTTGTGCTGTAGGGATTTTATGGCCTTCGGGTAACTTCAGCTGTTTTTCCTTAAGCAAAAGATCGAAAATCTGCTCAGCCTTGCTCAAATCGAAGTCAAACCCTCTTGGAGGCCCTTGTGGTTTTACCCACTTGCAGGACACGGGGTTTGCCCCCCGAGTCCACTCAGCTACAGCCACCTCTAGGTCTGGCGCCGGATCTTCAGCTTCTTCCATCTCAACGAGGCCTACCGGACGCTTGAACTTGTCCTGGTACAATTCAGGGTGCCGCTGCTCATACGATGTGAGTTTCTGTACCATGTGCGACAATGAACTGTACTCTGCTTGGGAAGTTAGATCCTTGATCGGCGTTGCGAGGCCCAAGATCGCCGGATCGATCGCTTCCTTCTCAGATAAACGAACCGAATAACATTGGTTCCTGACAGTCCTGAAACGTTGGATGTATTCAGATACTGTTTCTCCCCGCTTCTGCCGCACCTGTGTCAGATCGGCAATGTCGGCCTCGGTAGCTTCTGAGTGATATTGCACGTGAAATTGTTCCTCCATTTGCTTCCACGTCCGGACTGAGTTTGGTGGCAACGACGTGTACCATCCAAAGGCTGATCCCGTGAGAGATTGTGCGAAAAAACTCACACGTAACTGGTCTGATGCTGAAATCATGCCTAGTTGCGCCAAATATCGGCTTACGTGCTCTATTGAGCTAGATCCTTCTGCTCCATTGAATTTTGAAAATTCAGGGAGCCGATACTTGGGTGGCAGCGGGATCAGGTCATACTCGTCAGGGTATGGCTTGGAATAGCCGATTGTCTTCCTCTTCGGCAGGATGCCGAATTGGTCTCTCAAGATAGTGCTGATCTGCTCCATGGTATTAGCTGTAGGGTCCGAGCCTTCATGACTCGTTCCAGTAGCATATTTAGCCAGCCATGCTTGTTTATCAGCATCTACTCCAGAAATCCCTGTTGGTGCGATCTGGCCTGTGCGCGCCAAGGCATTGCAGTCCGGCACGTATGTGCACACGTATCCATGTGGGATCTCCTTAGGTGGCTCATACAGAACCGGCAATCGCTAGGATCGCCTCCAACCTTGTAGACGACGTACGCCGGTGAACCCGGCGGCTCGGTGCCGCAAGCGCGAATGGTAGCGGCGGCCCGATCCGGAGCGGTACTTCTCCCCGGTGAGTCCCTAGGGTAGGTCCCGACGGGGAGTACCGATGCTTCATGATTTCCTGCACCACACGGACCGCGACGCGCTCGAGAGTATTCACCAGGCTCTCGGAATAGCGGTGTAGAGAATGAGCCGCCATGTAATTGATTTCCGGCGCGCAGCTCCGGTACGTTCCTCCGAAGGGGTAGACAGGTCTACTCCATCAAGAACACCTTCAGGGGAGAACCCCTTCCACCTTACGCCATGTGAACGGGTCCTCACGAAAGAGCCGATGAGATCGGCTTCCAAGATGGCTTTTATCTCGTCATACTTCTTCTTCTACTCTTCTGGCAGATCTGCGTACGTGACTGGTTCGCCAACCACCTCCTCCGCAGCTTTTGACATGGTTGCTGCAGACGTCGATGTTGTTGCAGAGTGTCCCACCGGGCGTGCCGAATGTGTTGCGGTCGAAACCCACCGGCGAGCAACGACGGGCAACACAAGAGAGCCGGGAGGCTCCCGGGATTGCGGCCGACCCCGGTCCCTCGGGCGACGGCCCGCAATGCCTTCCGGCACACGCGTCCCGGTGATTACGAGGGCGTGCCACCCGACCTATACCCGGTCGGAAGGTGATGGATTGCTTCGACTAGTTTCCTGCATGGCAAACACATAAACATTAAATACGAGCCCCGATCGGCTCTTAAGTTGTTCTGTGGATCGGCTCAAAGAGCCGATTGCCCCATGGTTCATGTTAGATTTATAAGGACATGGGGATCATGCTTTATCAATATCAAGCTAAGCTAATCTACGATAGTCTAGGGTTTTCACCGTATAATCGGAACATCCTATGCGTAATTGAGCCTAACAGATACGTAAGATGATAGAAAACCAGCACTAAAGAGGCCTAAAAACCAACGTGCAGTTGATCTCCGGAACAATCCCTCTAGAGCTTAGTAAACCACACCTTACGCACTACCGGATCCTTCAACCCGTTTATAAGGCCTAACCATACGGATATCAAAACAATCCTTGAAGAACAAGGAGCAACTATAACAGATTAGATCTACTAAATATCGAACAAGCAAGGTGCTGCCCTTACACCTAAAATAGGTGTAAGGGCAGCTAGATATCGAGGGGAAGCGTAGCTGAACAAGTGCATCGTGAAAGCATTGTGATCAACCCCAAAACACCTAAGATAAGGGTGTTGCTCGCCATCAAAAAGGCTTCAAGCACGAGCAACACCAAAAACGAATAAAGCGATATCGCCTAGATCGCAAGATACGATCTAGGCAAGCATGTTGCTTACCCGGGAGAAACCCTCGAAACAAGGGGTGGCGATGCGCCTAGATTGATTTGTTGTGAACGTGATCGTCCTCCTTCTCAATAACCCTAGATACATATTTATAGTCCGTAGACTCTCTAACTTGGGAAAAAACCCAACCGTGTACGAGCTAAACTCTATCTCTTAATTCTAACCGACACGTATCCTACTATATTTACAGATACACGGGCAATCTTGCCCAAACCTCTTGTACAAGGCCGATTCGGGAATATTTTCCATGCAAATCCTCTAAGCCCATTTAATCACGGCCCATCTCCAGACTTGGTCAAATTCTGGTGATAATACATGCCCCCTGGTTTTGGTAATGATAATTTCAAAACCACTCTGTTTTTTCTTCGTAGGGTCACGTCGTGGCAGAGCAGAACCGCCGCAGTATCCTTCATCATGATGCCTTGCCTTCTCAACTTCTCTCGCACGATTTGACAGCTTCTTTGGCACCACTTCCTCGGAAACCGCCGTAACATTAACTCTCCCCCATATCCCATTATTTAACCGCGTCGAGCAGTTCACCTCTTCATCCTCTTGCTCCGTACTAGCCATCGGCAAAAAAACCCCTTCCTCTGTAGCCATGTCTTCTTCCTCCTCCTCCTCCTCTGCCTCCTCAAGCCTCTCCTACGTATCTTCTCCCCTCCGTGAGCCCACGCCGGAGTGGGACCCGGTGGCGGCGTACAACCGCCGCGCCCCGGAGGAGTGGGACATCGAGTCCCATGATTCCTCCGTCTGGTCCGAGGACGACAAGTCCTTGACCGACGGAGAGGACGACTTCCAGTTCCTCGTCGACGGGGAGCTGGAGGCGGGGAGCGAAGACGATCGCTTCTCGTGGGACGGCTACACCTCCTCCGACGAGGAGGACGAAGAGGAGGACGACGAGTCCTCCGACGAATATCCCCCGGCGAAGCGCTTCCGCGCCGGGTCGGACGACGACAGCGATGACGACGACGAGGAGGACGAGGCTCCCGTAGAGGGCTACGGGAGCAGCAACGAGGAGCCCACCAGCAGCTGCGCCGGCGGCAGCGATGACGACGATGAGGGCAGGAACGGCCCGTAGATTAGGGACTACTAGCATAGGACTAGTCGTAGTAGTAATCGGCTTTTGTTCTTTCTTCCTTGAGCAATCGGCTCTTCTCTGTAAAAGCACTTTTATTAATGAAGAAAATATCTCTAAGCCGATTTTGTCTTTTTACCAGTTTTGCCGATTGTCAAAGCAAGTCAACACACCAAGAGCCGATGGCAGCGCATCGGCCCTTGCCATAAAACGCGAGCAAGGCCAGCTCTGTTGCCTATTCAAACGGTAACCTGCAACTTATCCGAAAGAGCAACACTCAGATCCCCAAATCGCCGCTCGAACAGATCCAACTCACGGCCACACGAACCTCAGATCTCAATCGCGCAAGCTCGAACCCGCAGCGGATCCAATGGCGGAATCATCCAACGCCAACGCTATGGTCTCCGGCCTGAAGGTAATCCTCAACCGCTCCTCGCTGTCCGAACATAGTGCTAGAATTAACAACACACATCTGAATTAATGCTTCGTTCCGTCATTAATTTCTAGGTATCAGACATTCTACTGCCACATCCTTCTCTTCCAACTTCTCTCTGTCTCGGCCCTCGTTCTACCGAGAGTCCTGCCCATCTGATTTCATGTGAGGCAAATAGAATTCCCTTCGTGAACCAAAACCTAGATCTGACTTCTTGGGCCGACTGCTTACGAGCCTGGCCTAATCCTTGTAGGATAACGTAGCATAGAAAACAAAAATTTTCCTACCGCGAACACGCAATCCAAGCCAAGATGCAATCTAGAAGACGGTAGCAACGAGGGGGTATCGAGTCTCACCCTTGAAGAGATTCCAAAGCCTACAAGATGAGGCTCTTGTTGCTGCGGTAGACGTTCACTTGCCGCTTGCAAAAGCGCGTAGAAGATCTTGATCACGATCGGTTCCGGCGCCACGAACGGGCAGCACCTCCGTACTCGGTCACACGTTCGGTTGTTGATGAAGACGACGTCCACCTCCCCGTTCCAGCCGAGCAGCGGAAGTAGTAGCTCCTTCTTGAATCCGACAAGCACGACGGCGTGGTGTCGGTGGTGGTGGAGAAGTCCGGCGGAGCTTCGCTAAGCGTGCGGGAAGTGGAGGAGCGAGGCGGCTAGGGTTTGGGGAGAGGGGGCGCCGGCCACTATAGGGGTGCGGCCACCTTGGTGGTGTTTGAGGTGGCCGGCCCCCTCCCCCTTGTCCCTCATTATATAGGTGGAACCCCAAGAGGTGGTGTCCAAGTCTTCGAATAAGACCCGAACCAAATCCTTCCATAGGAGGGGGCAATCCTAGCCCAACTAGGACTCCCACCCAAAGGTGGGATTCCCACCTCCCATGTGGGGGTGGTCGGCCCCTAAGGGGAGTCCACTTGGGACTCCTCCCCCACTAGGGTTGGCCGGCCATGGGGGTGGAGTCCCTTGTGGACTCCACCTTCCTTGGTGGTTTCTTCCGGACTTTTCTAGAACCTTCTAGAACCTTCCATAGAACCTTCCGCGACATTTTATTCACATAAAATGACATCCTATATATGAATCTTATTCTCCGACCATTCCGGACTCCTCGTGATGTCCGGGATCACATCCGGGACTCCGAACAAATATTCCAACTTCATTCCATATTCAAGAACTACCATTTCAACATCCAACTTTAAGTGTGTCACCCTACGGTTCGAGAACTATGCGGACATGGTTGAGTACTCACTCCGACCAATAACCAATAGCGGGATCCGGAGATCCATAATGGCTCCCACATATTCAACGATGACTTTAGTGATCGAATGAACCATTCACATACATTACCAATTCCCTTTGTCTCGCGATATTTTACTTGTCCGAGGTTTGATCTTCGGTATCACTCTATACCTTGTTCAACCTCGTCTCCTGACAAGTACTCTTTTACTCGTACCGTGGTGTGTGGTCTCTTATGAACTCATTCATATGCTTGCAAGACATTAGACGACATTCCACCGAGAGGGCCCGGAGTATATCTATCCGTCATCGGGATGGACAAATCCCACTATTGATCCATATGCCTCAACTCATACTTTCCGGATACTTAATCCCACCTTTATAGCCACCCATTTACGCAGTGGTGTTTGGTGTAATCAAAGTACCTTTCCGGTATAAGTGATTTACATGATCTCATGGTCATAAGGACTAGGTAACTATGTATCGAAAGCTTATAGCAAATAACTTAATGACGAGATCTTATGCTACGCTTAATTGGGTGTGTCCATTACATCATTCATATAATGATATAACCTTGTTATTAATAACATCCAATGTTCATGATTATGAAACTAATCATCCATTAATCAACAAGCTAGTTTAAGAGGCATACTAGGGACTTCTTGTTGTCTACATATCACACATGTACTAATGTTTCGGTTAATACAATTCTAGCATGATATATAAACATTTATCATAAACATAAAGATATAAATAATAACCACTTTATTATTGCCTCTAGGGCATATCTCCTTCAGTCTCCCACTTGCACTAGAGTCAATAATCTAGATTACATAGTAATATACCTAACACCCATGGCATTCTCGGTGTTGGTCATGCTTTGCCCTAGGGAGAGCTTTAGTCAACGGATCTGCTACATTCAGATCGGTGTGTACTTTGCAAATCTTTACTTCTCCATCTTCGATGTACTCGCGAATCGAGTGGTAACGCAGCTTGATATGCTTCGACCTCTTGTGTGACCTTGGTTCTTGTGCATTGGCGATGGCACCCATGTTATCACAAGAAATGATTAATGGGTCCAATGCACTAGGAACCACACCGAGCTCTACAATGAACCTCTTCATCCATACCGCTTCGATGAAGCCTCGAAGCCGCTATGTACTCGATTCCGTTGAAGACTTCGCCACCGTGCACCGCTTCGAGCTTGCCCAGCTTATCGCAGAGACCATTCAATATAAACACGTACCTGCATTGTGACTTAGAGTCATCGGATCGTTGTTCCAACTTGCATCGGTGTAACCGTTTACAACGAGCTCTTGGTCACCTCCATAACAAAGAAACATATCCTTAGTTCTTTTCAAGTACTTCAGGATATTCTTGACCGCTGTCCAATGTTCCATTCCTGGATCACTTTGATATCTGCTAGTCAAACTAACAAGCATGTGCTATATCCGGTCTAGTACATAGCATGGCATACATGATAGATCCTATCGCCGAGGCATAGGGGATATTATTCATCCTTTCTCTTTCTTCTCGCCGTAGCCGGTCCTTGAGTCTTACTCAATACCTTGCCTCGGTAACATAGGTAAGAACCCTTTCTTACTTTCGTCCATTCTAAATTTCTTTAGAATCTTGTCCAGATATGTACTCGTGATAGCCCTATTAGGCGTCTTGATCTATCTCTATAAATCTTGATGCCTAATATATATGATGCTTCACCAAGGTCTTTCATTGAAAAACTATTATTCAAATAACCCTTAACACTGCTTAATAGTTCTATATCATTCCCGATCAATAATATGTCATCTACATATAATATCGGGAATGCTACGAGCTCCCACTCACTTTCTTGTAAATACAGGCCTCTCCATGACACTCGTATAAACCCGAAGTCTTTGATCACCTTATCAAAGCGTCGGTTCCAACTTCTTGATGCTTGCTTCGATCCATAGATTGAACGCTGAAGTTTGCATACTTTGTCAGCATTTTTAGGATCGACAAAACCTTTGGGTTGTACCATATACAACTCTTCCTCAATGTCTCCATTAAGGAACGCCGTTTTGACATCCATCTGCCAAATCTCATAATCGAAAAATGCAGCTATTGCTAACAAAATCCTCACAGATTTTAGCTTCGCTACCGGTGAGAAAGTCTCATCGCAGTCAACTCCTTGAATTTGTCGGAAACCCTTTGCGACAAGTCGAGCTTTATAGACAAGTAATATTACCATCAGCATCTGTTTTTCTCTTGAAGATCCATTTATTCTCGACAGCCTTTCGGCTCTCGAGTAAGTCTACCAAAGTCCATACTTTGTTATCATACATGGATCCCATTTCGGATTTCATGGCTTCTTGCCATTTGTTGGAATCTGGGCTCATCATCGCTTCTTCATACGTCGCAGGGTCCTCATCATTGTTATCCACAATCATGACATTTAGACAAGGATCAAACCAATCAGGAGTGGTACGTTCCCTTGTCGATCTGCGAGGTTCAGTAGTTTCCTCGTTCGAAGTTTCATGATCATTATCATTTGCTTCCTCTGTTGCCGGTGTAGGCGGTACAGGTACAACTTCCGGGCATCGCGCTACTCCGATCAACGAGTATAGATTCATCAATCTCATCGAGTTCTACTTTTCTTCCAGTCACTTCTTTAGTGAGAAATTCTTTCTCAAGAAAGGTTCCGTTCTTAGCAACAAAGATTTTGCCTTCGGATCTGTGATAGAAAGTGTACCCTATAGTTTCCTTAGGGTATCCTATGAAGACGCATTTCTCCGCTTTGGGTTCTAGCTTGTCCGGTTGTAACCTTTTTACATAGGCTTCGCAACCCCAAACTTTCGAGAACGACGAGCTTAGGTTTCTTATTAAACCATAATTCATACGGTGTCGTTTCTACGGATTTTGATGGTGCTCTATTTAAAGTGAATGCGGCTGTCTCTAATGCATAACTCCAAAAAGATAACGGCAAATCAGTAAGAGACATCATAGAACGAACCATATCTAAGAGAGTTCGATTACGACGTTCGGACACACCGTTTCGTTGTGGTGTTCCCGGTGGTGTCAATTGTGAAAGTATTCCGCATTTCTTTAAATGCATGCCAAACTCATAACTCAGATATTCACCTCCACGATCAGATCGTAGAAATTTAATCTTCTTGTTACGTTGATTTTCTACTTCACTTTGGAATTCCTTAAACTTCTCGAAAGTTTCGGATTTATGTTTCATGAAATAGATATACCCATATCTACTCGGATCATCTTGTGAAGGTTAGAACATAACGATAACCACCGCGCGATGCTACGCTCATTGGTCCGCACACATCGGTATGTATGATTTCCAATAAGTCAGTAGCTCGCTCCATCATACCAGAAAATGGAGTCTTAGTCATTTTTCCCATCAGACATGCTTCGCATCTATCAAGTGACTCAAAGTCAAGTGATTCTAGTAATCCATCAGTATGGAGTTTCTTCATGCGTTTCACTCCAATATGACCAAGACGACAGTGCCACATATAAGTAGAATTATCATTCAATTTAATTCGCTTAGCATCAATGTTATGTATATGCGTATCACTACTATCGAGATCTAACGAAATAAGCCATTCTTTTGTGGTGCTCGACCATAAAAGATATTATTCATAAAAATAGAACAACCATTATTCTCGGACTTGAATGAATAACCGTCTTGCATTAAACAAGATCCGGATATAATGTTCATGCTCAACGCAGGTACATAATAACAATTATTTAGGCTTAAAACTAATCCCGAAGGTAGATGTAGAGGAAGTGTGCCGACTGCGATCACATTGACCTTGGATCCGTTTCCAACGCGCATCGTCACTTCATCCTTCAGCAGCTTGTCGTTTATTCTTTAGTTCCCGTTTCGAGTTACAAATATGAGCAACCGAACCAAGTATCAAATACCCAGGTACTAGAACGAGAACCAGTGAAATGAACATCTATAACATGTATATCATATATACCTTCTTTCTTCTTCTTGACAAGGCCGCTCTTCGGATCAGCCGGATACTTGGAGCAATTACGCTTCCAGAGTGTCCCTTCTCCTTGCAGTAATAGCACTCAAGCATCGGGCTTAGGGCCGTTCTTAGGTTTCACAGAGGCGTGGCAGCTTTCTTGCCACCCTTCTTGAATTTTCCCTTAGACTTGCCCTCGTTTCTTGAAACTCGGTGGTCTTGTTGACCATCAACACTTGGTGCTCTTTCTTGATCTCAATCTCGAGCAGCTTTTAGCATGCCAAAGAGTTCGGGTAACTCCTTGTTCATGTTCTCGCATATTGTAGTTCATCACAAAGTTCTTGTAACTTGGTGGCAAGTGATTGAAGGACACGATTAATCCCCGATCCGTTAGGAATCACTATTCCCAAGTCACCGAGTTTCTTCGCATGCCCGGTCATGGCGAGCATGTGCTCACTAACGGAGCTGCCTTCTTCCATCATACAAGCTGAAAAATTGTTTCGATGCTTCATAGCATTCCACGGCCGCATGAGTCTCAAAAATAGTCTTCAACTCTTTCATCAACTCATGAGGATCGTGGTGCTCAAAACGTTTTTGAAGATCGGATTCCGGATCGCATAAGATGGCACACCGAACTTGAGAGTACCGAGTTTTCCGAGTCGCGTAAACAGCTTTTACTTCATCGGTTTCAGTTTCTGCAGGAGGGTCACCTAGCGGTGCATCAAGCACATATTGCGGATTTCCGCCGGAGAGGAAGATCCTCACATGACGGAACCGATCGGTGAAGTTGCTACCGTTGCTCTTAAGCTTTTCTTTCTCTAGGAACCGGTTAAAATTGATTGGGGACGCCATCTCTACAACATATATTTGCAATAGTTTAGACTAAGTTTATGACAAATTGAGTTCAAATTTTAATTCTACATAATTAAAAATCTAGATGAACTCCCACTCAAAACAATATCCCTCGCATTGTCTTAGTGATCACACGAACCAAATCCACCGCACCAAAACCCGATCATCACGAGAAAAGGTGTGATTTCTTTGGCGAACACTCAAAGTGTTCATCATATCAACCATATGATTCATGCTCTACCTTTCGGTATCATGTGTTCCGAGACCATGTCCGTACATGCTAGGCTCGTCAAGGCCACCTTAGTATCCGCATGTGCAAAACCTGTCTTGCACCCGTTGTATGTACTTATTGAATCTATCACACCCGATCATCACGAGATGCTTCGAAACGACAAGACTTGATAACGGTGCTACTAAGGATGAACACTTTATTATCTTGAGATTTTAGTGAGGGATCATCTTATAATGCTACCGTCGCGATCTAAGCAAAATAAGATGCATAAAAGGATTAACATCACATGCAGTTCATATGTGATATGATATGGCCCTTTTGTCTTTGCACCTTTGATCTTCATCTCCAAAGCACGGACATGATCTCCATCATCTTCGGGCATGAACTCCATCATCGTCGGCGAAGCACCAAGGTCAATGGCGCCGTCTTCATGATTGTCCTCCATGTAGCAACTATTACAACTACTTTGAAATACTACTCAACATGAAATTTAAAGACAACCATAAGGCTCCCGCCGGTTGCCACAATACAATAATGATCATCTCATACATATTCATCATCACATTATGGCCATATCACATCACCAAACCCCGCAAAAACAAGTTAGACGCTCTCTAATTTGGTTTGCATATTTTACGTGGTTTAGGGTTTTTCGATATAGATCTAATCTACCTACGAACATGAACCACAACGTTGATACTAATGTTGTCAATAGAAGAGTAAATTGAATCTTTACTATAGTAGGAGAGACAGACACCCGCAAAGCCTCTTATGCAATACAAGTTGCATGTCGAACGAGGAACAAGTCTCATGAACGCGGTCATGTAAAGTTAGTCCGAGCCGCTTCATCCCACTATGCCATAAAGATGCAAAGTACTCAACTAAAGATAACAAGAGCATCAACGCCCACAAACCATTGTGTTCTACTCGTGCAACCATCTATGCATAGACACGGCTCGATACCACCGTAGGATAACGTAGCATAGAAAACAAAAATTTTCCTACCGCGAACACGCAATCCAAGCCAAGATGCAATCTAGAAGACGGTAGCAACGAGGGGGTATCGAGTCTCACCCTTGAAGAGATTCCAAAGCCTACAAGATGAGGCTCTTGTTGCTGCGGTAGACGTTCACTTGCCGCTTGCAAAAGCGCGTAGAAGATCTTGATCACGATCGGTTCCGGCGCCACGAACGGGCAGCACCTCCGTACTCGGTCACACGTTCGGTTGTTGATGAAGACGACGTCCACCTCCCCGTTCCAGCGAGCAGCGGAAGTAGTAGCTCCTCTTGAATCCGACAGCACGACGGCGTGGTGTCGGTGGTGGTGGAGAAGTCCGGCGGAGCTTCGCTAAGCGTGCGGGAAGTGGAGGAGCGAGGCGGCTAGGGTTTGGGGAGAGGGGGCGCCGGCCACTATAGGGGTGCGGCCACCTTGGTGGTGTTTGAGGTGGCCGGCCCCCTCCCCTTGTCCCTCATTATATAGGTGGAACCCCAAGAGGTGGTGTCCAAGTCTTCGAATAAGACCCGAACCAAATCCTTCCATAGGAGGGGGCAATCCTAGCCCAACTAGGACTCCCACCCAAAGGTGGGATTCCCACCTCCCATGTGGGGGTGGCCGGCCCCTAAGGGGAGTCCACTTGGGACTCCTCCCCCACTAGGGTTGGCCGGCCATGGGGGGTGGAGTCCCTTGTGGACTCCACCTTCCTTGGTGGTTTCTTCCGGACTTTTCTAGAACCTTCTAGAACCTTCCATAGAACCTTCCGCGACATTTTATTCACATAAAATGACATCCTATATATGAATCTTATTCTCCGGACCATTCCGGGACTCCTCGTGATGTCCGGGATCACATCCGGGACTCCGAACAAATATTCCAACTTCATTCCATATTCAAGAACTACCATTTCAACATCCAACTTTAAGTGTGTCACCCTACGGTTCGAGAACTATGCGGACATGGTTGAGTACTCACTCCGACCAATAACCAATAGCGGGATCCGGAGATCCATAATGGCTCCCACATATTCAACGATGACTTTAGTGATCGAATGAACCATTCACATACATTACCAATTCCCTTTGTCTCGCGATATTTTACTTGTCCGAGGTTTGATCTTCGGTATCACTCTATACCTTGTTCAACCTCGTCTCCTGACAAGTACTCTTTTACTCGTACCGTGGTATGTGGTCTCTTATGAACTCATTCATATGCTTGCAAGACATTAGACGACATTCCACCGAGAGGGCCCGGAGTATATCTATCCGTCATCGGGATGGACAAATCCCACTATTGATCCATATGCCTCAACTCATACTTTCCGGATACTTAATCCCACCTTTATAGCCACCCATTTACGCAGTGGTGTTTGGTGTAATCAAAGTACCTTTCCGGTATAAGTGATTTACATGATCTCATGGTCATAAGGACTAGGTAACTATGTATCGAAAGCTTATAGCAAATAACTTAATGACGAGATCTTATGCTACGCTTAATTGGGTGTGTCCATTACATCATTCATATAATGATATAACCTTGTTATTAATAACATCCAATGTTCATGATTATGAAACTAATCATCCATTAATCAACAAGCTAGTTTAAGAGGCATACTAGGGACTTCTTGTTGTCTACATATCACACATGTACTAATGTTTCGGTTAATACAATTCTAGCATGATATATAAACATTTATCATAAACATAAAGATATAAATAATAACCACTTTATTATTGCCTCTAGGGCATATCTCCTTCAATCCTACTGAAGATTGGGTTTCATGGTACAATAGAGTCTCCAAAACTCACCACGCCACTTGGGAAACCGCAGGGATAGCCGATGCTTTAGCTTTATCACTGTCTCCCCTTGAGAAACACGAAAACCTTCTGAAAACCATCAGCTATTTTTGGTCTGATGCCATGAATTGCTTCATGTTTGGTCATGGCCCCATGACACCAACCTTACTAGATGTGGCCATGATCACTGGTTTAGACATTGCATCCCCAAGCCCATCTGCCTTTAGGCTGCCAAAGGTCCCCTTCACGCTTTCTTCCAAAACAGAGTGCACAAACTAGGGTGCTTACCTTCGGCGCCACATGAAAAACAAAGGCCCGAGAATGAGAGAAAGAACACACGGCCTTCCTGAATTTCCGGTTGGAACACTTCATATTTTGTGGTCCTTCACTTGCTCCAACCAAGAATTATCTTTCCCCGGCCTATGAACTTGCCGGAGGCACTCGCCTTGGCATTGGCAAACTGTTTCTTGGAGAGGTCTATAGATATCTCCAGCTAATGTCCGTTAAACTCGTTCTCCCAAAAGACAGTCAAAACCGGTGGTCCCCGGTGGTTTATTCAACTCCGGGCTCGACTGTACTTCCAAAACCGGATCCCAAACCTTCCACCCTTGGCCACTTGCACCTTCCCGGATACCAACGGGAGGCGGATCCGATGCACTAGCTATGGCCAAGCTCTATATAGCCTCCCGTGCAGCAAACCGACCTCTAAGGGAGCATCGAGTGGTTCGTAACTTTCTACCAAGGCCCGGACGACCCTCTCTTCTTTTCCTTATACGGAGTCCGGAAATTTTGAAAATCCAGTCTCCTTCGAGGTTAGATAGTTTTGCCGATGATGCTGATACTCGGCAATTGTATTCCATCATGATCTGTCCCTGCTTCCTTCCAGTTGGCATGAGCACTTCAAACAGGATCATCACACCTGGTTATGAGTCTTAACGACCGGTCGTAGCAGCCCGGCAACTTGGCCTCGGACAGGTATCTCCTCACTTCTTTCTACACCACCTGACGGAGAGCAGAGCTGATCTACCTGATGTCCTCACTAGTCAGAGGTGTTATACCTTCTTTGACGCTCTAGCCACCCCAATTCCTCACAACCTCTCTTTTACCTCGTCAACCGATGGTTTTGAGACTTGGTGGTCAATGTGGAAGACTCACGCCTTCAGGAGAGCTCTGGGACCATTGCTGAAATAGCTTGATGCTGAATATGACATCCCTGCAGAGCAGGTACCACTACTCACAATTTATTTTGAAGTGGTTTGCGATGATTTCCCTTTATAACCTTGCTCTGTCTCCTTGCAGCAACGAGGACGGTCCGGACCACCGTAGATGATGACGGCTCCCCTTTCGGATTCCTCCCGGCGGCTCCGGAGGTCCTCTTCTGCAAAAACTCACCACCTTTGAAGAAGGTTGTGATGCAGAGCCAGCCGATGACACCCAAATCGGCTTCCAAAAGCAGAGTGTCTACTAGGTCGGCTGCCCCCCGAGCCTCAGTCAAGGCGAGAACAGCGGTGAGGAAAATAGCTGCCAAGAAGACTCTGAAGCGCCAAAGCCCTACTCCAGCTCAAGAAGGCTCGCACGTAAGTTTCACCCATGCTTTGGCTGATTTCATTCATCCTTCTAGGCTTCTGCAGCATACTTGTATTTCTTCTACAGACCTCCACTGAAGAAAACTCTAGTGAGGACACACAGTCCAGTCGAAGGGACTCGAGCTCGGGCAATTCTGAGAAAACCACCACGCAGAGCCAGCCAGACTTGCCACCGTCGGCTTCCAAGAAAAGGTCAGCCCCTGAACCTGCTGTCTCCCAAACTCCCATCAAAGCGGGGCAGGGCAGCCTACGCACAAAGAGCCGATGCATCAAGAGAGCTCGCAAGGAACCGCAAGCCTCTCCATCAAACCAGGAGATATCAAACGTAACTCCATCCTCTCCTTGGCTCATTTTGCACGCCGACCCCTTGTCGTTCTCATCGGCTAACCATTCCCTTTGCAGACTGATGACACCTCTAGTGGGGAAGTCGAGGAGGTACCAATGCCATCCGCCACCCTGGACCTAGCAACTTCTACGAGTGTAGTTGAGAAGGTGGCCAACTTGGCCAAACCGACAGCAGAAACACCAGAGCCGATCACCTCTTCATCGGCTGTTCCTCTGGTCTTAGGAGAGGTACGATCCTTCCCTTTAGCTCTACCTCACTCCTTTGTTGTATCCTGACGTTTTCTTGTTGTCTGTCAGGGTTATGAACTTTCAAGCCTGCTAACATTTGACCCCGAATCCATCGAGCCGGCTATTGCTAAAACGAGCGAAGAGCCAGGACCCAGCACTACACATGGTCAACTCCAGCATCTCAAGGCCCTGCTCTCCTCCTCCATAGAGACATTGGTTGAAGACTCCGAGGCGGTGAAGAGCATTCGGAGGATATCCAGCCTCATCTTCCGGTGACGCTGCAGGTGAAACTTTGGCCGGTCGTAACTCTGTCCGCCTACTGGGTCAAGAGTGGCATCGGCTCGTCGGAGAATCGACTGCGCCACGCCCGGCTTTCGTTGAAAGCCGATATTGCAGACAAATGCCAACGGCTTAATGAGAAAAAGGCCGCCTTGGACGCCAAAACTGACACATCTGACAGCACGGCTGAACTGGCGACCTTGTGCAAAGAATTGGAGGCCCTTGAAGAGAAGGTTCGGGCAACAAAACAGCTCATTGAAGCCAAGGAAGCTCTTATCGCCCACTCCCTTGAGGAAGCGGAAGGTCTCAAAGCTGAACTGAAGACTGATCTGGCCGAAATCCGCGCCTTGAACAAGCAGCTGGTAGCAGGCAAAGATGAAGATGATGAGGCCGAGATCGCCGAGGTGGATCGTGTTCGTGCTGATGCCCTCCATGCCCTTGAGATGTTCCTTCAGTAGAGTCTCCCTGTGTAATCTGAGAAACAAGTTTGTACAAGTTTGTACTCCAGAGTCGATGGCTGTGCATCGGCTTTGTTCCCTAGTTCTAAAGTCGATGATGCGCATCGGCTGTTATCATCCATTATTCCATTTTTTTACTGGCCGATTTCATGCATCGGTCTACATATGTTATCGTCCATTATTCCATATTATGTGCCCCCCGAGCCGAATCTTTCAAGTGATTGAAGATATCGGCTCTTGCTGATGCATGTTGGTCGTAGCTTATCCCACGGACCAATGTAGATCTCTTCTAGCTCATCAACTGACGTAAACCCATACCCTAGCTTTCCGTCGCCTGTTAGATCGACGTTGAACACAGGCAGAACGTATGGCGAGGATAATTTTGGCCGATTGCTAGAATCGGCCTCCATGTTGATTGAATTGCTCAATGAAGGTTTACAACTTGTATGTGCTCCCTTACAGGAGGAAGCCTCCCTACCACGACTACGTGACATGTTTGAAGTGAGATCCTTGCTTTTTATTTTTTGGGGCCGATCGCAGGGATCGGCCTTGCCACGTGTGTCGATGGATGTTGCTCTTGCTACTCTATCAGGCCGGTGGATAAGACCAGCCTCACCCCGTTTTTTGTCACCTCGATGCGATCACAGCCGTCCAAACTGATTCCAGAGAGCGGTTCTTGGTCGTCCGAGTCCCAAATGTTCATGCCGGCTATCGAGACGTCGATCGAGTCATCTGCATGCACTACTTCTACGTCGTCTCCATCCCACTGTATCAGGCATTGGTGCATTGTAGATGGAATGCAGCGATTAGCGTGAATCCAATCCCTTCCTAACGGGGCGGCGTAGGTGCTCTTGCTCGTCGACGATGAAGAATGTCGTTGGGACCGTCTTTCGGCCTATGGTTAGATCCACGTTCGGGACCCCTTGCGTCCCCGATGCTTGGGCGTTGAAGTCGTTTAGTGTGACGTTGGTCTTGATCAGATCGGCACTAGAGCGTCCTAAACGCCGTAGCATGGAATAAGGCATTATATTGACCGCCGCTCCCGTGTCAACCAACATCCTGCCGACGGGCTACCCATTTATATAACCCTTTAGGTACATGGCCTTCATATGTTTGTAGCCCTTCTCCCGTGGCTTTTCAAAGATGACGGGCTGTGGACCGCAGTCAAACTGTGCTATCGGCACTTCTTCAGTTCCTGGGGCACGAAACTCTGATGGAAGGAAGAACACCATGTTTGTGCCAGCCGATGTACCCGCATCGGCTTTTTCTTGCTTGGGACACCAAACTTTCTTTGGTGGACGTGTTTCTTTGTCCAAAGTCTGTTGAATTTTCACGGCCGGATCGGGCCGCGCTTTCCTCAACGTGTGCAAGTATCGCGCTTCGGCTTGCTCCAAGCTGCGTAGCCGCCGAACCCTACGCTTTTGGGAGTGGCTGAGTCCATCGGGGCACCACCTTGGCCGGTGGTACCTATCCTCTTCTTCATCTTCTCGACTCCTCAAAGTCTTCATCTTGAGAGGACTCAGCACGTTTGTTCCGTGGCGGGAGAGGTCCTAGACGCTTGAAAACCGAAACGTCTCCCGCATCCTTCTTCCGGCGTCTACACTCTGGGCAGTTTTCGATCGTAGGCAATCGGCTCATCCCTGAGTCCCAGCAGTGTTTAAAGAAGGGATAGTCCCAGTGTCTTTCCATGTCCTCCTGCTCCCTTGACCTCTCCTTAGCGCGGTGCTCCCGTCCTTCGTCGCCTCTGTCATGCCAACGGTACCTTCCTTTGTCTTCATCGGACCGATTGTATCTCTCGTCGTTCCCGTCGTATCGCCGACGTCGGTCATACTGATATTCATATTTGTTGAGGAGGTGCGTGGAAAGTGGTTTCTGGTATCGCACGCTTCTCACTTGTTCCTTGGTAAGGTACCGTTTGTCATCATATTGGGGCCGGTCGCGTGGATCGGCCTCCTCCTTTTCCCTGTTGCGGGAGTGACTGCTTTCCTCTTTATCCTTGCCATGGTGGCGCACAGGCCCTGCCATGTTAACATCAAACGAGAAATCCAATCGACGCCTCACGGAGTGGTTTGGTTCCACCATGTTGACGCCAGGGAACGGATGCGTGTCCACTTTCATGGCAAACTGTCCGAAGAGCAATCGGCCTTGTTCTATCGCCACTTGGATCTGCTGACGAAACACCTTGCAGTCATTGGTGGTATGGGTGAACGAGTGATGCCATTTGCAGTACGGCCTCCCGTTCATTTCTTGTGCTGTAGGGATTTTATGGCCTTCGGGTAACTTCAGTTGTTTTTCCTTAAGCAAAAGATCGAAAATCTGCTCAGCCTTGCTCAAATCGAAGTCAAACCCTCTTGGAGGCCCTTGTGGTTTTACCCACTTGCAGGACACGGGGTTTGCCCCCCCGAGTCCACTCAGCTACAGCCACCTCTAGGTCTGGCGCCGGATCTTCAGCTTCTTCCATCTCAACGAGGCCTACCGGACGCTTGAACTTGTCCTGGTACAATTCAGGGTGCCGCTGCTCATACGATGTGAGTTTCTGTACCATGTGCGACAATGAACTGTACTCTGCTTGGGAAGTTAGATCCTTGATCGGCGTTGCGAGGCCCAGTACTGCCAGATCGATCGCTTCCTTCTCAGATAAACGAACCGAATAACATCGGTTCCCGACGAGTCCTGAAACGTTGGATGTATTCGATATCTTGTTTCTCCCCGCTTCTGCCGCACCTGTGTCAGATCGGCAATGCCGGCCTCGGTAGCTTCTGAGTGATATTGCACGTGAAATTGTTCCTCCATTTGCTTCCACGTCCGGACTGAGTTTGGTGGCAATGACGTGTACCATCCAAAGGCTGATCCCGTGAGAGATTGTGCGAAAAATCTCACACGTAACTGGTCTGACGCTGAAATCATGCCCAGTTGCGCCAAATATCGGCTTACGTGCTCTATTGAGCTAGATCCTTCTGCTCCATTGAATTTTGAAAATTCAGGGAGCCGATACTTGGGTGGCAACGGGATCGAGTCATACTCGTCGAGGTATGGCTTGGAATAGCCGATTGTCTTCCTCTTCGGCAGGATGCCGAATTGGTGTCTCAAGATAGTGCTGATCTGCTCCATGGTATTAGCTGTAGGGACCGAGCCTTCATGACTCGTTCCAGTAGCATATTTAGCCAGCCATGCTTGTTTATCGACATCTACTCCGAAATCCCTGTTGGTGCGATCTGGCCTGTGCGCGCCAAGGCATTGCAGTCCGGCACGTATGTGCACACGTATCCATGTGGGATCTCCTTAGGTGGCTCATACAGGAACTGACAATCGCTAGGATCGCCTCCAACCTTGTAGACGACGTACGCCGGTGAACCCGGCGGCTCTGGTGCTGCAAGCGCGAATGGTAGCGGCGGCCTGATCTGGAGCGGTACTTCTCCCTGGTGAGTCCCTAGGGTAGGTCCCGACGGGGAGTACTGATGCTTCATGATTTCCTGCACCACACGGACCGCGACGCGCTCGAGAGTATTCACCGGGCTTTCAGAATAGCGGTGTAGAGAATGAGCCGCCATGTAATTGATTTCCTGGCGCAGAGCTCTGGTACGTTCCTCCGAAGGGGTAGACAGGTCTACTTCGTCAAGAACACCTTCAGGGGAGAACCCCTTCCACCTTACGCCATGTGAACGGGTCCTCACGAAAGAGCCGATGAGATCGGCTTCCAAGATGGCTTTTATCTCGTCATACTTCTTCTTCTGCTCTTCTGGCAGATCTGCGTACGTGACTGGTTCGCCCAACCACCTCCTCCGCAGCTTTTGACATGGTTGCTGCAGACGTCGATGTTGTTGCAGAGTGTCCCACCGGGCGTGCCAGAATGTGTTGCGGTCAGAAACCCACTGGCGAGCAACTACGGGCAACACAGTAGAGCCGGGAGGCTCCCAGGATTGCGGCTGACCCTGGTCCCTCGGGCGACGGCCCGCAATGCCTTCGGCACACGCGTCCCGGTGATTACGAGGGCGTGCCACCCGACCTATACCTGGTCGGGAAGGTGATGGATTGCTTCGACTAGTTTCCTGCATGGCAAACACGTAAACATTAAATACGAGCCCCGATCGGCTCTTAAGTTGTTCGTGGATCGGCTCAAAGAGCCGATTGCCCCATGGTTCATGTTAGATTTATAAGGACATGGGGATCATGCTTTATCAATATCAAGCTAAGCTAATCTACGATAGTCTAGGGTTTTCACCGTATAATCAGAACATCCTATGCGTAATTGTGCCTAACAGATACGTAAGATGATAGAAAACCAGCACTAAAGAGGCCTAAAAACCAACGTGCAGTTGATCTCCGGAACAATCCCTCTAGAGCTTAGTAAACCACACCTTACGCACTACCGGATCCTTCAACCCGTTTATTAGGCCTAACCATACGGATATCAAACCAATCCTTGAAGAACAAGGAGCAACTATAACGGATTAGATCTACTAAATATCGAACAAGCAAGGTGCTGCCCTTACACCTAAAATAGGTGTAAGGGCAGCTAGATATCGAGGGGAAGCGTAGCTGAACAAGTGCATCGTGAAAGCATTGTGATCAACCCCAAAATACCTAAGATAAGGGTGTTGCTCGCCATCAAAAAGGCTTCAGCACGAGCAACACCAAAAACGAATAAACTGATACTGCCTAGATCGCAAGATACGATCTAGGCAGCATGTTGCTTACCCGGGAGAAACCCTCGAAACAAGGGGTGGCGATGCGCCTAGATTGATTTGTTGTGAACGTGATCGTCCTCCTTCTCAATAACCCTACATACATATTTATAGTCCGTAGACTCTCTAACTTGGAAAAAAACCCAACCGTGTACGAGCTAAACTCTATCTCTTAATTCTAACCGACACGTATCCTACTATATTTACAGATACACGGGCAATCTTGCCCAAACCTCTTGTACAAGGACGATTCGGGAATATTTTCCATGCAAATCCTCTAAGCCCATTTAATCACGGCCCATCTCCAGACTTGGTCAAATTCTGGTGATAACAGTAGTATCTATGGAATATTTCTTCATATAAACTCAATGAAAACATTAGTCCATAGGGATTGTCATTAATTACCAAAACCACACATAAGGGCAATATACTCTTACACTGTGTCAGCCAGTTTGGCCACCAACAAAGAGGATATGGAGAATGTGAAGTGCAGCTGCAAACCAGCGGAGTGTGTGGCAGGAGGGCATGGACAAGAAAGGACACAACAATGTCGGTTGATAGCCGTATGAGTTTGAGTGTACCTCTAGGAAACAACTTCCTAGCAGCTTAAGTAATTCTAAGCCTACGATACGTGAAGAATCCCTTTTTGATTAGACCCCTGATCGAGTGGAATCATATGTTTGATTCAATATTTTTTATCAATCCAATCATCATTATTTGCTATATATATGTGAGGTGAGTGACCGAAGATTGTATGTCAAGATTATGAATAATATGGCCGGCTAATTATAAGTATGTGTCTATCCTACGCTGCAATGATTTCTCAGATACCTCTACTTGTTTAATCACTTCTGAACCGTCTCCTCTATTTTTGCTTGTTTATTCATGCTTGCGTAATTTCTTTTTGGAACGATCAAGTAGCACACACACATCGTGGCCACCCCAAAACCGAGCCAAGTGAGAATTTGTTGCCAGGTGGCAATCCATAACTCTTGTACCACACCAATAAATCATTCGGATTAACGACGAGATACAGTGCGTTGTCTTATTCCTAGTTTGACGAAGAATTTAAAGATGGATGGAGCTTCACTCCCGTGATAATTGGGATTCCTTGTTTACCGGCTCAGC
Organism: Lolium rigidum; assembly: GCF_022539505.1. Classification (NCBI taxonomy): domain Eukaryota; kingdom Viridiplantae; phylum Streptophyta; class Magnoliopsida; order Poales; family Poaceae; genus Lolium; species Lolium rigidum. Next base: position 54,328,650 of record NC_061508.1, read on the forward strand.
GCATGGGTAGTAATTAAATAGGAAGGAATCCCCTTGTTTTAGCTCTCCTGTTGTGCATTCCTATTTATGCGGAGGATCAACCCAGCTAAATATGCATGACAACGGAGAGATTGGGGGCATATATATCCGGAAGAATAGTAAATTCGATTAAGTAATATGAATGATGGATGAAATTGAACATATAGTAAACAAGTGCTTAGTAGTTCCTACCTCCGTCCCAAGGAATAAGGCGCACATATATTTCAAGACGAACTTTGACCATAAAAATTAAGCAACAATATCTTGGTTATATTATATGTAATTAGTATCGTTGGATTCGCATTGAAAAGCACTTTCTAATGATGTTAATTTCATACAAACAATCTTTATATATTTGAAGTAATTCTTAGTCAAACAAAAAACACATAAAACGAGGGCGCCTTATTCTTTGAATCGGAGGTAGTACTACGAAGTTGACATAAAATAGAAACAAACTAAGACCCAACCAAAGTCACTGGCGTGGTCTTTTCGCCGTTCTTCAGATCTGACGAGATCTATTTCTTGATGTGTCACTGGCGTTTGTCGTTGTCCACGACGGCGTTGGGGGCCGGTGCGAGGTGGTTCTTCTGTAGCGAAGATGTTGGTCCGGAGGTGGTGGTTATGCCGTTCTTCTCCGACTTCGTCGATGGGAGGTGTATCTTTTTTTTTTTGAGAAACACAGTACAAACGCAGACGCTCACATACATGCGTATACACTCACCCATATGAACGCACACACGCACATCATACCCCTATGAGCACTTACGGAAGACTGAGCCGGCGGATTGGATCTTGAAATTGACGAAGTCACCATGGGCGCCTCGCTGTCGATGGGAACGTCGCCGATGGGAGGCGTATCTTGGTCCAAGACAGCATGGGGATGTCCCCTGGTCAACGTGCCACAACGACATGTGCCTCGCTGCTTGCAATAGGCTTGTTCATCGACTCACAAAGCCTCGTTGGCGATGGTGCTTTTTTGGATCTTGCAACGGTGGAGGCTCGGCGTCTCTCTTGCGTTCGTCTCGGCGGCGTTGGAATTGGACGGCGGCCGCTGGCTACGATGGTTGCAGGAAACCCTATGTATCATTTTGTATTTATCGATCTTTTAGGATTTTATCTGCAAATTTCTATATATGTTGCTTCATGTAACTTGGTGTTCGATTAATGAAATATGTGGTTGCTCGAAAAAAAAAACCCAAAGTACACCACACGAGAGGAAGGCGGAGCACATTTTCTGCTCTCTTTCGGCTGTGCCCCCCCAGCCCATACCGGCCCATATATGCCCGGCCCATACCGGCCCGGTTGCAGCACTAGTACAAAAGGGCCTGAGCTCAAAGCGAGCGCACGCGCGGTGAAAGCGTAAAAGAGAAGGAAAAAAAGTCAGAAAAAAATAGAAAGGGAAAAAAGCCAAGCACAAAAAAACACCAGAGAGAGAGCTGCCTGCTACGTTCCCCTCCCCTTCCTCCTCCCCCACCGCGCCGAAACCCTCGCCGCCGCCCTCGAAATCGTCGCAGCGGCGGCGATCGCCGGCCCGCCTTCCGGTACCAGCGGCGGCGGCACGGGACCGTTCCGCCGAGGACATGATCTCGAGCCTCCCCACTCCGGTGCTCCGCGCCGCCCTCCAATGTGAGCCCCTCCTCCTCCTTTCCCCGCCACAACGGTTCTTGCCTTCTCGACAAGGCGGGCGCGCTTCCGTGCCTGCTGGACTCTTCTACTCGGCGCAGCGTATTTCCCTGCGATTTTTCTTGGGCGTACGTGTTCTTGGAGGATCCTCTGGGGGTGTTCTGCAGGCTGGTTTGCGTAATTTCGTCTTTTCAGACTAGGATTCCGGAATTTGACTTCTCGTGTTCTCTCCTTCCCGAGTTTCTTGTAGAATCGCCGCGACTTCTAACCGCAATTTAGAGCTAGTCCAAAAGCCCGGTCTTTTCATACTCTCTACGCGCATTTCGCTCCAGATTCTTTTTCCCATTTCTCGATGCGTTCTCCATACGCTCCTGTGTGTATGCAACTCGAATTCTTGATGTCTGCAATCTTTTACTTAACAGAGAAAGAGAGAAGAAGGCGTCTCCCTCTCCCTCTTCCATGGGGCAGCCAGGGATGGAGCCTCACCAAGGGAAGGAGAGCAGCAACGGTGCCGTTCCTGACTGCAATGGTGGCGCTCCTGCTCCCCCTGCCAAGCAGCAGCAGCAGCTGGAAGGGGCAGATGCGTTGCGGTACGCCAACATCCTCCGGTCACGCAACAAGTTCGCCGATGCTCTCCACTTGTACAGCACCGTGCTCGACAAGGATGGCGCCAATGTGGATGCCCTTATCGGGAAGGGGATCTGCCTACAGGCGCAGAGCCTGCTCAAGCAGGCCCTCGAGTGCTTCACCGAGGCTGTGAAGGTCGACCCCAGTAACGCGTGTGCGCTCACGCATTGTGGCATGATTTACAAGGACGAGGGGAACTTGGTTGAAGCTGCAGAGGTATGGGGCAAGATTCATTAATATGGACATTCTCCCACCTGCCTGTTGGATTGCTGGTTCTTGACTTGTTGTCAACTGTGAAATGTGGAACAGGCGTATCAAAAGGCCCGAACTGCGGATCCTTCCTATAAAGCTGCTGCAGAATTTCTTGCTATTGTATTGACCGATCTTGGGACTAGCTTGAAGCTTGCAGGCAATACAGAAGATGGGATTCAAAAATATTGTGAAGCTCTTGAAGTCGATAGCCACTATGCGGTACCATCATTAAACTCTACTTTATCTCCATACCTCTCCTTGTTATATTTTTTCATTTTATTTAGCGTTGTGCTAATGTATCCATCTGATTTCTGCAGCCTGCTTATTACAACCTTGGAGTGGTTTATTCAGAGATGATGCAATTTGATGTAGCTCTTACTTGTTATGAAAAAGCTGCACTGGAGAGACCATTGTATGCCGAAGCTTATTGCAATATGGGAGTTATTTACAAGAACCGGGGAGACCTAGATGCAGCAATTGCTTGCTATGACAGGTAACCTTGCCATTAATTTCTTCATTTGAATCGTGTTGATGTTCATTAAGCAATCTATAACATGAACATGGTGGTGTAGCTCATGTGTTGCATAACTTTACTGTATCCCAGGTGCTTGACTATATCCCCAAACTTTGAGATTGCTAAGAATAACATGGCAATAGCACTAACCGACATGGGTACAAAGGTGCAAACTTGTCCACTACTACTGTTGTGTAAATTCTATGCTTCCATCATTCTCCATTTTTTCTTTTCTTTGACTGGCCTTAAAATGGCATTCAATGGATGCATCATGTACTAATAATTTCTCATGTTTTCTAGTACTAAAGGTTGTACAGAAGCTCAGCTGCAATTGTCATACTTTTTGTATACATTTTACATTTAGTAGCCCATAGCACTGCCACTCTCCATGATTGATTAAAGGAAATCTTTTATATTTTCGCTTACTAATTATTATTTAAATAACCAAAATGTCTAGGTAAAAATCGAGGGTGACATCAATCAAGGTGTGGCATATTACAAGAAAGCTCTCTTCTATAATTGGCACTATGCTGATGCAATGTATAATCTTGGCGTTGCATATGGTGAAATGATGAATTTTGAGATGGTGAGTTACAAGGAAATTACATTAATTTGGTTCTACTACTATTTAGCATTCACTCTTTGCTGACATAAACTATTTCCGAGTTTTATGAAGGCTATCGTATTTTATGAACTTGCTCTGCACTTCAATCCTCGCTGTGCGGAGGCATGCAATAATCTGGGAGTAATATACAAGGATAGGGATAATCTCGATAAGGCTGTTGAATGCTATCAAGTAAGTGAAACTAATAATTGACTTCTGTTCAAGTATACTTGTGTTTACTTATTCTCTATTCTCTTTCTTTTGTGTTTTGTAGATGGCCTTGACAATTAAGCCAAATTTCTCTCAGTCATTGAATAACCTTGGAGTTGTCTATACAGTTCAGGTATGTTCCTCTATTATCACATTTTTCTTGCTCACATTCTTACTGTGGTTGGCTGGTTATTGGACTTATGGTTTATCAAAATGCATTTCTCATATTTAGGGCAAGATGGGTGCTGCTGCAAGCATGATTGAGAAGGCCATACTTGCAAATCCCACGTATGCTGAAGCATATAATAACTTAGGTAATGAATAACAAATCTCTACTCCCTCCGTCCTGGTTTTATAGGTCCTGCGTGTAAACCAAGGTCGTCAATTTGACCAATATATAATATAAATTATATAATACAAAAATTGTACAATTAGAAAGCATAACATCTATACTTTCTAATGATATATGTTTTGTAGTAAATATCTTGTGCTACGTTGGTCAAATTGTCGACCTAGGGGTACATGCAGGGCGTATAAACCGGGACAGAGGTAGTACCATTATAGATTCTTATAATTGCATCACATGCAACAAGGATGTATATGTATCTAAACAAAACAAATACATCATGTATATTAGAGGATGACCATTGCACAAATCATTAACTTTGAACAATCGGCAATAAATAGTAAGCGAGAGTCAAGGGACATTTCTCAGATCTGACATGAGGTGGCCATCGGGGGTTTGCTAGGTTTTTTTTTTCCTTTGAAGTGTTTCTGGTGCAGAAGTGTAGAGGAAAATCAGGGTTTATTTTATATTAATTTTGAAAATAAAAATTCCTCAATACTCCCCAATGGCCCAATGTATGTATCTCCACATATATACGGGTCATGGGTACAACTATGGCAGTATTGAAAAAAAAATGTCTGTTCAGTATTATTATTTTGCATTTTCTAGGCTTTTTAAGTGACTTGACAGTTCACCATTTCTTTATCATAGGTGTTCTTTACAGAGATGCAGGAAGTATCACATTATCTGTACAGGCGTATGAGAGATGCCTTCAAATTGATCCTGATTCACGAAATGCTGGTCAGGTACTTTTTGAGGTCCCAAGCTTTGATTTATTAACCTTTCTTCAGGACTCTTGTATGTTGGTATATGAAGTGTTGATTTAGTTCAGCAGGTACCACTAGTATGCTCTTGCACCCATTTAGTATCTGACAATATTGTATAAATTCTCTTTTATGACTTTTACTCATAATTTTCTCGTTACCTAAGACATGCCATATGGGATCCCCCCTTCATGAAGTAACTTGATGCACGTTTCCCATTTCCTTTCAACCTTATGGCTTATTTCTTTCTAACACATTGCCCATCGATGCACTGTATAGATTAAGATCTTTCCTGAGCTGGTCAACTTAACAGAATAACTCTTTTGCAGAATCGATTGCTTGCAATGAACTATATTGATGAGGGGTCGGATGACAAACTTTATGATGCTCACAGGTCCTTCTATGCACTATTAGCAATGGATGTGCCATTTTTATGTTAGCCTGATTTGCATTTCTACATGGTATTAATACTATTCAGTTCTTTCTCTTTTTCTATATTTTGCAGAGAATGGGGAAAGCGCTTTATGAAATTGTATGCCCACTATACTAGTTGGGATAACCCAAAAGTCGCTGATCGTCCACTGGTCATTGGTTATGTATCTCCTGATTTTTTTACTCACTCTGTGTCATACTTCGTTGAAGCCCCCCTTGCACACCATGACTACACAAACTGCAAGGTGGTCGTATACTCTGGTGTTGTGAAGGTAGAGATAATTTGTTCTTTGTTTGGCTATTCTGGATTTTGTGCACACCATGGCTATCAACTTATTTAGATTGCCTTGCCTCATTTGGAATCACTATCTGTTGAAATAAACATGCCAAATGATCACTTTACCAAAACAAAAACGATCATCCAGTGGTTGACAGGGTAGGGAGCTGGGGGTCTATTTATATAGAAAAAATCAGTTCAGTAAAACAAGATATGCAAATTGAAAAAATAACATGCAATATGAAGATGTCAAGTTGGGTCTAGGTTATATCCTTGTCATTTTTTCCTTTTACACATGCTCTTTATTTTCTCATTACATTCTTTTCATTTATGATTCTTTAGGCAGATGCAAAGACCCTTCGATTCAAGGATAAGGTGTTAAAAAAGGGTGGGTTGTGGAGAGAGATATATGGTATTGACGAAAAGAAGGTTGCTAGCTTGATCAGAGAGGATAAAGTGGATATACTTGTGGAACTTACTGGTCATACTGCAAATAACAAATTAGGAACAATGGCGTGCAGGCCTGCTCCTATTCAGGTATATTTGTGTTCCATGACGCATTTCTAGGACTTAGTTTTATTTCCAGAACTGGTTTGCATGTGAACACCGTTATTCCTGTTATTATGTTGGGCCTCCTTTCTAACTTGGATGTGTGTCTATACAGGTTACATGGATCGGCTACCCTAACACGACAGGTTTACCAGCAATTGACTACCGAATAACAGATTCATTGGCTGATACACCTAATACAAACCAAAAGTATGCCGTATGCTTTCCTCTGTTTATATTCTGTGATGCGGTTTCTCCCCATGCATCTAGAACCCCATACTGACATCTGTGTGCAGGCATGTTGAAGAGTTGGTGCGTCTTCCTGAAAGCTTTCTTTGTTACACTCCTTCCCCAGAAGCTGGGCCCGTTTGTCCAACACCAGCAATTTCAAATGGTTTCGTCACATTTGGAAGTTTTAACAATCTAGCAAAGGTACACGATAGATTTGAATGTTTTAATTTTCTTAATTGGATCACTCTGTTCATTGAGTTATTTTTTTGGGCAGATTACACCTAAAGTGTTGCAAGTTTGGGCCAGAATATTATGCGCAGTCCCTAACTCGCGGCTTGTGGTTAAGTGCAAACCATTCTGCTGTGACAGTATCAGACAGAAATTTTTAACAACACTGGAGGAGTTAGGTTTGGAGCCATTACGAGTCGATTTGCTGCCATTGATCCATCTCAACCATGATCACATGCAAGCATATTCCTTAATGGACATTAGGTGAGAAGTTTTGTCACATTTAGATCTTCTCGGTTAAGTTCTAAAATGTTCCTCAGGGTAGCAATTCCTTATCACGTGAATATTCAGAAAATGCTTTCTCCATTATCTGTGTTCCTCTGAACAGATGGCTGAACTTTGACTTATGTTTTTGCAGCCTGGATACGTTTCCCTATGCTGGAACTACCACAACATGTGAATCCCTTTACATGGGGGTTCCATGTGTTACAATGGCTGGTTCAGTCCATGCTCATAACGTTGGTGTTAGCCTACTTACTAAAGTTGGTATGTAACACTGAACTGTACCCTAATGATGGTGTTGACACATTTTTAATTTGCACCTCTTATTTATTTGTTTTATTTTCGTTTCTCCTGCGTGGATATTTGTAGGAGCTGCATTTTATTCCACTATCTTTTTTCCCAGTACATATATCTGCTACAGAACCTACAAAAAAAAAGGATTATTGGGGCCTAGATAGTGTTAACTTGTGCTATCACTCCGTTTTTTTACTGTCCAATCAGATATGCAATCATGAAGAAAATTGTTGATTGCTAGTTATTTTTTCCAGGTTTGGGGAGGCTGGTTGCCAAAACGGAGGATGAATATGTTAGCTTAGCATTGGATTTGGCATCAGATGTTGATGCTTTACAAGAACTGAGAATGAGCCTACGAGAACTGATGATAAAATCACCAGTCTGCGATGGAGAGAGTTTCACACGGGGCCTGGAATCTGCATACAGAACCATGTGGCGCAGGTACTGTGATGGGGATTCACCAGCTCTCAAGCGCCTAGAACTGTTAGCGGATCAGCCAGGCTCCAACAAGGAAGACTTGGACAAGACGGCAGTGAAACTTGCAGATCCCAGAGTACAGAGAGCGAATGCCATTGCAGAGGAAGATAATCAGGCCCCAATAAAGGTTAATGCCACGCCGGAGGAAGGCGGGCAGCCCCAGATAATAATGGCAAATGGTGTGAGTTCACCTGCTGATAGCCAGGCCCTGATAGCCACGGCGCAGCTAGATCAGCCCCAAATAATGGTGAATGGTGTGAGTTCACCTCATTCCACTTCTGGGAGATGCGAAATGAATGGGCATAGCAGCCGATGACCAATGGGAGGCAGGGAATGCTCCATTGATGCAGGCACACACTGATGTCTAGATGCACCATTGGTGTGGGTGGTATCATCACGAACTCGCTATCGGGGCACCGATACTAGGTGCCCCTGTTATTGACATCAGGAACAGATAACAGCACGTAAGTGTGTCATCTGGTGCAAAGCTATGGTGACCAATGACTTGTAGCAGTGTAATATAACTCGCGGGGGATGCTTATAGAGTCTGATTTGTAGAGTTTATCCCCCCATTAGGTGTACGAGTAAGGCGTATATGACAAATTGTGTTGCATGTTAGAAATCAAGAAAGGCATTGATTGTATATGTAGAAACAGCTTCTATATTCAATTTAACTGAGGAAATTGCAACAGTCTGTTTGTCTTTCTTCATTCAGCTCTGTTTCTCGTCCACTGGCCTGCTATATGCAAGTGCAACCTTCTGAGGTTGCCTGCTGGCAGATCATGAGATTTGCAAGGTGAACCTACAAACGTGATTTTTTTTTTTTTGAAACGGAGCCAAGCTTTGCCTCATCCATTCATTAAGCAGAAGGTGTCCGATTTTTAGGAGAAAATCGGGCGAAAACCAACAACAACATTGCCAAAGCACACCCATAGCCACACACACCCGCCACAAAGGGCACACCTAGCCACCCTGGCTACCCACAAAAGCTACAGAAGAAGCTCAAGTTGGCCTATGCTAAACAGATGGCCCTTCAAAGAGAGACCGGCAGTTCCGATTCTGAAGACGAGTCTTGAAGTGGGGATGCGCAAGACCCGTGCGCCGAATAGGACCTTAAATAGACCGCCCATCGAAGGTCATCGTACACCGTCCAAAGGTGGCTTCGACTTCACAGCGAGAGAAGACCATCACGAAGACATTCGGACAAACGTGATTTTGTATTTGTTGGCCTTTCTGGTTTAGGAGTAATTTTGTTTAGCAGGTTTCTGATGTAATTGAGCCTAACGAGTATTCATTGAAATCTGAGTACCTTCATTTGTAATCAGGTGATGAGAACAAAACTAATTTCTGAAATAAATTAGCCCCCTGAGGATTGTTTAGGCCAGCATGTTCAATTATAATACTCCGTAATAAGTTGTATGCCGCCTTATGAAATATTTCCTGGCTATGAGCGAAACTTCCGACAAAGTTGTACTCACAGGTATTCTGCCTACTTGCAATCGTATCTGTAGAAGCACTGGTTCTGGCAAATCCAACACTCCGACAGGAACTTGGAAACTGATCAGGAAGCAAGCTTGTCTAAGTTAGAAGAAAAAAGGGGATGGCCAAGGAGCTTGGGCAACTGGCAAGTGCACAAGGTTAGGGTTGTGCGCCAATTGGCAACCGAAGTAGCGCATAAGTTAGAAGAAAAATGGCTCTGCAAACATAAACTGCGTAAAACCTAGCTAACCTCTTGCCCAAAAATGACCACACACTACACAAGAAATATAGGTCATCACACATTTTCTAGAGTTATTTTTTCTACCAATCGATGATCATGCATTCAAGTCAGATAGATCAAAGATCCGTCGGCTGTTAAAACGGATCACCAAAGTACAAGTGTGCCAATGGCCAAAATGCATTACTCCCTCCGTCTCAAAATGTAAGGCGCCTAAGGATTGATCAAAAGTCAAACCTTACAAACTTTGATCAAATATTTAGAAAAAAATATTTACATCTACAATATCAAATTGACACATTAAGAAAATATACTTTAGGGTGAATCTATTGATAATGATTTAGTATTGCAAATATTTATATTTTCATGTATAAACTTGGTCAAACTTTAAAAACATTGACTTTTAACTAATCCTTAGACGCCTTATATTTTAGGACGGAGGGAGTACATTACAAGACTTAGGAATCCAACACACTCAGATCAGAGGTCATGACAGCACGTAGGACTAGCTGCGCTTCAATCTTTGACACTGGTCTTCAGGATTTTCACTTCATGGATGGGCCTGGACCAACATAGTAGTAATAAAATAAGATTCAATACTAAGGATTGAAAAAATAGGAAAAAAATACTGCATGAACTCTTTGCAGGTGGATAATGAAATTGATTCAATGGGACACAAGTAATCTGGTGCACTTGTGTGAAGCTATGGACTTGAGAACTAAGTGCTAGCTCAGTGGCAAGGCTTGCGAGCGCGCAGCCAGTCCACCTGGGTTCGAGTCCCAAAGAGACCGAATTAAACGGAGGGGATCTTCCCCCGTTGGTCAACGTTTTTTTTTTGAAGCTATGGACTTCCAAGGTGCTTGACAATGTCCATTCCCTTGCACACTCTCCCAAAAATTGTGTGCTTCCCTGGTACATTCAAATTATTATGTTGATTCACTGAAAATGCAGGCGCCAGAATGGACACATTCCAGAAGAAAGAAAGATAGTAACGTAGCTTCTAAGGTAGATTATATCTGAGGATGGCCGTGAACAAGGGAAGCACAGCTATGCTGGCATCATATTTCAGGGACAATATGCATTAGACTTGAACAATAAAGTGATCCTCCAAAATGCTCTTAATAACTCGAGCCACCTTAGTTGTACTTCTTTGTAATCATTAGGATCCAACTAACCATCAATTCATTATAGAACAGTTGCCATTTTTCCGGGCGACAAGTACTAGAAAAAAAAGGTGTCGATAAACCAGTGTGCAGAATGTATTCTGGGGTAGAGTGAAAACACCAAATCCGGCTCAATAAGGCAAAACATGCAAGAGCAGTAACATATTGTGGAGTGCCGGAATGCTAGTCTCACCATCCAGTGACTGACAAGGAGCATGAGTTATGAAGAACTGGCTTCCGTTTGTATTTGGACCAGCATTTGCCATCGATAGAATCCCAGCCCTGGTGTGCTTTAGTGACATTTTGGTGACATGGCATGACAACGCATGAAGAAAAAGAGTGTGGTGGTAACTAGCTATGTTATCATAACATCAAATATCCCAAGATAAGATGAGTCTACAACATAAAAAATAACACAATGTATGACACCACATGTAAGTTACTACCCACTATGAAGGTAGTAACATAAAAAAAAAAAAACCAGAGTAGTTGTTTGGGCAATTTGCTCTGCTAGTTGTAAGGGTAGTGGCCAAGCCGGAGCTCCAAGTCCACGTCCTCGCTGCTGTGCCCGTTCCTTCCCAATGTAAGCCCCAGGTGAACCTGATCCCCACCGGCACCGTCTTGCTGGCCGGCCGCAGGCGGAGCGACGCCGGGCGACTTGCCTCCACTGATGCCGCGGTCCTTGCGGTGGATGTTCATGTGCCCGCCAAGCGCCTGAGCGTTAGTGAAACCCCTCTTGCAGAAGCTGCACTCGTAGTACGCCTGAGCCCGTTTGGACCCACCAGATTCTTCGGGCGAGCCGCTCTTGTTGAAGCCCCCTCCCTCCATGGTCCGCTTCAAAGCGCTCGCGTCTGCGTACTGTGTGAAGTTTCTAGGGCTTTGTGTTGGCTTGGAGAAATGTGTTGAGGTTTGGAGAAGGCAACAAGGGCAGATGTGCTATATAGTGACAGCTACAAAGTACAAACCATTGCTAGCTGCTAGCATCGGGAAGGCCGGGAGTTGATGGACATGGCTATAATATTTGTCGTTAAGTTTTGGCGTTTGGGTGGAGACACGATCGAGTAAACTACTCTGCCGGCCGCCGTGCCCTTGCCGCCCTCGTTGGCGAATACAGCAGGTAGGAACGGTTCTTGCTTGGCGTACCTGTAAGACTTACAGTTGCACAGAACATACTTATATGAAACTTTTGGGTGCCCTGCCGCACATGAGATTTGACAACGTACGTGCCGATTTCCATGGGACAAAGAATCAGCAATTGAGTGCATCTCCGCCCAAGAAAATGAAACAATAGCCAGGTTAAGAAACATAGGTATACACGCCTGCAAGTTGTACACGAGTAGGTACGTCGTGTTAATGCTGAACTCAGTTAGGCCACGCACCAGCCACCAAGCCCAACACGTACGGACACAATGTTCGACTCCAACACAGGTACTTACGGTTATTAATTTACCAGCCCCCTCCATGAACGAACAAACAATTAATGATCTCTGGGTTCACTAGACCGAAACCCTAATAAGCGCTAGCTATCGATCGTCGCCATGGCCGGCATCATCAGCGGATGGTGGGAGTCGATCAAAACCAAGCTTACCAGATACGTGGACACGCTGCAGGTCATCCACGACATGGACGCCGGCGAGTGCGTGGACGAGTGGATGAGGGCGATGGTGATGTGCGACCGTGACTCGGTTAGCCGGACCGCCTTCGAGAGGAAGCCCGGGGATGTCGTCCTCCCCATCGACCAAGACAGGTGCGTCAAGGCCACCGCCACGCTGCGCCGGTGTATGCAGCGCAACCCGGGCGTCTTCAGGGAGCACATCGTCGCCATGGACGAGGGCATCAAGCAGGAGGAGCGGCGGCGGCAAGAGGCCGAGGCTGACCCCAGGTTTAGGTGGTGGACCGGCATGAAGAACAGTTGATGCCTACTCTAGCTTATCATGTTTCGAATTGTTGTGATCTAGCATTATTTTTGGTTGACATAGTTAATAAGATTTGAAGACTGGATTAATTACTTGGCCGTGTAAATTTGGTGCAAGAGCGTTCTTGGTATGCCCACGTAAATAGTAGAGATCAGCACCTTATTTCATGTTATAGCAGTTGTTATGTTGTCTTAATTTATTGGCGGTGCTAATGGCTTAATTATCATGTCGGAGTTGTACTCTAGGTGGATTTGGTTGAGATAGTTAATTAGAGATTACTCGGCCATGTTACGTGGCAAATTTCCGTGAATTGCTTGATGGTGCATCGGTGTTATTTGAATGCTACCAAATCATCTATGTTTTTTCTATGAACATGCAAGCGAGGTGCTACAACAATTCTATGTGTCTGATGTGAATCCTCCTCTATGGCGAGGTCTGGCCGGACTTATTTTTTGTACGGCGACTCTTTTTCTTTTTTGTGTGTGGTTGAATTTGGTTTTACTTCGATGATGAATCAAATGTGTTGTTGTTTTTTTCTTCTACAATAAAGCATTTACAGGATTGGTGAGGAAATTAGACATGCTACATTAACACAATTTTTTGGGTAAAAACAAAACTTTTTTGTTTCGCATTAGTGAAGCTGTTGTGGGATCAGGATGCTCGATGTACACAATGTCACACTCGAGAATCCGCAGAAAATATACCCTCGAGGATGCCCAACACTTCCCATGTGATAATCATGGTTCCCGACTTTTATCGCCACCTCAACTTCGATCTATGAACGTGTTCAGTTTGTGACATTTTTCTTCGATTTGAAAACCCGTTTTGTCAAACGGAATCGGCCGTTTGGTTTGTGTGCATTTCAAATTTCGAAAACACATGGATGCATGTAGCTATGCAGGTAGGCACAACAAAGAGTTGGTACGGAGAAAGGCATGCCAAGATCATCGCCAAGGCAACAACCCTTAGGCTTAGCCCAAAGATGAACGACATCATCTCTCCTAGCCAAATCGGCTTCATTAAATCTCGAAGCATCCATGGTAACATCATGTACGCCAGGAACGTGGCTCGCCAGCTATATCAAAAACGCTCCCTCGCCTTACTCATCAAGCTCGGCATTGCCAAGGCTTTCGACTCTCTCTGTTGGGATAACATTCTGGACTTGATGCAGAAGCAAGGCTTCCCTCCAAGATGGCGTGCTTGGGTTGCTTTGCTCTTTACGACTTCGATATCCTAGGCCCTTCTGAACGACATTCCAAGCTAGGAAAATTTTCATGGCTGGGGCATCTGACAAAGCGACCGCTATCTCCAGTACTTTTCGATCGCGCTATCGACTCCCTGCCTAGGATTCTTGAGGTGGCAACTCAAGATGGTCTGTTGAAGCCTTTGCCAAGAAGGTTTATCAAGTCCCGCACCACTCTTTACGCTGATGATCTTGTGATCTTCCTAGCACAAGAGGCCCGTGATATTGCAAACTTGAAGGCTATGCTCCAAAATTTTGGGAAGGTCATAGGGTTGATGATAAATGTGGCAAAAAGCTCAGTGGCTCCCATTCGCTGCGACGAAATTGATCTCACAAGATCATCGGCCATGCTTCCCCGCCATGCTCACCCCATTCCCCATAAAGTATCTAGGCCTTCCTCTCACGCTTAAGCGTCTATGCCGAGTGGATCTACAGGTGTACATTGCTTAAGCGTCTTCTCAGGCGCGCCAGTACTGGCGCCGAGGCGTCGCTTCGGCAGTCTGCGACCGCGTAATGGCGATGCCTCGCGTGGCGCGCGGCTGTCGCCTACCTCTGGGCACGAAGTAATGGAGATGCCACACGTGTCGCGGCCGTCGCCTGCCTCCAGCCTATATAAACAGGGCACGCGCATCTCATATCTTCCCACACTAAATCCTAGCCGCCGCACAACCTCCACCGTAGCGCTGCCGCCGCTCAACCTCCACCTTTGCCACCATGAGCAGCGCCGGTCGCGCCTCTACCTCTCACTCCACCTCCCTCGGCCTCGAGCTCCGACGAGGAGTTTCACGAAGACGACATCACCGACGACCTCGTTGACCTGGTCAGGGACGCGGAGTTCCTGGCTGACGTGGAGAAGGAAGCAGAGGAGGAGCAGGCAGCCCACGCGGCGTTCGACGCCGAGATGGAACGCTGCAGGGTGGCGGCAACCGCAGAGGATGACTCCTCCAACATCTCATGGTCTTCTAATGACCCTGATGCGCCTACCCTGGAGGAGAAGGCGGTGGAGCAGAGGGCGTTAGTCGACTCCTTCGAGACGCTCAAGAAGTCCGAGAATGCCACGAACGAGACGTTGCGGCGGTGCCTTCTTGTGGTGACCCAGCATACCACTCCATGTTGTAGTATGCTAGTCATGGATATAACAGACGCGAAGTACCAATCGGCAAATATTACATCCCTCAGAGTGGTACAACAGAAACATAGCTGGTACAATATTACTCACTTATTATTACAAGCCATAAATATACATCACAACGGAGCTCCTCCTGAGTCCATAGAGGATAACTCAGAAGTTCTAGTTGAACTCTACTAACCCTATAAACTAGTGGTAGAAGTAGGCTAAGTACCATAACTACTCGAGCAACTTTATTCTATAATGTTCGGTGCTACTCGACTACTACTAAGATAACGACTTCGATCGTAAGCTTCCTCTCCTGCTTCCCCAGTTCCGTACTCGATCAGGTAGTCCACCCCTTCGATGCCTCCTGAGAGGTCTGGATCCTCGTAGTAGACATCCTCCGCGTTCTCAGCTCCTTCATTGGTCCCCTCAGTGTTATTCTGGTAATCTAAGCATGGGATTCAAAGAGGGATGAGTACGAGCGTACTCAACAAGTTCATTATAGGAAATAGGTGTTTAATGCACTAACTACATCCATGAACCAGAAAGTCCAAGGCAATGCATGTTTTTGTAAACATTTCTTCAAAATGTTGCTTTTATTCTGAAGAACTATGTCTCTTAGCCTTCACCGGGTGTCTAGAACTTCATGGAATTCATTTCCAGCGGCATTCGCAGTTCCAAACCCGGAACAGGGAGTGACAAGACACAATTTGATACACTCTACAGAGGTGTGTTTCTGTACCCATAAGAGATCTTAACCTTGTTACCATCCGGCTATAGACTCCGTCCACACTTCCTTGGTGTGAGGCCAGGTATAAACTCCTAGCTAATCACCGAGCCTTCCCGCGACCCCGGATACCCACCCTTTTGTAAATCACTGGTTGTCGACTGATTCTCTGATCTGGTTCTCGAGCCAACCTGTTACAATCCATCGTAGATACACCAAACCGTAGCAGCAATAGGGGCTCCCTCCCTTCTAGAATTTGCTAGCCCACCGGCAGGTGTACCCTTTGATATGCGAGAGGGGAAAGAACAGCTGACTACTCCATCCCACTCCAGATCTTATGGTCAACACGGGTATTACGGCGCAGGAATCACTGAGCGACATTTGTTGTTAGGTCCTAGATGAATAACCCAATGCAATGGAACCTCTACCAAACTCATACCATGGTTCCATTACCCACCACATAGTCATATTCATAATTGTGAAAGTAATACTATGCTTATAATGCAGGAGTGATAAGTATAGTACTTTGCAAGTAATTTGGTAAAAATACTCAAAGTGACATGAGCAAGCGATGAACTTGCTGAAGACTGCAAGGTATTGCAGTTGAATGGTGTGGACTGACCCTTGTCCTCAGTTTCTGAAAGATAGCATCATTTTCCGATAAGTACAATGGTTAAAGATCCAAATGATGCATGCTTTAGGGTTTTAGTGTTGGTTTTCCCCCCAGTTGATGTTTAGGGTTTTACTTATATTTTCAGAGTTTGAGGATAAGAAAGATTTACAGATCCTCCTTAAGAGTCATATAAAATAATTTTTGATGTTTTCAATAAAGAGTCATATCAAAGAAAAAATTCTTTGATTAATTATTAAGAAAATAAGGTTTGTTTTAAATAATCCTTTTTCTGATTTTTTTACAGGGTTGAATTTTCCTTATACAACTTCTTTTGTAATTTTTCTTAATAATTATTTTTAACTTTTGTTTAAATTTTCATGGAAGCATTTGTTTTCATAGAGCATAATTTTTAAAGTGGTATACATATTTAGTTTATTTTTTTAGAGTTTTTCTAGGGTTTTTGGAATTATTTTTAATTCTTAAAGAAAATTCATTGGTCAAATGACCAAACTGCCCCTAGGCCCACTGGTCAATCCAACCCGTGGGTTAGACTGGACCAGGTCGGCCTGGTCCAGCCCAACCCTAATCCCCTTCGAGCTCTCGCGATCCCCTTCTCGCCTCCTCAGTCGTCGGCCGTCTCCGGCCAACTCTGGCGGTCCTGGACCTCGCCATGGGTCTGTTGCGGTCAGAAACCCACCGGCGGGCAGCGACTGGCAACACTGTAGAGCCGGGAACAACTAGGGCTGCGGCTGGCCCCAGTCCCTCAGAGCGACGGCCCGCAAAGCCTTCTGGTCACACGTCCGATGCTCTGTCGCAAGGGCGTGCCACCTGACCTATACCTGGTCGGGAAGGTGTTGGATGATGCCTCGCTTAGTTTCTGCGGGGCATACACGTAAACATTAAATACGAGCCTCGATCGGCTCTCGGGTTATCTCGTGAATCGGCTCAAAGAGCCGATCCACCCATGATTCGTACAAGGTGTCCGAATATATGGTGGTCCTGCTTGATCAAGATAAAGCTAAAGCGATCTATGACGATTTAGGGTTTTCACCGCATAATCGGATCATCCTACTCACGATTGGGCCTCGCGCTCGCGTACGGTGACCGTAAGCCGATCCTAGACAGGGCCTAAAAACCAACACGAGGTTGATCCTCGGAACATCCTGTCTAGGGCTAGCAAACTCCACCCTACACGCCTGCTGGATCCTCCAACCCTTTGTAAGGCCTAACTATTGCGGATATTAAACTAATCCTTGAAGAACAAGGAGCAACCGTAACGGATCGGATCTACTAAACTATGATCAAGCGGGTGTCGCCCCTACACCTAAAATAGGTGTAAGGGCGGCTAGATGTATAAGGGTCGCACTACGACGAGCATATGATACGAAGAACAATGCTAACCCTAACACATCTAAGATAACTACGTTGCTCGCCATCAAAAAGGCTTCAGCACGAGCAACGCATGAACAACGTAGATAGGCTTATGCTGCCTAGATCGCAAGATGCGATCTAGGCAGCATGGTGCTTACCAGGACAAACCCTCGAGACGAAGGAGTTGGCGATGCGCCGAGATTTGTTTGTGTTGAACGTTGGTTGTTGTTTATTCCATAAACCCTAGATACATATTTATAGTCCAGGGGACTTTCTAATTTAGGCGTGCACCTAACCGTGCACGGGTAAAACTCTAACTAACCGACACGTATCCTAATATGTTACAGATACACGGGCCAACTAGCCCACACTTTGCATATAAAGGCCGATTCACATATTTCTCCCATGTATATTCTTCAAATCCATCTTGATCGCGGCCCACCTCTGACTCGGTCAAATTCTGGTGATAACACATGCCCCCCTGGTTTTGGAATTGGTAATTCCAAAATCACTCTGCTTTCCTTCGTTGGGTCATGTCGTGGCAGAACCGTTGCAGTATCCTTCATCATGATGCCTTGCCTTCTCAACTTCTCCGCGTGACCTGGCAGTTTTTTTTCTTTTAGGCACCACTTCCTCGGAAACTGCTGTGGCATTGAATTTCCACTATATCCCCCTTTTATTTAACTGCTCCGCACAGTTTACTTCCGCATCTTCTTCGCATTAGCACTCAAAAAGCCCTCCTGCGCCACCATGTCTTCTTCCTCCTCTGCTTCATCGGATCTTTCCACATAGTCCTCTTCTTCCCGTGAGCCGACGCCGGAGCCGAACCCGGCGGAGGCCCATGCGGCCAACACCCGCCGCGCCATTGCGGCCGGGGAGGAGTCCAGCCACGACTTCTCCGTCTGGTCTGAGGACGACAAGTCCTTGACCGACGGGGAAAGCGACCTCCGCTTCCTCGCCGACGGGGAAACGGAGGAGGAGAGCGATGCCGATCGCTTCTCCTGCGACTTCACCTCTCCCGAGGAGGAGGAGGAGGGAGAGGAGGAGGAGGAGGAGGACGACACCTCCTCCGACGAGCCGCCGGCCAAGCGGTTCTGCCCCTGGCCGGGGAACCTCAGCGACTTCGACAGCGATGACGACGACGTTGACGAAGAGGACGAGGACAATGAGGGCCCAGTCGGCGGCCATTGGAGCAGCGACGACGAGCCCGCCGGGAGTAGCGCCGACAGCGGCGACGACGGCGATGACGAGGGCAGCGACGGCCCGTAGATAGGACCTTTAGTAATAGGACCAGTAGTAGTAGATGGGGCAATGTATCCCCTAGTACTTCCTTTTGAGAGCAATCAGCTCTTTATGTAAGAAATCCTGCTTATCAATGAAGAACTTCTCCCAATTTGATTTTGCCGATTTCCTTTTGATCTTAGTTTAGCCGATTTCCCCTTATACTGGTCTTGCCGATTTGCCCCCTTAGCCAATGCTTAACGAGCCGATAGCAACGCATCGGTCCTTTAAAATCCATCCTTCGATTCTCCAACTGATGACTTCGAGATCTGGTGGATAACGTGGAGTCCTCCAAAGAGCCCTTAAATCTCTCCCACCAGTTTCAGCGATCCTTTCCTACGAGCACTCATCATTCTTGTGAAGAAGGGACGAAGGATTAGCCGATGGTACCCCAATCGGCTCCTAAATAGAACATCTTTCAGGCCTGCTGCCCCCCGAGCCTTACTCCAAGCGAGGATGTCGATGAGGATGCACCACATCCGATCTTCTTCCCTTGAAAGCCGATATATCTCCTGTCGGCACTGCTGAACTAGTACCAGGGGTTGAAAATCCTCGACAAGAAGGTTTAGGCATCAGAATCGGTCCAAGGTAGCTGAGGAAGCTCTCATTGTGTTACTCCCTCAAGGAAGCAGAAGGCCCCGCAGCTGAACTGGACTTGGTGCAGATCCGCGCTTTGAACACGTATCCAGTAGATCCTGTGTAGTTGTACTAGAGTCGATGACTGTGCATCGGCTTTGCTCCTTAGTTCTAAAGTCGATGTCCTTGCATCGGCTGTATTTTGTGAATTTTTTTTTTTACTGGCCGATTTTTTCCTATCGGCCCCCAATGTTTCACTGCACACATGTTCGTCTGCACCTGCTCATCTGATGATTGCCCCCCGAGCCGAATCTGTCAGGTAACTGCAGATATCGGCTTTGTGGCTAGCCTAGGCACTGTATTTGCACGTCGGCTTCGTTAGGATCTGTGCTGACTCTCATCCGCCGACGTGACCACTGCCCAACAAATCGATGTTGAACACAAGCAGAACATGTGGTGAAGATAATTTTGGCCGATTGCTGGAATCGGCCTCCATATTGATCGAAACGCTCAATGAAGGTCTTGCAATTTTCCTTCATAGATTTTTGGGGCCGATCACAAGGATCAGCCTCGCCACGTTTGCTCATCGGTTTGCTCTTGCTACTCGGTCAGGCCAGTGGATAAGACCAGCCCAACCTCACCCTTCGTCATGCGTTTGCTGTCGTCCACCTGGAGTGCATCGTGTAATCGTGGAGCACTAAGCTCCGTCGGAAGGACGAGCACCATGTTCGTGCCAGCCGATGTCTCATCATCGGCTTTCTTTTGTCTGGGGCGCCACTCTTTCCTTTGTGGCCGACCTTCTTCGTCCAGGGTTCGCTGAATTTTAGCGGCCAGATCAGGCCGTGCCTTCCTCAACGTGTGCAGGTATAACCTTTTAGCTTCTTCCAACCCACGTAGACGCTGAACCCTTCGCTTCTGGGAACGGCTGAGCCCATCAGGGCACCACCTTGGCCGATGGTACTTGTCTTCTTCATCATCGTCCTCTAGTTCCTCGAGATCTTCCACCCGAGCGGACTCAGCATGCTTGTTCCGAGGCGGGAGAGGCCCTAGACACTTGAACACAGACACGTTAGCTGTATCCTTCTTCTTCTGTTTGCATTCTGGGCAGTTGCCGATTGTGGGCAATCGGCTCATTCCTGAATCCCAGCAGTGTCTGAAGAAGGGACAGTCCCAGTGCCTATCTTCGTCGTCTTGCTCCCTTGACCTTTCCTTGGCGTGGCGCTCGTATCGCTCCTCGTCGTGATCATGCCGACGACGTCTCCTGTCGTTCATAGCCAGACGATCTGTTTCATCATCGTCGTTGTATCGCCGGCGTTGGTCATACTGACTCACATACTTGTTGAGGAGGTGATCAGAGAGAGGTCGCTGATATCTTATGTTCCTCACTTCTCCCTCTGTGACGTAGCGCTTGCCGTCGTGGCGGAGCCGATCGCGTGGAGCGGCTTCCTCTGTGTCTTTGCTGTGAGAGCAGCTGCCCTCATCTCCGTCCTTACCGGAGTGGTGCCCAAGTCCTACCATGTTGATATTGCACGAGAAATCTGGCTGGCACCCTCCATGGTAAGTATATTCCACCATATTAACGGCGGATGCCGGTGAATTCGGCACTTCTGGTGCTACCAACGCGAACGGCAGCGGTGGACGGGAATGGAGTGGCATCTCTCCTTGGTACGTCCCTAGAGCCGGTCCTGACGGAGAGTACTGATGGCTCATGATTTTCTGGATCACGCGAAGAGCGACACGCTCCAAAGTGTTCACCAGGCTCTCAGAATGGCGGTGCAGCGAATGAGCCACCATGTAGTTGATCTCCTGACGCAGCGACCTGGTGCGTTCTCCTGACGGGGCGGACAGGTCCACTCCATCGAGTGCGCCTTCAGGTGAGAACCCCTTCCACCTGACGCCATGGGAGCGGGTTCCGTGGAAAGAGCCGATGAGTTCGGCTTCGAGGACTGCCTTGATCTCGTCATGCTTCTTCTTGAGCTCGTCGGTCGGATCCTCGTACTTGACCGGAGTGCTTTCCGCCATCTCGGATGTAGATGGCGATGCGGTGGATGTTGCGGATCGTCCCACCGGGCGTGCCGAATGTGTTGCGGTCGGAAACCCACCGGCGGGCAGCGGCCGGCAGCACCGTAGAGCCGGGAACAACTAGGGCTGCGGCTGGCCCCGGTCCCTCGGAGCGACGGCCCGCAAAGCCTTCGGTCACACGTCCGATGCTGTCGCAAGGGCGTGCCACCTGACCTATACCTGGTCGGGAAGGTGTTGGATGATGCCTCGCTTAGTTTCTGCGGGGCATACACGTAAACATTAAATACGAGCCTCGATCGGCTCTCGAGGTTATCTCGTGAATCGGCTCAAAGAGCCGATCCACCCATGATTCGTACAAGGTGTCCGAATATATGGTGGTCCTGCTTGATCAAGATAAAGCTAAAGCGATCTACGACGATTTAGGGTTTTCACCGCATAATCGGATCATCCTACTCACGATTGGGCCTCGCGCTCGCGTACGGTGACCGTAAGCCGATCCTAGACAGGGCCTAAAAACCAACACGAGGTTGATCCTCGGAACATCCTGTCTAGGGCTAGCAAACTCCACCCTACACGCCGCTGGATCCTCCAACCCTTTGTAAGGCCTAACTATTGCGGATATTAAACTAATCCTTGAAGAACAAGGAGCAACCGTAACGGATCGGATCTACTAAACTATGATCAAGCGGGGTGCCGCCCCTACACCTAAAATAGGTGTAAGGGCGGCTAGATGTATAAGGGTCGCACTACGACAGCATATGATACGAAGAACAATGCTAACCCTAACACATCTAAGATAACTACGTTGCTCGCCATCAAAAAGGTTTCAGCACGAGCAACGCATGAACAACGTAGATAGGCTTATGCTGCCTAGATCGCAAGATGCGATCTAGGCAGCATGGTGCTTACCAGGAGAAACCCTCGAGACGAAGGAGTTGGCGATGCGCCGAGATTTGTTTGTGTTGAATGTTGGTTGTTGTTTATTCCATAAACCCTAGATACATATTTATAGTCCAGGGGACTTTCTAATTTAGGCGTGCACCTAACCGTGCACGGGTAAAACTCTAACTAACCGACACGTATCCTAATATGTTACAGATACACGGGCCAACTAGCCCACACTTTGCATATAAAGGCCGATTCACATATTTCTCCCATGTATATTCTTCAAATCCATCTTGATCGCGGCCCACCTCTGACTCGGTCAAATTCTGGTGATAACAGGGTCACAATCGATGCGCCCCACGACGTTGGTTCTTCTTGTCCTTGTCGATTTGGAAAGGGAAGCTCCTCCAGCTTGCCATCGACTCCCTAATGCAACTAGGGTTCCGGTGACCTTGGCGATTCGCGTCGAACCAGCGTCCCTGGGCGCCCTGGTGCTGCTCGGCGACTCGCCGGTGATGTGCTGGTCGCGGTGGTGCTCGGCGTGACCAGGCTTGGCCGTGGCTGGCTCGTGCCGCCGTGCTGTCGAGGTCCGTGCCTACATCGGTGTGGCTCCAGGTACATGACCCCTCTCCTCTCTCTTCTCTCCTTCTCCTTGTTCCTCTATAGCTACTAGCCTGGTTCCCTTTCTGGGTACTGGCCTTGATGTGCTGCTACCATGGTTGTGCTTGCTGCTGCTGCACTACTGGCTGCGTAACTGGTTAGTTGGGCTCGCTGCTGCTACTGCTAGCTTGGTTCCTCCCCTCTCCTCTCTATGGATGCTTCTCTTGCATTATTGCTGCTAGCAGTACTTTCTATAGCAAGTGCCAGTGGTGGCTATGTCGTTGTTGCTAGGATTCCAGTACATTCTATTACTCTACTTGGATTGCCTTGTGCTTGTGTGCATCAATCAATTTCTTATGTGCTTGTTGGATGCAATCTATCTATTTATTCTAGCTTGCTCTCACTGCAGCTGCAGCTAAATGAATACTCTTGCAGTTGCTCACCATTCCTGGTGAGTTGCTGATGCTATTGCTTGTATATGCATGCTCTCAATGATCAAATAGTCA
The DNA here is from genome assembly GCF_022539505.1 of Lolium rigidum. Lineage (NCBI taxonomy): Eukaryota > Viridiplantae > Streptophyta > Magnoliopsida > Poales > Poaceae > Lolium > Lolium rigidum. The sequence goes on from NC_061508.1 coordinate 54,352,112, forward strand.
TCAAGTGCTAGTGGTTTACTTACTGGCTCATTCTTATGCCTTAGCTTCGCACCATGTACTGGTGTCTGCTCATTCTTATAAAAGCATGCTGGAGGGTTTTGGTGATGTGCCTGATGACGAGGAGCTCCTCGGCAATGCCCACCATGAGGGACTTAGGGTTGACGGAATCCTGCATGCTAACACGGTACATCAGATACCAAACGAACAGGGACAGAGATTTACCCAGGTTCGGGGTTGACGGAATCTTGCATGCTAAAACCCTTACTTCCTGCTTGTCTGATCTTGATTTATTGAGTAAAACGAGTTACAATGGGGTAGAAGATAGACTACTATGGTCGACTCACCGGGAGGCAAGGGTTCTAGGGTTTATGTGCTAAGTTGTGATGGTTTCGTGTATTGTTGTTGTGTTGTTCGGCAGGCCCTCTCGTGGCCTCTATATAGGAGGCCATGTCTTGGGAGTCCTATCCGAACTCGACTAGATTACATTGAGAATCCATTTCTGGTAGGTTTCCTTCATTGCAACTGACGTATGGGACCACCTTGGTCTTGGATAATCTTCGTGGGCCCCTATTTGGGCCAAGGGAGGTAGAATAATGTCGGGTACCCGAAGGGTAATGCCCATATCAGTATCCCCCGAGTGACTGGCCGAAGCGAAGCTTCGGGCAGCGACTATAATTGTCCTCATCCGAATATCTTGTTAAGTCGAAAATTTAGACTTCATGTTCTTTGCAGATTCGAAGTCGTTTGATAACGGGTGCGCGTCCAGTGATCCCGATGGGAGTAGCCCCCAATTCTAGCGACGGATGTTTGTAACCGTGCGTAGACTCAAGTTGTACTACTCGAAGATCTTGCTGCCGATGCTTTTTGAACTTCCTTTACCATCCGATACTTTTAGTATATCATGTCTTCTAAGACTTCGGGCGAAGTCGAACAATTGACCGTACGTAAGGGATAAAAGTAACAAGCCTATTTTTATTCGATAAATCGATGCTTGTTAACTGCCGGTGGGAAAACAACATTACCCTACGCAGAAACAAGTCCCCGGGCTTGATCCTGGATTTGCTGGAACCTTTGGGTCCGTTCTCCTTTGAATTCCTTTGATTATTTATGCTTTTGCTGTTTTTTATCGGGTGCGCGTCCAGTGCTCCCGATGGGAGTAGCCCATGAGTCTAGGGATGGATGTTTGCAACCGTGCGTAGAGTCAAGTCGAGTAGCCAAATGTTGTAGATTCCTTCGGATGCGTATTCCATTCGAAGTATCCATCAAAGGAAGTCGATAACTTTGATGACATCATCAATGACATGGCAACCACAACAGCGAGGCTGATGGGACGTGACCTAGTGGGCCCATCCCCTATCTGAGCAGTCAGTTTTTGGAAATGACCGATCATTGCACGCTAAACGAAGTGTCTCCTCGATTTCTGCGTGTAGTGGAGGTAATGGGCCTCCGGTTTGCTTATTATTCTGACACGTGTTGAGCCAGATCTGCACCCATTTTTTATGGTACGAATCCGTCAGCATGATTCCAAAGTAGCTTTTCCTTAATAAAGGGGACCTAGGGATTTACTCATCCCTCCCCTACCATCTTGTTCTTCTTCTTCCCTTGCTCTTGTGTCCTTTTACTGCTGCACCCCATTGCCGACGCACCCAAACGCCAAAGCTCCCAAGGAAACTCTGGCGAGATGGGCAAGAAGAAGGGCACCGCTGCAGCTAGCGCTGCTACGAGCGCTACCGGCTCGAAGGCCATTACGGCCGCACCGAAGAGGACCGTTTCAGAAGCTGCCGCCGCCACCACTAGAGATGCTCCAGGCGACTGGACCGCATCCACCATGACCAAACGCGACGAGAAGAAGGCGCGGAGCCTCGGATTATTATCCGACAATGAGGGAGACATTCGCCCGCCAAGTTCAGACTCACGTCCTAACTCTCCTGCTGGATTTACTGTCATGTTTGCTGCTTTCTTGTTCCGAGGATTATCCCTGCTGGCACACGAATTCCTTTGGTACCTTTTGCTCTCATATGGGATCCAACTTTGGCAGTTGACCCCGAACTCCATTCTTCATCTCGCAATTTTCATTACTACTTGCGAGGCTTTCCTTGGTATTGATCCTCATTGGTGTTTATGGAAGAAGATCTTCTTCATCAAACGATATAGCGGTAGCAATAGACCTTATATTACTGGTGAGGTTGGCTTTGTTTTCCGAAAAGAAGTCAACTACTTTAATTTTCCAATGAGGGAATCTGTCCAAGGCTGGAGGTTGAAGTGGTTCTATCTTAGGGATCAATAAACACCAGGACGCAACACAAGCCTACCGAAGTTTGTCGATGTACCTGAAGCAACACCGAAGAAATCTTGGAAGAACATACTGACTGCCGAAGAAAAAGTAACAGCCGATGAATTGTATGAAAGAATCTTTTAAGTGAAAGACGCCGATGGTCAAACAATGATCGGCATTAAGGTTGTTGTTGTATTTCTGAGGCTCCAGCTAGTTATGTCTAGAGCTCATCATATGTGGCTATATTCGGGTCCCAAGGATGAGACTCGAGTCAATACCGTGGAATTGTCGGATAAGGAGTTGCTAGACGAAGTCAGGTGCTTGACTTATTTTAGCCAAGAGAACTCTATCCCGTTGTTGGCCCTACAAGATCCATATGAACTTACTCATTAGCCAGACTAAACTTTCCTATGCTTGTGTTGATACTTGTATTTAACATCTTTGTTTTAACTTATTAGGCTATCGCTCGCTTCGACAGGGCCTTGCAACTGCTAAATATTACCCCGTTGTATTCAAGATTGGGGAGGAAGCCAAAGATGGTGATTCTACTGGCAATGTAGAACCCCATGTTGAAGTAGTCAAAGACAGTGAGCCTCCAAAGATGAGGACAACAGCCCTTCCAACCCCGAAGCCCCTTCTGTTGAATATCATAAAACACTAGATGATGAATTAACCGATACAGCGGACTCGAGTCAACATGACAATGATGTTGATCGCGTTCTTTTTGTTGGTGCAGCTCCGAGGACATCCGCTGCCTAGCCTCCGAAGAGGTCATCAGGCGGCTTTGCTGAAGAGGATGAGTTTCTCTTCGACTCGTAAGTGTTTTTCTCTTACTTTCAAGGTTGATTTATGTCCTTTTACCCATATTGCTGATATAACCGCACATATTTTTATGTAGTGATGAAGGATATGTGATGACCCACAAGTATAGGGGATCGCAACAGTCTTCGAGGGAAGTAAAACCCAATTTATTGATTCGACACAAGGGGAGCCAAAGAATATTTGTAAGCCTTAACAGCGGAGTTGTCAATTCAGCTGTACCTGGAAACAGACTTGCTCGCAAGAGTTTATCAGTAGCAACAGTTTTATAGCAGTAGCAGTAGTGAAATATCAGCAGCAGTGTAACAAAGACAGCAGTAGTAATCGTAGTAAACAGCAGGATTAAAATACTGTAGGCACGGGGATGGATGAACGGGCGCTGCATGGATGAGAGAATTCATGTAACAATCAAGGTAGGGCATTTGCAGCTAATAATAAAGCGGTATCCAAGTACTAAATAACCATAGGCATGTGTTCCATATATAGTCGTACGTGCTCGCAATGAGAAACTTGCACAACATCTTTTGTCCTACCAGCCGGTGGCAGCCGGGCCTCTAGGGAATCTACTGGAAATTAAGGTACTCCTTTTAATAGAGCACCGGAGCAAAGCATTAACACTCTGTGAACACATGTGATCCTCATATCACCGCCTTCCCCTCCGGTTGTCCCAATTCTTTTCACTTTGGGGCCTCGGGTTCCGGACAGCAATATGTGTATACAACTTGCAGGTAAGATCATAAAACAATGAATATCATCATGAAACAATAACATGTTCAGATCTGAGATCATGGCACTCGGGCCCTAGTGACAAGCATTAAGAATAACAAGTTGCAACAATATCATAAAAGTACCAATTACGGATACTAGGCACTATGCCCTAACAATCTTATGCTATTACATGACCAATCTCATCCAATCCCTACCATCCCCTTCAGCCTACAGCGGGGAATTACTCACACATGGATGGGGGAAGCATGGATGGTCGATGGAGAGGCGTCGGTGGTGATGATCTCCTCCAATTCCCCGTCCCGGCGGAGTGCCGAACGGAGTTTCGGTCCCGAGACGGAGTTTCGCGATGGCGGCGGTGTTCGGGATGTCTTACGGCAATTTCGTCTAACCCCCCGTGCGTTTTTAGGTCGAAGCCCTTAAGTAGTCCAGAGGGGGGCGTCGGAGGCTGGCCGAGGCGCCCTCACCATAAGGCGGCGCGCCCCCCTCCCAGGCCGCGCCGGCCTATGGTGTGGAGGCCGTGGGCCTCCCCCTGGCCTGCCCTTCTGGCTCCGTGAATCTTCTGGGAAAATAGGCCCTTTGGAATTAATCCCGGGGATTTTCCTAAGGGATTTCTAGTTTCGTGCCCCTGGTTCATTAGTTGTACTCAGTTTTCCCCAGCCCCTTAGTTTTTCCTCAGTTTTCCCCTCCCTCTAGTTTGAAACTCGTCGCAGACGCTCAGACGGGAGGGTTGCCGTCTGGTCAGAGGCCTTCACCGTTACCGGTGACGGCTAGGGAGCCGCGTTGGTGTTGAATTGACCGTTTCTTTCGAACTGTGTTGACTGTTGACTGGAGGAGCTCACCCAAAGCTTTCCACTCCGCCCGAGACTGGAGGAGCTCACACACCGCCCCTCCGCTGCCACGCCGTCCTGCCCTCCTACCTTATGGCATCGTCCGCCGCCGAGCCGCCCCCGCCCCCACCACCACCCCCGGGAGGCGGAGAGGGCTCCGCCTCCACCAGATCTAGATCTACCCCTTTCGTGGAGTTTGTATGTCCATCTGGTGTGCCAACCTGTTCGCATCAGCCGCGGAGAAGATTGGGAATCGGAGGGATCTAACGCATGGATTCCATCTGGGTAAGCATCGTCTGCTTATGTGAATTAACAGTAGGCAGTTTTTGAGCGCCAATCGTTGTTGCTCAACTAACTGCGTTGCTTTTCGAATAGGATTGATCCAGCGCTGGCTTTTCGGCTGGTGGTTAGGCTGGATTCTAGCTTTACGCGTGATTCTAAACGCTATAAGAATGGGTTTTACTTCGCTGCGGTGGTTGCAACCACCATCTCGTTGAAGAATTTGAAAGCTAACATCTACGCTCAGTACAGCTGGAGCTCTCTCGACGCGAGTTCATTTCGAATATTTGCACAAGGATGGAAGATTTGTTCCACTAATTTCCGACGACGATCCGGGAATTCTTTTTGCTTTGAATGCTTCTTGCCGGTTCGGTAAAATTGGTATCCATGTGGACGGGGGCCGGGCATCATCTCTCTCGGTCTTTGGGGCATCATCGGGTGGTCGGGCATCATGTCTCTCTACTGCTGCTGCCTCTTCTAACAGTGTGCGCCGCGGCGCTCCTTGTAGGTCCACAGCAGCACCATCTATCCCCAGTGGTAGTGGTAGCCAGATCGTTCGTACGGTCGATGTGGAGGACGATGCAGACATTGAGGATCATTCTCCTCAAGATGATGAGGATGAGTTGATGTTTCCTGAATTGGTAGATCGATGCGGTAAGCGAGGCAATGGAGGATCAATACATGGAAGATATTGCTTTTGGTGCCAGATTTGATGACAACGATGATGAAGAGAAGAATGAGAATGATGACAGCCTCGTTTTAGCCGATTACGAAGGTGAAGACTTGCCAACAATTGAGTGGAACAGGGGAGGATCCCCGGCTTGCGGAAGGCACCGTGTTTCAAACGATGATGGACTGCCGTAATGCAATTACTACATATCACATTCTCACTAAGAATAATTTTGAGGTTGTTAAAAGTGAGCCGGGTAGGTTCACAATTAAATGCCCATACCTAAGGTGTAGGTTTAGGCTGCATGCATCCACAATGCGCGAAGCGGCTTGGTTCGGGTACTACGCCAACCGAGTTGTGTATTTAGATCACGGTGTAAATTTTTTTATCTATTATCGACATCCCTTATCATTATGTTTCGAGATAAAGAAGAATAAGGAGATCCATAGGTGTCCACCTCTAGGGGAGAGCCGAGCTGAAAACAAAGCTAGCGAAGACTAGGTGGTTGGCGAGATATAATCCTAGATTGGCTGAGAGAAGATCCTTCACTTGGTCCAACAGACACTCGTAAAAAAGGTGGTTGAGAAGTATAAAATGAAAGTACCTTACATGAGGATGTTCTATGCAAAGGAAATGGCTCTTGACAAGATCAATGGTCCATGGAATGAAAGCTTTCGGTTGCTTTACACTTTCAAAGCTGAAGTGGAGATGGCTAGTCCGAGCGGTGTTGTAGCGATAGACAAGCATACGAGTTCCCTACAAATTGAAAAGCGGGAAGGTAATGCACAAGGAATGTTTCAGAAAGGGCTTTTGTTTGATTCAAAGCTTGCTTGGAAAGGCTTTTTGGACGGTTGCGGGCCTTATTTGGCCGTGGATGCATCAGCTCTTCATGGCGAGGTTTAAAGGACAGCTAGTTGCTTGCTACTGCGAGTTGATGGACATAATTGGATGTTCCTGTTGCTTATGGGGTTTTGGAGGTTGAGTCACGGGAAAGTTGGACTTGGTTTACTGCAGAATTTGCGCGACCTTATAGGTCATCCACCAGGACTTGTTATCCACACAGACGCTTGCAAAGGTTTGGAGACTGCGGTAGAAGCAGTATTCCCTGAAGTGGAGCATAGGGAATGTATGCGACATTTGGTACATAATTTTACAAAGAAATTCAAGGGTAAAGTTTTTACTGACAACCTATGGCCAGCTTCATACACATGCAGCTCTAGGAAGCATCTGTTTCATTTGGATGTGTTGTATAAACAAAAACCTGGGGTGAAGGAGTACTTGGATGAACATCATGGTAGGGTGTGGTCAAGAAGCCAATTCAATGAAATTTGCAAGGTAGACTATGTAACAAGTAACCTTGCGGAGAGTTTCAATTCAAAGGTCAAGTCATTGAAAGGGCTTATCTTTGTGGCAAATATTTGATAAGATTAGGCAGATGATCATGATAAAGATCGATCTGCGTCAAAGAATTGCATCCACAAATTATGTTGGCCATCTCATGCTCCCATCTTTGATTAAGTCTTTGCATGAGAGGGCAAAACAATTGAGGATGCAATGCGTCAGAAAAGGAATGGAGGCTGAGGTAACCTACAGCGACGGTAAAAACATGCGGTGGAGGTATCCGGTGAGTTTGGTTGATAGGACATGCCATTGCGGGGGATGGCAGATCCGTGGGATACCACTGCATACACGCATTGTTTTTCATGAGTGTTATAGGGGCTGAAGATGGTGAAGTTGATCAGTATGTGTCAGAGTATTTCTCTGTTGCCAAATTTAGGGCTGCATATGCTATGAATGTTCCTACCTTGTTGGAAAAAGACCAATGGATGAAAGTCGATCCAGGCTTCAAACTGTACTCTCCAGTATTGACTAGACCGGCAGGTAGGCCGAGGAAGAATAGGATCGAGCTAGTGCGAGAGGGTGGTGCACCGATTCGAAAACGTAAGTGCAAACGTTGTGGAATCCCTGGACACATTGCTAGGCTTTGTAAAAATGCGAGTTGACCCGGCTTTTGGAATGGAAGATCGGGCGGGAGCGAGAAAATGCGAGAGGAGAATGAAGCAGACAATTCAACTTGAGATTGAAGCGACGAGTTCAACATGAGGTGATTGAAGCGGCAAATGCGAGAGGAGATTGAAGCAGCGAGTTCAACATGAGGAGATTGAAGCAGCAAATGCGAGAGGAGATTGAAGCGGCAATTGAACATGAGGAGATTGAACCGATGGATCGAGAGCGAGAGGGAACGAGATGGATGTAGAATGGCTTCAACCGATGAGTCTAGAGGAGAGGGAACGAGTATAGTCGAGAATGCCTCGAAAGTAGTAAGGCCATGATAGAAGCTAACTTCGAAGAGAACATGGCAGAAGAAAAAGCACAAGCTTTGCAGAAGAAGAACAAGAAAGAGGGCAAAAGGAAGGTAGACACCGGTAATATCCCTGGTAGGGTTACCCGGAGTAAGGTGGTGGCCCGGCGAGTCACACCGGGAGCGAGAGAAAGATTTTATTCGAACAACTAATTTGAATTTGTATGAACAATTTGTATTGGGGTTCCCTTTGTATTGGGGTTCCCTTTGTATTGAGGATGCCTTTGTGTTGAACAATTTGAATTTCTATGAACAATTTGAATTTGTATGAACAATTTGTATTGGGGTTCCCTTTGTATTGGGGATCCCTTTGTGTTGAACAATTTGTATTGGGGTTCCCCTTGTGTTGGGGATGCCTTTGTGTTGAACAATTTGTATTGGGGTTCCCCTTGTGTTGGGGATGCCTTTGTGTTGAACAATTTGAATTTGTATGAACAATTTGTATGCCACATTTAATCCACATTTATCATTTTCTCTAGGTTTTAGGGTTTTAGGGTTCAATTCAAAATAATTCAAAACATGGTGGAACCTTCCCATGGAGCCTTGTTATGTTACCTACAACCTAGAGAAATAATAATGGAAAAGGAAATATAGAGATATGAAGTTTTTATGCCAAAAGATGCATAAAAAGGAAATATAGAGATATGAAGCTTCAAAACCACTTCCTAGTCCATGAGCTACTAGATATGAAGATGCAGGGCTTTCTGCTCAATACACCTCCCAAATACCCACTATGCTTACAAACTTTGTCCAAATGAGTCCAAATTCGCTTTGAGTTGCAAACAATATCTAGTCGGCCAAAATGTAATATATTGTTCAAATAACACAATTTTACAATTATTATGCCAAAAGCTTCAATTTCCCTTAGTCCCTTTATTATTTGGGTGCCCCTGTTTTACTTAGTGTTACTCAGTTTTCCCCCTCCGGGCCCACTTGTTTTACTCAGTCCTACTCGGTTTTGCCCTTCCGATAAACATTTCCTCACTTTTCCCCCTCTTAGTTCTACTCAGTTTTCCTAACTTGTACTCACTGGCTGATCTCTGATTGGTCGAGATGTATGTCACACGGATCTTGGTTGGTTGAAAGCTCAACGAACACTTGCACCGTTCGATCATTTATGATCGGATGGCCTGTATCTCTCTCTCTACCACGATGGACGCATACGGAGATAAGAGCAGAGCACATACCTACCAACCCCGGCAGTCGCATATTCCGGTCGCATCCTCCTCTCTCGTATTTCCTCTCTTACTACGGCGGTCGCGGCGGCGCGGATCTAACCGTGCGGCGGTGTGCGGCGGCGCGGATCTAACCGTGCTTGCGGTGGCGTGCGGCGGCGCGGATCTAACCGTGCGTGCGGCGGCTTGCGGCGGCGCGGATCTAACCGTGCGTGAGGCGCGGATCTAACCGTGCGTGCGGCGACGTGCGGCGGCGCGGATCTAACCGTGCGTGCGCCGTGGATCTAAGAGTGCCGGTGAGGATCTAACCGTCAGAAATAGTTGAAATGTCTCTCTCTGTCTCACTTTCGATTCTATTCTCAGATCTGTTGAATGATGAAGAACACCAAGACGGCGGCCGTGCCGACGGTGGTCATCGATGCCACGAACATTGAAGCCATCGCCTACAACATCGCTTCGACGGCGCAGACCCAGCCTTCAATGTCGGAGCACTGTTGATGTCTCACTTCCGGTGCCGAGAGTGCGAATCGATGCCAAGACGATTGAAGCCATCGTCTACAACCGCGCTGCAAAGCCGCCGATCCAGCCCTCCGCAGATCCGTCGCTGATGAAGTACACCAAGACAGCGGCGGTTCCGACATTGGTCATCGATGCCACGAACATTGAAGCCATCGCCGATAACATCGCTTCAACGTTTGATGGCGCAGATGACCACCCCTCAGCCGCCCGTCGTCCCAACCTTTCTTGCCCATCGCTGCGCGGCCGTGTTCGACGCCGCAAATTGGGATAAATTATGATAAATTTGTATTTTTCAATTTCCAATTGGGATAAAATTGTTCGAACTACTACCTCCGTCTCAAAAAAAGCTTCTCCACGTTCTTGATGTGTCCATGTACATCCGTATGTATGATTTGAATTCTATCCCAACTTGATTGGGAAGATATTGATATGTATTTGATCCGGAGGCTGGTACATGCTTTCACTTTTGGGATCCCTTCACTTTTATAAAATGTTCATGCATGCTAAAATTATCGTGCGCATTACTTAGCACAAGTAGGAAATTGTACACCAAAATACGAGTGCTTAGAGCCACAACAAAATACGAGTGGTTAGAGCCATCTACTGAATAACAATTCTATACTAAATCGTCTACCGGAACCACATAAGCTGCTAGGACAGGGATGACACCTAATAAAACTGCACGAGATGAATCTACTTTTCTCCTCTCCCATCACTTTAAGTTCATGTTCTAGATTTTCTACCACTTGATCAAATACGGCAAGATCTGTCTCAACTCTCAACTTCTCCTTGCGAATAAGCTCCGAATTCTTCTTTTCTTCCTCCACAATACGCTTCAGCTCGAATATCATCGAGGTTTTTACGGGCCAATTCATCACCTAAATTGGCCAGCTTCTCCTCCAAATCCATCCTCCGGCTACACCACTGGGTTGATTCATCTTGGTATGCAATGTACCATGGATCATCGGCTTGCACAGCTAAGCTGTAACAATAATGGAAAAAAGAACAACCGAAATCACCCCAACAGGCCATGGCGGAACTTCAAATTCAACGGTAGTACAGAGAGCTGAAGCTAGATACCTGCACTTCCGACGAGGTAGGAGAAGTAGAACGTGGCCATGACATGATCGAATCCCCACCCTCGCCGGTGTACCCGCTACGACCAGACATTGAGGATTATTTCGTACCTGCAAACTCCAATAAATTACGGGAACCGAATCGATTAGGGGGCGGGGGAGGCAGAAGCGGAGGTCTTACCAAGCTATACCAATTGGTGCGCGGAACAAATCCCGGTCGTCGTGGGCGGCGGATGCTGCTTGCGGCGGACTTTCCTGCGGTGGGTACAATGCGTGCGGACGAAACAAGTGCTTGGAGACGTGGTTGACGTGCAGCGCCGCAGTTCGTCCGACGCCGCCGGGGACGGAGCCGGCGGCGCGACGAGGCGCCGGCGATGGCTGCTCCGTCCGACGGTGGGGAATGAGCTGCCAGTGGTTCTCCGGTCTAGCTTAAGAATAATTAATTAGCGAACTTGTTGCTTCTCTCTATGATATTCTCTAAAGGCATATATCAGAGCGGCAATATGTGAGTTTTCCTGAAAAATAGACGACCCACTGGTCATTGGCTGCGCGAGCCCCACGGAGCGGCAATATATGATTTTTTCTCTCTAAATAAATAGACGATCCCACTGTTCATTGGCTGCGGCAGCCACACAGAGCGGCAATATGTGTCTTTTCCTGAAAAATAGACGACCCCACTGGTCATTGGTTGCGGAGGCCCCACAGAGCGGCAATATATGATTTTCTCTAAATAAATAGACGACCCCACTGGTCATTGGCTGCGGCAGCCCTACAGAGCGGCAATATATGTCTTTTCCTGAAAAATAGACGACCCCACTGGTCATTGGCTGCGGAGGCCCCACAGAGCGGCAATATATGAGTTTCTCTAAATAAATAGACGACCCCACTAGTCATTGGCTGCGGCAGTCCCACAGAGCGGCAATATATTTCTTTTCCTGAAAAATATGCGACCCCACTGGTCATTGGCTGCGGCAGCCCTATAGAGCGGCCCCATTTGTCATTGGCAGCACCGCGTATAAAATCATGAAATAAAACGGCCCACACGTCAGCGATAGATGGATGGCTGCTCCGACGTGTCTCCTGACCCTACCCGTCGGCACGAGACGGTTAGGGAGGAGCTGCCCCTGTGCGGCCCCACCCGGTCAGACTAACGGTCAAGGCCTCGACCTGACGGCTACCGGCCGTTCCAGCACTTGTGCGTGTTTCAAACTAGAGGAGGGGAAAACTGAGGAAAAACTAAGAGACTGGGGAAAACTGAGTACAACTAACGAACCAGGGGCACGAAAATAGAAATCCCTTTTCCTAAAAGTTGAGTTTCTGCACAAAAACAAGACACCAGGGCAATTCTGCTGAAAACAACGTTAGTCCGTGTTAGTTGTATCCAAAATACACAAATTAGAGGCAAAACAATAGCAAAAGTGTTCGGGAAAGTAGATACGTTTTGGATGTATCAACTCCCCCCAGCTTAGCTTATTGCTTGTCCTCAAGCAATTCGATTAACAAGCGAGTGCGATAAAAGAACTTTCACGAACACATTTGTTCATATGATGTAAATATTCTCATGATATGGACAAGTACTTAGGCAATTCATAATACGATACATGCAAATAAATTCATCAAATAGCTATGTCAATCATGGTAAAGGTACCAACAAATTAATAATAAGCATCATGAATCATGTCTATCAGCAGGATTGCAATGTTCAAAAAAGGATATGATAAAGTGGTATCTCGCTTGCCCGTATTTGTACAGCAAAACATAAATGCTCGGGCACCTTCGAAGTTCATGGAAAGATTGGAAGTAGAGATTATCAAAGATAAAAGCATCAAAGTTATACCACAGTTAATCACATTTTGGGACAAGCATATTGTACTAAGAATGACAGTTGTGCTCTCAAGAAGGTGCTCAAAGAAAGGATGGTGACTCAATGTAAAAGTAAAAGATTGACCCTTCGCGAGAGGGAAGCGAGGGATTAACATGTGCTAGAGCTTTTCATTTGTAAAACGAGAGTAAAATTATTTCGAGAGGTGTTTGTTGTTGTCAACGAATGATAGTGGGTACTCTAACTACCTCGTCAACCAGACTTTCAAGAGCGGCTCCCATGAAGGACGTTATCTCTACCAGCAAGGTAAATCATCCCCTTCTCTTTTGTTTACACATATATTTTAGTTTCATTATGGATGACACTCCCCCAACCTTTGCTTACACAAGCCATGGCTAACCAAATCCTCGGGTGCCTTCCAACATTCACATACCATGGAGGAGTGTCTATTTGCAAATTAAGTTGCTTACTGATAAATCAGGACAAAACATGTGAAGAGAATTATTGATGAAAGTTGATTAATTGGGGCTGGGAACCCCGTTGCTAGCTCTTTTTGCAAAATTATTGGATAAGCGGATGTCCCACTAGTCCATTGGTGAAAGTCTGTCAGGAGTAAATGACAAGGTTGAAAAATAAAACACCACATACTTCCTCATGAGCTATAAAACATTAACACAAATTGAGAAGCATTTTGAAGGTTTAAATGTAGCACATGAGAATTTACTTGGAATGGTTTGAAATGCCATGCATAGGTATTTATGGTGGACACTTTGGAATAACTTGGTTTTCAGGGGTTTGGAAGCACGAGCAGCGTTCCCGCTCAGTACAAGTGAAGGCTAGCAATAGGTCGGGAAGCGACAATCAAGAGAGCAATAACTGTCATAATCATGCTTGCGACAAAATAAATTAACGAGAGGCATAAAAGTGATACAAGAACTCTGAGGCAAAGTAAATCATCGAGGCTTAATTGACTTTTGTTCAGTCATATGCATGCGTGAGCATGTGCCAAGTTGATTCAAGTGAATTATTCAGAGGAGGATACCACAATGTCATACCTATCTATGAATAAAACAACGCAAGCAAATATTTATGATATGCTACTCATATTAATAAATTGGAGCTAAACATGAGAGATCATGAACTACTAGACTTCCTTAAATGACATATACCTCACATGAACCAACTAAGCATGCTCACATGGATGAGTACATGTACAAAAATGAAAACAAATAGAGTTCATACCAGCCTCTCACCACAGTCGAGTTGTCGTAGATCGTCATTATTGCCTTTCACTTGTGTAGCTTGAATAATATGGAATGAAAACCAAGCTCCAGCCACCAGAGACCGCTGAACTCCATAATAAACTTTACAAAACCAAAGAAGAACATCAAATATTTTTGGTGTTTTCGAATTGGAGACAAGAACAAAAGGAAACAAGCAAACAAAGCAAATCTTTTTGGATTTTCTTATAGCAAACCAACGATAGCAAATAAACCAAAATAGGAACAAGAAACCAAAATAAACAAATGGTAAAGAGAAACAACAGAAATATTTTTGGTCTTTTTGTGTTTTAGGAAAGAAACAAAGCAAAAAACAAGAAAATGAAAACTAAAAGAGTCACATAAACACAAAGTAGCAGAAATTCGTCAAACTTGACAGCAGTACAGTAATCTATTTTTACGAAAATCTTCCGCTGCTCAACTCGAAAAGTGCTCAACTAATGAAAGTTAGATAATAACCTGGGGAACATGCACAAAAATTGGCTTCGTAAAATAACGTTCTGGCTGTTTTTGGGAATTTTTTTTGGTATCAGTCCAGAATCTATTTTCAAACAGCACTTCATCTCCCTCTTATTAGAAACCACCTTAAGAAGCTAAACAAGTATGTACAAGTATCCAGCAATTGTAATATGCAATGAATGAGTGATGCCGGTATACCTCCCCCCAAGCTTAGGATTTTGGCCTAAGTGGAGATCAATCCCATGGTGCCCATGAAGTGGCACCTCCGTAGTATGACGAAGAAGGATCCTGTTACGGGTATGTCTTCGGAAGACGCACCAGGATACGTGACGGTGTACCCGTGGGAGGGCTCGGCGTCCTCGGAGTCATGCTGCTGGTGGAAACCATGTATCCTCAGCTGCTCATCCACCTCCTCCTTAGAGCGCGACCACGGTTTCCTGTGAACACTGAACAAATCGACCTGCGGCAAAGGGATCTCCCTCTCATCCCCATCAATAAACAAAATTTTATAGACAATATTTTCTAAACTAGAGTCAGTTGTGACAAATTGGTGACTCTTCATAGCAGCAATATCAAGCCTTATAGGAGTTAATTTCTCATCAGTAGGATCAAGAGGAAGATCTAGATATGCCATAATACGTGAGGCAACAATTCCTCCAAAAATAGGCCCCTTATTGGATAAATGACAAGCAACAAGAGCACCAAGATGATAAGGTGTTTTTCCAGTAAGTGCAGCAACTAGAAAAGCAAGATGATAACTAGAAATGTTGCTAGTGTTCTCCCTACCAAGAATGCTAGTAGCAAGATAGTAAGCGAAATATCTAATGGCAGGGAGTTGAATGTTTCTTATCTTGCCGCGCTGAATGGTGCGGCTATCATCATTGGTAACTTCTCGATAGAGCTCCGTCAAAGCTTTGGGGCTTTCTCGATCTTCTTCGCTGTACCTACAGGGTTAATATCCAATGCAGCACAAAAATCCTTCAACCTCATAGTAATAGGCCTATCATAAATCCTAAATGTAACTGATGGTTTGAAGTGTGTGTTGTTGAACTTAAAGCTTTCAACAAAGATTTTAGTTAGCATGTAGTATTGACTCCTCTCATCTTCCATGTAGGTAGATAAGCCCACATTATTGATGAGGAACAAGAAATCATCAAGCAGCCCTGCATTACGCAAAAAGTCATAGCATGGAAAGGATGAAGCATTAGGAACTCCATTATCCTCTTCAACTTCGAAGGTCGGTGCGATGACATCCTCATTATAGGATCGTCTAATGCGAGTGGCTGCCCTTGAGGGCCTCCCCGTGCTTGTCGTCTCTCTTTCGAACAATTCTCCAAAATTTTGGTTATGCATCTTCCTTTTCTGAAATTTTTCAACAAACATTATAAAAGTTAATTTCGAGACATATAATTTAGGGAAACTACTATAGGAACTTGGTAGAGTACTAAACATGCATCAAAACTAATTTTTACAACTTAGAACAAGCATGCAAGCTCACTTAACATGTTACCTACAGCAGCAAAATATTCAAGATATACTCAACCAAACAAAATTCTATTTGGATAATCGGAGGAGTCACATACCGGAGAGCAAATGTGCCAAATTTCAGAAAGAAATCTGGGCTGAGCAAAGAGATCGAGAAATCTTGAGCTCTTGAGCAGAAACGCGAGTGAGAGAAAGTGAGTACGAGTTTTTTCGGGAGAGAGAGTAGAATGGGAGGAAGAGATGACTTAGTGGGCCAAGGAGGGGCCCACACAACAGGGTGGCATGCCCCCTTCCTTGGCCGCGCCGGCCTATGGGGGGCAGCCCTGGGGTGCCCCACTGGTCAGCCCCAGGCACTCCCAGGTTGCTCTTCGAAAAATAAGACCAACGGTATAATTTTTGTAAATTTTTGAAAACTTTGAAAAATGCACATTTTTGGGTGTTAAAATTATTATTACAGGGCAGAAAAAGATTTTCAAACCTCTAAACAACTAAAGCATCTTGCAAAACAAGTAGTGCTACAGCAAGTAAAACAAGTGAAGGAAGAAAGAAATGTTGTTTAGCTCCTCTATGCATATAAAATGTACTTGTTAACAAGGTTGATCAAGTCTTGCCACCAAATAAATCTTACATGACATAAGAAGAAATAAACCTCAAATCAATCATGTTACCTTGTATTGAATTGATATGGATCCAATCATAATACTTTGATATCCTTGCTTAGGCTCATATATAGGACAATCAATAGTTCACACTTTGATGGTTCTCAAATTAGAAATTGTATTAACTCCACATACTTTATCAATCCTCTTGGGAAAATAAACGGTATGCTCCTTGTCATCGACATTGAAAGTAACTTTTCCTTTATTACAATCAATAACAGCCCCTGCGGTGTTAAGAAAAGGTCTCCCAAGAATAATAGACATATTATCATCTTCAGGCATTTCCAACACAAAAAAATCAGTTAATATTAAGCAATTATTAGTAACTTGAACAGTAACATCCTCACATATACCAACAAGAATAGCAGTAGATTTATCAGCCATTTGCAAAGATATATCAGTTGGTATCAACTTATCTAAATAAAGTCTCTTATAAAGAGAAAAAGGCATAACACTAACACCTGCTCCCAAATCACATAGAGCAGTTCTAACATAATTATTCTTGATTGAACAAGGGATAGTCGGTATACCTGGGTCTCCCAACTTCTTTGGAACCTTGCCATTGAAAGAGTAATTAGCAAGCATAGTGGAAATCTCCTCATTAGGAATTTTCCTTTTGTTAGTGACAATATCCTTCATATACTTTGAATAAGGAGGCAATTTAATAACATCAGTCAAAGGGATTTGCAGGAACAAAGGTTTCATCCAATCACAAAATTTATTATAGTGTTCTTCTTCCTTTGATTTTAGTTTCTTAGCAGGAAAAGGCATTTGCTTTTGAACCCAAGGTTCTCTTTCATTACCATGTTTCTTAGCAATAAAATCTTCTTTAGTATACTTTTTATTTTTAGCATGCTTTTCAGGTTCATCTTCAACCTCTTCTTTATCAGAAGCATCATTCTTATCATTATCTTTATCATGTTCATTACCATTTTCAGTTTTAGCATCAGAAATAGAAATACTATTAGGATCATTAACAGGCTCAGAGGATTCTACATCAGTTTTATGTTTCTTCTTCTTTTTCTTAGAAGGAGCGCTAGTTTCAATTCGTTGAGAATCTTGTTCAACTATTTTGGGATGCCCCTCAGGATATAGAGGATCCTGAGTAGAAACACCACCTCTAGTTGTTACTTCATAAGCATGTTTTTCTTTAGAATTATTTTTTAGCAAGTCATTTTGCACTTTAGTGAGTTGATCAATTTGAGTTTGAACCATATGAAAATGTTTAACAAGCATCTTAACATCATTGGAGGTTCTCTCCACAATATCATGCAACTTACTAATAGCTTGAGAATTCTCCATTAAATGATTCTCTACTCTCATATTAAAATTATCTTGCTTAACAATATAATTATCAAACTCATCTAAACATTGAGCAGGAGGTTTTGAGTACGGAATATCTTCCCTACTAAAGCGTTAAAGAGAATGTACCTCAATCATGGATGAAGGGAGAGTTATCTTACATAAATCTTCTATGGGGGGTAAATTCTTCACATCTTCGGATTTAATACCCTTCTCTTTAAGAGATTTCTTGGATTCCCTCATATCTTCATCATTTAATTTAATCAAACCCCTCTTCTTCAATATTGGTGTTGGGGTTGGTTCAGGTGTAGTCCATTCATCATGATTTCGGCCTATTCTAGCCAATAATTCTTCAGCTTCGTCTGGAGTTCTTTTCCTGAAAAAACAACCAGCACAACTATCCAGGTATGCCCTAGACTCAATGGTTAGTCCATAATAAAATATATCAAGTAAATCATGCTTTTCCAGAACATGTCCAGGCCGAGCTCTGATAAGAGAGCAAAACCTTGCCCAAGCTTCAGGCAATTTCTCTCCATCTTCCTGGTCAAAGCTATAAATTTTCTGCAAAGCAATATGTTGAGCACTAGCAGGAAAGTATTTCCAGAAGAAAACATCAAGCAAACCTTTTGGACTATCAATAGAATCAGGAGGCAAACTATTATACCAAGTTTTAGCATCATGCTTTAATGAGAAAGGAAAAATTTTAGCAACAAAATAAGTATGCTTCTTAATATCATCAGAAAACAAGCTACTCAAAGTGGAGAGCTCGTTCATGTGTTCTACAGCACTTTCTTTTTCAGTACCACAAAAAGGTGTTTTCTCAACAATAGATATATGAGATAAATCAAGAGAAAAATCATAATCCTTATCCTTAATGTTTATAGGAGATGTGGCAAATTTAGGATCAGGAGACAGTTTATATCTAACAGCACGTTGTGCAAGAAGCTTTTTAATATTACTTGCATCAGTAGCAGCATTGCATTTATCAATAAAATCATCATCAAGTTACACATAATCTTCATCAAGATCATCACTAGAGTGTTCAACAGATTTAGGTGAATGAACATGTGTAGCAGTATTTTCATTAGAAATTTCAGTATTTTCAATTTGTCTAGACCTAGGAATTGTAGCATCTAGAAAAGATCCTAACGAACCATCATTATCAAGCACAACAGAAGCATCATCAAAGTTATAAGAGGAACTTTCAGATCTAGCAGAAGTACCAGCATGTGAAGCTTGTGGTGGTGAAACAAGTTTACCTATCACAGATGGTGAATCAAGAGCAGCAGAGGTACTCAGAGTTGTACCTTTTCTTGTAGTGGATGGTAATATGGCGACTTTAGTATCGCGAGGTTTACCCATGATGGAGAATTTGCAGCGAACAATATCAATCCAAGTGAACTTGCAAATAAAGCTATGCTCCCCGGCAACGGCGCCAGAAAATAGTCTTGATGACCCACAAGTATAGGGGATCGCAACAGTCTTCGAGGGAAGTAAAATCCAATTTATTGATTCGACACAAGGTGAGCCAAAAAATATTTGTAAGCCTTAACAGCGGAGTTGTCAATTCAGCTGCACCTGGAAACAGAGTTGCTCGCAAGAGTTTATCAGTAGCAACAGTTTTATAGCGATAGCGATAGTGAAATATCGGCGAGCGGTGTAACAAAGACAGCGAGTAGTAATCGTAGTAAACGAGCAGGATTAAAATACGTAGGCACAGGGATGGATGAACGGGCGCTGCATGGATGAGAGAATTCATGTAACAATCAAGGTAGGGCATTTGCAGATAATAATAAAGCGGTATCCAAGTACTAAATAACCATAGGCATGTGTTCCATATATAGTAGTACGTGCTCGCAATGAGAAACTTGCACAACATCTTTTGTCCTACCAGCCGGTGGCAGCCGGGCCTCTAGGGAATCTACTGGAAATTAAAGTACTCCTTTTAATAGAGAACCGGAGCAAAGCATTAACACTCCGTGAACACATGTGATCCTCATATCATCGCCTTCCCCTCCAGTTGTCCCAATTGTTGTCACTTTGGGGCATCGAGTTTCGGATAGCAATATGTGTATACAACTTGTAGCTCAGATCATAAAACAATGAATATCATCATGAAACAATAACATGTTCAGATCTGAGATCATGGCACTCGGGCCCTAGTGACAAGCATTAAGCATAACAAGTTGCAACAATATCATAAAAGTACCAATTACGGATACTAGGCACTATGCCCTAACAATCTTATGCTATTACATGACCAATCTCATCCAATCCCTACCATCCCCTTCAGCCTACAGCGGGGGAATTACTCACACATGGATGGGGGAAGCATGGATGGTCGATGGAGAGGCGTCGGTGGTGATGATCTCCTCCAATTCCCCGTCCCGGCGGAGTGCCAGAACGGAGTTTCTGGTCCCGAGACGGAGTTTCGCGATGGCGGCGGTGTTCTGGATGTCTTCTGGCAATTTCGTCTAACCCCCGTGCGTTTTTAGGTCGAAGCCCTTAAGTAGTCCAGAGGGGGGCGTCGGAGGCTGGCCGAGGCGCCCTCACCATAAGGCGGCGCGCCCCCCTCCCAGGCCACGCCGGCCTATGGTGTAGAGGCCGTGGGCCTCCCCCTGGCCTGCCCTTCTGGCTCCGTGAATCTTCTGGGAAAATAGGCCCTTTGGAATTAATCCCGGGGATTTTCCTGAAAGTTGAGTTTCTGCACAAAAACAAGACACCAGGGCAATTCTGCTGAAAACAGCGTTAGTCCGTGTTAGTTGTATCCAAAATACACAAATTAGAGGCAAAACAATAGCAAAAGTGTTCGGGAAAGTAGATACGTTTTGAACGTATCAATATGTAGAACCTCCTCCGAAGAAGGCGAGAACCAACTCCAGCAAGCAGGCTCCAGCCACGCTCGAAGTGCCAATTTTGCCAAAGGAAGCCCTAGTTTCTCCTTCGTTCTCGAAGGGAAAATAAATACCTTCGACAACTGCCTCTTCCCCTTCGGGTCCTGAAGGGCATGTAAGTACTGTAACATTTTCCATACTTGATGATGATTCTTCCTCTTCCAGCCCTCGAGTCTATATTCGGCTGCTTGCAGTCGCATGTAGGCTCAAGGAAAGTTCAATATATTCATAACGACTTTGACTTCACATTACATCCCATCCAAGCCGCCGTATCAATAATAAAGGACTTTGCCTCCCGATTCACTCTCCTCGAAGCTGAGAATGTTCGACTTGAGCAAGCCATCCAATCTAAGTCTTCCCAACTTGACCAAGCAGTCAAAATGGCAGCTACTATTCAGCAAGAGGCTGATACGCTGAAGAAAGAGCTAGGCTAGCTGAAGAAGAAGCTGAAGGAGGAGGAGAAGGAAAAGGCGGAGTCCCAGATTCTAGCGAAGGAGAAGGAGGACAATCTTCGCTACTCTGTGAAGGCCCTACTAGGTAATTTATTGCAATAACTTCAATTTTTCTTTCTCGTTTTAACTCTATTGATTTCTTGTTCCTGCCTCCACTTTTGGTAGGAGCTGCCGATATCCCTGCAAATACTGTAGGCATGTCTCCAGTTGACTCTGCAGCCGATGCTATTTTCTTTGCAGTCGACTTCGGTGAACTTGTCCGAGTTCTTCTTCAGAAGAATAAGGCAGTATTGTCAAGGTTCTATGCTATGATCTTCTCGAAGGCAGATCAGGACAAGACTCTGGGCAGTTGGTGGATGCTTTTTCTGTCAACACCGAGGGCACCATTGAGGTATTCAAACGTACCTCGCGTACCTACGTGGCTCTTCTTGCATTCGAACTTCTGATGGGGTATGGCTTTAAGGCCGATATGGAATCACTGACAACAAAACTGCCGAAAGATCAAGATGGGCTGGCTATTGACCTTAACCCTTTTAGTGTGCCAACGCGCAAGTGTGCGCGGCAACTTCTTGATTTACTAGAAGCCGACAAGCCAGCTGCTGGTGGAGCTGCCCCAAGCATGCCGACTCAAACCCAATCTCCTTAAAGGAATTTCTGTCAAGTTGTAACCAATACTTGTTTTAAACAATGGCTTTTCTAAGGCCTCATTTTGTAATGAATTTAAGCTAGCAATGTTGCCAATTCTTTCCTTTGTAACTATGATGTTCAATTTTGATTGTGTGCTCCCGATGGGAGTAACTGGAGTTCTTGATACTGTATACATATATTTTACTTGAATATATGCACTCGATGTTGTATTGCAGGTGGCACCAGTTGTTCCTTTCATCGAAAGTGCTTTGGATGCAGGCTCTGAATCCGGCCTTGTGCAACAAATGAGGACCCGAATATCTCGGATGGAAAAATACTTGCTAGGTATCCATGCCATGGCGGTTGTGATAAAGAAGAAGGTTGAACTAGCTATGGAAGCGGAGCAGTATGCATTAAGCGAACTACAGAAGGCCACAGAGAGTTTGAACTGTGAGTATTCGATAATCCTTCGTCTTCTTCACTTTTGAGAGTGCATCTCCTTGACACCTGAACTTTCCTTCACCATTTTTTACCAGTTATTGCTCTAAACTTGTCTGAGGAGAACAAGCGAGTTCATGAAGGAGTCGAAGTCTTGACTAATCTGTCGCTAAGCACATGGCGTCTTCTGGACCAATAAGTCAAAAGCTGCGATTATTGCAAAATTCCAGGATTGGGTGCAATAAGTACACCGATTTTTTGATAAGTGTCATGCAGGCTTGAGGATGATATGGAATACTGTGTTCCCTCTTATTCCGGCTCATCAAACATTGTTGGTGTCGAGGGTACTCCTCGGCAATGCCCACCTTGAGGGGCTTAGGGTTGATGGAATCCTGCAGCCTGACACGAGACATCGAATACCAAAAAACGGGGAGAGAGATTTACCCAGGTTCGGGGCCCTCGATGAGGTAAAACCCTTACTTCCTACTTGTCTGATCTTGATTATTTGAGAATATTGGGTTACAATGGGGTAGCCGAAGGCTTCGACTATGAACTCGTCGAGAAGCTAGGGTTTTGGATGACCTAAGTCTAGACTTACGGTGGTTATGGCGAGATTGATTGTGCGTCCCTCGGTAGACCCTCTCCTGGCCCTTATATTGTGAGCCAGGTCTCGAGAGGTCTGTCCGGGTATGACTAGGTTACAAATAGTGCTATATCTAAACTTTCCTTGTTTCTTCGTCTTCTTGCCTTGTCCTTCAAGAATCCTTCATTGGAACCGACATAACGGCCCACCTTGGTCGATGGTGATCTTCATGGGCCCCTGGTCGGGCCGCAGGAGGTAGCACAATACAAGTTACCCGAAGGGTAATGCCCACATCAGCTGGCCTTGATGTCAAATTATAGGAATGCCGCAAGGGTCCGCACTTTGGTGCGTAGCCAACTTCTTGCTGGAGCAAAAACAACTTTTGCCTTTGTGTTGTCTCAGCATCCTTTACTGGATTTGGAAGTGATTGCTAAGGCCGATGCCGACGTGAACCACTACTTCTCTGTCGTCAGACACCTTGCCTCCAGTATAGTTGATAGATTGAAGGTGAGTTTTGAAGCAGACTATGGAGCTGAAGCACCAAATGAGTAGTTTGATACTTTGCTTAACTGTGTAAGCGATACAATTGTTGTAAATTACTTTGTCAATGATACTTCTCTTTATCCCAAATATTTGGGTAACTTGAGATGTAAGTTTATTCGTGTGCACGATGTAACTTGTTTTCCCAATGTATAATTTCTCTTCATATTGATGTTGATGCTTACCGAGACGAGCAAATCTTTGAAGTCGGTAACTTTTTCATTGTGATAAAGCATTGTTGCTTTGTAGAAGTGCCGTCAGGTGCCGATGGCAAATTTTTGAGTATTGTTGGTGGAGCTGCATGCTTTGGCGTGCTTAGCTCTTCGGCATCGGTATTATGATGCTTTGTAATTTGTAAAGTGTTGGCAACAAATGTTTGAGTGATCAGCTCATGTTGCAGGCCCAAGGGACCCGTAGTGACCGCAACTTTGCTAGAACCGTAAGTGTATATATTTTTTTATTTATCGGCAGCAGCCCCCGAGTCAATCGAGGGAACCATGTGCACTATCAACTTCGTAGCTTAGGTACTTTAAGCTTGATGTACGGCATGGGCCTTTTTTTAGCTTGTATTGTTTCCATCAATTGCAGCACTCGTATGTTCCATGAGGCTTTTGTGGAAATCCCTTGTGTTTTGTCGTATTTACGAAGGTCCTTTGATTGTCATGGATTTCAACACTCGAATGTTCTGCGAGGCTTAGATGAAACCATTGTACACAACCCCCGAGTTTTTATCGGGTTCGCTTACTGTATTATGAATTTTCTATGGTCACAGTACGTGACGTTATGTGAAGATCTTGAGAATTTGTCGAGGGTCCCGAATCAATTGAATACTTCATATGGAATAACACTTGCATAGACAAAACTTAAACTTTATTAATAGGTTTGCAACAGAAAGTAAGCTAAATTGTATGGCTTAAAAAGCCTTATTGAAAATAAA
Organism: Lolium rigidum; assembly: GCF_022539505.1. Taxonomy (NCBI): domain Eukaryota; kingdom Viridiplantae; phylum Streptophyta; class Magnoliopsida; order Poales; family Poaceae; genus Lolium; species Lolium rigidum. The sequence goes on from NC_061508.1 coordinate 54,376,321, forward strand.
ATTGCTGCGAAAAATAGAGGTATATGCCACCGCTTGTCCTCTTAAGTAAGGGGAGGGTCTTCTTGGATTTGGCGGAGTCTGCTGATGTGCCGATAGCTTCCAGTGTGGTGCCGATAGCTTCTGTTGAGGCATTGGTAACTGTTGCCGAAGTATTAGTGGCTTCTGTCGAGGCACTAACAACTTCTACCGAAGTTTTGATGACTGGTACTGATGTAGCACGATCATCGGGTTGTTTCTTTGACTTCTTGTTGCTGTCTACCTAGATTCCTTGTCTTCAAGAGCTAACTTTTTGGGGATAATATCCAAGGTCTTGATTTCCTGCTTTATCCCAAATTTAGCGGCAATCTTCTGAAATTCTCGGTCACAATTGTCTGATGGAAAAAGCTTCCGTGAACTGTGATATTGGTTCCATTCTTGCCTGGCATAGCTTTAGATATGCATAATGAGGTATGATGTCTACGCCCGCTTCTATTCCTGTAGACAGTGTTGGGCCTCCAAGAGCAGAGTTGTAGAACAGCAGCAAGTTTCCCTTAAGTGAATCACCCAAGGTTTATCGAACTCAGGGAGGTAGAGGACAAAGATATCCCTCTCAAGCAACCCTGCAATCACGATACAAGAAGTCTCTTGTATCCCCAACACACCTAATACACTTGTCAGATGTATAGGTGCACTAGTTCGACGAAGAGATAGTAAAACACAGGTGGTATAGATGGTGGTAATATTGCAGGAAGTAAAGATGCAGTAAACGAACATGTAGCAGAACAGTAAATAAACGGTGCCAGAAAATAGCTTGCTGGCGTGGGAGGCAATTCTCTGTGGTGTAAACAAGGCCTAGGGATCATACTTTCACTAGTGGACACTCTCAACATTGATCACATAACTGCATAAACAAATACTACTTTCTCTACACTCTCTTGTTGGATGACAAACACCATTAATTGTGTAGGGCTACAAGAGCACCTCAATGCCGGAGTTAACAAGCTCCACAACATTCGATGTTCATATTTAAATAACCTTAGAGTGCATGATAGACCATTGCAATTATACCGAGTACTAACATAGCATGCACACTCGTCACCATCGAACTATGAAAGGAGGAATAGATCGCATCAATACTATCATAGTAATAGTTAACTTCATAATCTACAAGAGATCACAATCATAACCTATGCCAAGTACTACATGATGCACACACTGTCACCATTACATCATGAAGGAGGAATAGAATACTTTAATAACATCACTAGAGTAGCACATAGATGATATTCAACTAGATCACAAAGCTCATGATCACATAAAGATCACATGGGAGAGAGAGATGAACCACATAGCTACGGTACAGCCCTTAGCCTCGAGGGAGAACTACTCCCTCCTCATCATAGGAGACAGCAGCGTTGATGGAGATGGCGGTGGTGTCGATGGAGATGCCTTCCGGGGGCACTTCCCCGTCCCGGCGGCGTGCCGGAATAGAGACTCATGTCCCCCAGATCTTGGCTTCGCGATGGCGGCGGCTCTGGAAGGTTTCTCGTACCGTGGCTTTTCCGTATCAAAGATTTAGGTCAGGGAGCTTATTATAGGCGAAGAGGCGGAGTCGGAGGGGACATGGGGCCACCAGACACTAGGGGGCGCCCCCCCTGGGCCGCGCCGCCACCTTGTGTGGTGGGCCTGTGGCTCTCCTCTGGCCCCTCTCCGGTGTTCTGGAAGCTTCGTGGAATTATAAGATAGTGGGCGTTGATTTCGTCCAATTCCGAGAATATTTCCTTACTAGGATTTCTGAAACCAAAAATAGCAGAAAACAGGAACTGGCACTTCGGCATCTCGTCAATAGGTTAGTTCCGGAAAATGCATAAATATGACATATAATGTGTATAAAACATGTGAGTATCATCATAAAAGTAGCATGGAACATAAGAAATTATAGATACGTTTGAGACATATCAAGGTACATTCATGAATTTGGCATAAGCTGGCCTTCCAAGGATAGCATGGTACTGTGATTCCCAGTTCACTACCTCGAACTCGAGCAAGACGACATTCAAGGAGATCTTGCCGAGAGGGTATGCTGGCAAGGTCGGAACAATGCCATGCAAGCCTGTATCAGATTCCTGCAACATATCGGCTATAATGCCCATCTCCTTGATCGTGCTTGCGAATATGAGATTCAATCCGCTTCCTCCATCCATAAATACTTTGCTCTTCGTGAATCTGCCAATTTATGCTTCGAGTACCAAAGCAGCGTGGCTTGGCCTCGGAATAGACATCGGGTGGTCAACTCTACTGAACAATATGCTTTGTATAGACCAGTCTATGAATTCGGGAATGCGTAAGTTTCTTCATCTCCCTCCTGGAGACACCAGTTTTGTGGATCATGCTCATCTGTCCTCGAGGTGGAGAAAAAGTGTCATTGGGTCCACGAGGCTGAACTTGCGGAACTTGATGCTGCGGTGGAGGCGGTGGGTTAGGGGGCTGCGCTCCAGGTACCGTCGGGTACGTTTGCCCTTTATTTGACTCATAAAACTTCTGGAGATCAAGAAACTATCGGCAGTCCCAGAGCAGATGACTCGACTTCTTGGTGTTATCTTTCGGGTTGATGTATGCATGTATGTAACAGGGAGCATTCAACTGCTCAGCAAACGGCAGTTCCGGCACTCGTGGTGGCTGATCCCTGTAATTGCCTCGACTTCCTCCGGACCCGCTGCGGTTGCTATCCCGATGATCATCACGTTTGTCGCTGCGCCGATCATCATACCGGTCGTCACGTTGATCAGTGTATCCTGCAGCAACGGTGTTGGTGTCGCTGAAGGTCTCATATCCATGGTATCTCCTCTTTTCGCCGTGCCAGGAGCGATCGGGACCGAGAGTCGAAGAACGCCCCCAGAATCGACGCGGAAGTGGATGTTCCCGAACGTCATGTCCATCCGACCGCGCAGGCCTGAGAAGGCCGAACGCGACGCGTCGGTATGCGGAGTGAACTCGAAGGACCCTAAACGAATCGAGTTCCCTAAGTTCGGCGATGATGGAGCCGATGGTGGTGGCGGCGATGATGCCGGCGAAGTTGTACCGGCACGATCGGAACAGCCGATGAAATGCCTTGTACCAGTAAGTTTTACACAGATGGCGCCAATTGACGAGGGAGCTCCTCGGCAATGCCCACCATGAGGGGCTTAGGGTTGACGGAATCCTGCATGCTAACAAGAGACATCGGATACCAAACGAACAGGGAGAGAGATTTACCCAGGTTGGGGGCCCTCGATGAGGTAAAACCCTTCATGATTGTCTGATCTTGATTTATAATGGGGTAGCCAATAGACTAATATGGTCGACTCGCCGGGAGGCAAGGATTCTAGGGTTTGTGTGTTAAGTTCTGATGGTTTCATGTATTGTTGTTATGTTGTTCGGCAGGCCCTCTCGTGGCCTCTATATAGGAGGTCAGGTCTTGATAGTCCTATCCGAACTCGACTAGATTACATTGAAAACTAATCCTTCCTTTATTGGCGCCTTCTTACCTTGTACGTCAAGAATCCATCTTCTGGTAGGTTTCCTTCATTGCAACTGACGTATGGGCCCATCTTGGTCTTGGATAATCTTCGTGGGCCCCTAGTTGGGCCAAGAGAGGTAGACTAATGTCGGGTAACCGAAGGGCAATGCCCACATCACCTGATGCTTGCATAGAATCCATGTATGGTTGCTGTTGCCTGATTCAATTATCTGAGAAGGTTTTCTTTATTGCTGTCAGATAATTGGATGAACTGCTTATGCAGTAATGATTCCTTTGATGTGTAATTGAAGCTTGGATAGAAGCCAACTGGTGTTGGGTACCCCAGCTATGATTTCATTTGAGTGATGATAAATGTTTTTTACTTGTTGGTTTGGATGAATTGGTAGTTGATGTGACCTCAGCAGTGGTTCACTGCTGGATTTGGTTGCTCCTACTATTGTATGACTTATTGTGGAAGGATTATTGCATAGTAGTGATCAATTCTCGATTGCCAGTAGCATTTGATGTTGAAAACTATGCAGACAAACAAAGCCTGCTATTTTCTGATGGTTTTAATAGGCTAGTGTTGCTAGGTGATTCTAGCAAAGTGTCAGGTTTAATTCCTTTATAGTTCGTTCTGGATGTGCTACTGTTGTATTGGTGTTGGCGTAACCAGGGTAACTGGCTTTGCCAGCATCACATGGTCTCTAACCAAATGATGATTGAAACAGGGTACCTCTACACTATGGGATTTTCCTGTTGAGCATGCTGATGCATTTATGAACAAAACACCGGGGTTTGTTTATGAGTGTGGTATACCTCACTCGAGCTCCTAGATTTATGGGTGTTGGTGTAGAGGATGCTTGAGTTGCTGTTGTTGATGTACTTCTGGTTGTCCTTCTCCTCCTGGCTTCAGTGGCTTGCAAAGGCTCTAGCTATCCATCTTGTTGGTTTCTAGGTTTTGTGTTCTTGATGAAGAACAGTTATGCTGTTACTGATGAACTGATGGCTTTGTGGCGATGGATGGTTGATATCCTAGAGTTTGCTATTTATATTTTTGTGCTAGCTTTGACTTGGTCGACAACAAGGCTATGTGATGTTTGGTGACTAGAAAAGGTGCCGTTGTGTTGTGAAGCATTCATGATTCCTTGTGAGCTGTGTGGTTGTTCACTGTTGGGACTTGTTCCAGGGATGGATCAGCTCGGCTGTGTTGATGATTATCTTCCTATGGTCATTTTTCTAACAGCCAAGTGGCATTGCCACTTGGTTCACACTATTGCTTCTATTTTTGCTTGTGTGCAGGGTTTAAGAAGAGCAAATGTTCAAGATGATCAAGTTGATATGAACAGTAGCTAGGTTTTAGCATAGTTTGCTTGTAATTTTCCTTTTTCTTGTTTTAATTCCAATTCAATTTGTTGTAATATAATTGAATTGTGTAAAGACATTGTATATGTGTGTGTTTATCAATAAACCCCAAATTCCTCTATTGAGCTAGTTGTAATTGTCTTATGATTTAAATTACATTGTTATTTAAATATTGTTTGAAATACATAATGTTTTATTTTATTTGAATTGTTTGAGTTTGAATTCTAATTCAAACTCATTTCATTATCCAAGACTCAAATGTTTATATCAAATCAAATGATGATCAACTCTTTTCCAAAACCCTAATTCAAAAGAGGTATTGTCAAAGTTTGTCGTACTCTCGAAACCCTAAACTCTAGATGGTGTTGAAAGAGAAACTTGATCCCCCTTAGGTGTTTTATGCAAGAAATTTTCTCATTTATTGTGATGAGATACACATCGCTTTCCTAAATCTACCCCGCAGCTGTCTAGAATCCTAGGATGCTACACTGCTAGAGGACGTGGTGGTGCACCAAGCTCTAGCGGCTACACGGCTGGCCACGGAGAAGCAGACGAGGGAGGGACGCAACGATAGGCCTGGGCCGTCTGGCAACAAGTAGTCTAGGATTCTACCAACTGTAGTTTGCATAGTTTGAAGTATATTATGCTTTTTAAATATTTTGCAAAACAAAAAATGGGTCGACCCGCTGGGATCACACCCAAACGCAAACGGATACGGATCAAAATATGTCTACGGGGCGACGCAAACGGCCCCAACTCGCTTCTCTTGCCGACCTACTGTCTTTTCTTGTCATGTCTGTTTGTGTGTCGAACATTGTATTTCCCTTTTTTATGAAAGTGGGAAGGTGCGAGAAGCCCGGTTGGAAAAAATAGATTTATAAAATTTAAAAATCTGCAAGGAAGTTGATAGGCGGACGCTACGCGTCGGTGGGCTGATGGGCAGCCCAAAAATCGGTTGCTCTCCGCGCCGTACGATCGTGATCCGACGTCCGAAATCTACCGCGGTGCGAGATTTGCATTTTGCCCCCTGTTTTTCTGAAACTTAACCCGCGGTCCTATTCTTCTCCCAGTTAAAGTGAAAGGTATATCCCTTTGGACCCTACCTTCACTATATTTACAACACAAATGCCACCCGAGGACAGATCCAAGTTATACTAAGTATTACAACAAAATCTCTCACATCGCTTACAAAAAATATGTACTATTACAACAAAAAAATTACAAAAAATATAAACAAAATAGTATTATAAAAAAATGGTTAAACAACAATTGTTTTGCTATAGGTTGGTTTACAACAAAAATTGACAACAATTACAATATAAAATCAAAAGCTATAACAACAAAAAACATGTGTTCGTGGCTGTGAAAATTTGATTGAAAATAACACATTTTATATATATCAAATTACAACAAAAATCACCAGACTATTTTTACCAAAAATTATTAGCGATTACAACAAAATAATTTATAGCAAACGTCCAGGTAAATATTACAACATCTCTGACATGCTTTCTCTATAACTTTTATACGCATTTGTTACAAAACTAACGAACATATACAACATCTCTACGAAAAAAAGTGTCCATGACTAAAACAATTACACCAAAAATCACAAATAATTACAACAAAAAAGTCATCCGTTTACAACGTATCAAAAAACACACATTTTCGTAACATATCACTTAGAAAAATCTTACAAATTATGTCGTGTGAGTTTACAACAAATTTTTTATCTAATTGTTACAAATCTGGAAACAACACTGTACATTTCTTTAAAAAAAGCAACACTCCAGTTTGGGCCCAAAAACCAGACCCATATAAGACTGCGCGGAGCGAGCGGGAATCGGAAGCGTTTTCCAAGTTGATAACGTGAGAGACGAAAGGATGTCCAGTGGTCGAAAATTTTCGCTGAGCTCAGAATTTTTATTTCGCTGAGCACATGGACTTGATAACTCGCGACAGCACGTGCGGTGCAAGTGCAACAACGCAATGGACAAAACCTTCAAAAAAAGAAACACGGCCAGCTCACGGGCTTCAGCTAGCAACAGTCGCCTTTGACCTTCGTAATTGGAGTGCCATGGCTTCGCCGCCGCTCTACCTGCTGCTCCTCCCTCTCCTGGCCATCATCCCATTCCTCTTCCTCAACCGCCGCCGCAGGAGCCGCGCGGCCGTCCGTCTCCGCCTGCCTCCTTCTCCATGGGCGCTCCCGGTGCTCGGCCATCTCCACCACCTCGCCCGGGACCAGCCGCACCGCGCCATGCGCGACCTCGCGCGGCGCCACGGCCCGCTCCTGCTGCTCCGCCTCGGCGGGCTCCCCGTCGTCGTCGCCTCCTCCGCCGACGCCGCGCGCGAGGTCATGGTGTCCCGCGACGTCGACTTCGCCACCCGCCACATGAGCCGCATGGTGCGCCTGTCCATCGCCCAGGGCGCCGAGGGGATCATATTCGCGCCGTACGGCGACGAGTGGCGCCAGATGCGCAAGATCTGCACCGTCGAGCTGCTCAGCGCCCGGCGCGTGCGATCCTTCCGCCCCGTCCGCGAGGAGGAGGCCGGCCGGCTGCTCCGTGCCGTCGCGGCGTCTCCGGGGACGGCGGTGAACCTCAGCGAGCTCCTGTGGGCGTACGCTGCCGACTCGTCGGTGCGCGCCATCGTCGGGAGCAGGTTCAAGGACCGGGACGCGTTCATGGAGATCCTGCAGCGCGGGCTCAAGCTGTTCGCCGGGATGAGCTTGCCGGACCTCTACCCGTCGTCGCGCCTCGCCATGCTCGTCAGCCGGACGCCGGGCCGGATGAGGCAGCACCGCCAGCAAATCGCCGCGTTCATGGACGCCGTCGTCCGGGAGCACCAGGAGAACCGAGCGGCCGCCGGCGAGGAGGAGGACCTGCTCGACGTGCTCCTTAGGATCCAGCACGAAGGCGGCCTGCAGTTCCCTCTGACAACTGCCAACATCAAGTCGGCCGTCGGCGTAAGCTAGTCCTCTTCTCCCCGTATCCATCCAAAAATCATGCATCAAACAGACCATGAGAAAAAAGCAAGTTGTTGGTATGTCTGTCAATGTCATACAGGACATGTTCGCCGGGGGCAGCGAGACGGCTGCAACCACGCTGCAGTGGACCATGTCGGAGCTGGTGAGGAACCCGAGGGTGATGCGGAAGGCGCAGGACGAGGTGCGGCGAGCGGTGGCCGGACAGCCCAGGGTGACCGAGGCTTCCATCGCCGACCTGAGCTACATGCACATGGTGATCAAGGAGGCGCTCCGTCTGCACCCGCCGGCGCCGCTGCTGCTGCCGCGGGAGTGCCGCAGCGACGGCTGCCGGGTCCTAGGCTTGGACGTGCCCAAGGGGACCATGGTGCTCGTCAACGCCTGGGCCATCAGTAGGGATCCAGCCTACTGGGGTGCCGACGCCGAGGAGTTCGTGCCGGAGAGGTTCGAGCGCGGCGAGGCCGTCGACTTCAAGGGGTCGGACATGGAGTACACGCCGTTCGGGGCGGGCCGGCGGATGTGCCCGGGGATGGCGTTCGGGCTGGCCAACTTGGAGCTCGCGCTCGCCGGGCTGCTCTACCATTTCGACTGGGAGGTGCACGGCGGGGTGGACCTCGACATGACGGAGGAGATGGGCGTCACCGTGCGCCGGCGCCATGACCTGAAACTTGTTCCCGTGGTCAGAATGCCCGTACCACTAGACTAGCAGTAGGCAGACTAGTTATTAGTGGAAAATATCGGATTTGCTAGCACGCTTGCTTTTATCTTTGACCTTCTAGACATGTTTTAAGCATTTTTTTTCATACGACTGACTATAAATAGTTTTTCAAGTATTTAGATTCAGACCTTGTAAATTATATAATTGGATTCGTTGGAAAAAAAGTGTATTTGTAGTACAAGAGTTTTCTTGTTTTGTATATATATACATAGTAAAAATTAGGAATTAGTGGTAAATCTTGAAGAGCGTGCTAATATATCATAGGGAGTTTTTTTCCCTATCAATACAATTTTTTCCGGACCCTTGGTCCTGTTGCTTAGGGTTCAACACAAGCATTGGTGTCGCTGACAATTTGAAGATAAATGACCAGTTCTGAGGAAACACCTGGGAAGAAATTGACCTGCAGATCCTCTAGCCTCTCTAGTGTCTAGAGTTACGATTTCCTTCGAAATTTCTATAATGTGATAACCTGTTTCAAATAAACACTTTCTGTAACTTGTTGAACCTGTTTGAACCACTGGTTTCGTTCAGGTAATGGATCTGGGGAGTGAACCTGTTTGAACCGCTGGTTTCGTTCAGGTAATGGATCTGGGGAGGGCCAGGAAACTATGACACCCTTGAAGTCTTAAAGCAAAACAAGTATGAATTGCTGGTGTAAAATTTCAAAATGATCTGGAGTACTTTACATTTTCAAACCTTGTGTTCAATTATTGTATTCTGAGAGTTTGAACTTTTTTTTGGTGACACGTTGAGTCACATTTAAACATCAATATTCTTATTTGAAAATATTTAGAATATCATCCCTTAGTGCGGAAAATATCTGATTCAAACTGAAATAACACACCATATTGCTACAAAAGTACTTCACTGAATTTTTGCTCAACTATCGACAAGTACGATTGTATTCAAATGATCAAGCCGAACATAAAGTGAATCACAATAAATTATATAGGAAATGTTACTTCACTTTACATCTTTCCATTGGCTGATGCAGCTTCAGGACCTCTCAAATTACAAGGTCCAAAATCAGCATAAATTTCAGGGCAGATGCAACGCCACCTAGAAGACATCAGGGTTACGGTGCCCGGACGTGCTATTCTTCGATTGCGCGAGATGATACGACAGGACATAGTTCCTATCCTACAACCATGGAAACACAAGAATTTGTTTACTTTCAACATGGCAGCAGAACAATCTAATCAGCAACACCTCTTGACGAGACAAATAAAGAGATCCATATAGTATTTCTGATGAGTTTGACAAACCTCTAGCGCCTTTATCTGGTTCTGGTACTTGGCAACGATCTCCTTGAACTGAGACCGCTCCTGCACCATGTCATGGTATTCCTTGAGGCGGTTGTGCTGGATGAGAAACCCTCGCTTCAGGATGCTGTTCTGGGGAACCAGGGTCACTAGCATCTGCTTCAGTATCTTGTGTTCCTGGACGAATCAAACAAAGGATAACAGCCACACAGGTGAGTGCGTTAATTATTTCCAGAACGACATCTCAGAAGTGACCGACAGTTCAGCAGTATCAACTATCAACCACTTAAAAACTGTCTGAGTTCAAGCTTTTACCAACAGTTAATTCAGTAACATACAGCTTATGCAACACTTCATATAATTGGATTCATGTCGTATGGTTTGTGACTTTGTAACTTTTAACAAAATAGATTGTACTGTCAATGTATGAACTTGGACGAACAGATATGTCTTATATTTTCAAAGGGAGGGAGTACCAAGCAACTGCAGATGCATTTGTTACCTCACGCATTTTCTGTTCATCAGGAGTAATACACCTCGAGGTTGATTTTTCCAACAATTCAAGTATCCTGAAAGCTCGGTTCTTGGCGTCGATCATATCCGAAGCGGACAACATCTCCTTGACAATTAGCTCCGCCCATTCAGTGCCGTTGGTTGGAGTATTCAGCTCCGGCCCACCAGATGCTGCTGCAATTATTAATCATCAGCGTAGGATAACCAGAATTAGACAGCATGCACATTGTAACATTAGTGTTGGTCTACAAAAAATATATATCAGCTGGCAATATTCTCAGGCCACAAGAGAAAGAAACAGTCAGGCTTAGTTTGAAGTCATATTCCTACTGCAGTTCAGCCATACCTCGAGACGAGGCCGCACCAGCACTGGCCGTTTCTGAACCTGACGCCAAATGATCCTTGAAGCCTCTGATTGCAGCATCCAATACATTTCCCGACGCTTCGAAGTAGCCTCGTAGAAGCTAGAAATTCCCCAAATAACTCATTAGATTCCTACGTAGCAATATGGTACATAAATCAAGGCTCTCAAACTCTCTAAGCACGGCATAACTCAAATACCCTGGCTTAACTGCTGTAGAACAATAAACTTGACTGTTGCTAAATTTTGGTGATACTTAATTCACTCATATTTTATATTTAATTCGACGAAGTGCTCCAAAGGCATAACTCAAATATCCTGGCTTAACTGCTGTCGAACAATAAACTTGACAGTTGCTAAATTTTGGAGATACTTAATTCACTCATATTTTATATTTAATTTGACAAAGTGCTCCAAAGGCCTGTGGACAAGAGGGCATATAATATGAGGGTCAAAAATAATGTGGTTACGTGATTCCTCGTGGAGGGAGGTGCAGTTTCCTTTGCAAATTGGCCAGATTTAGTTCATGGTTGAGGATTTCAGTAAAGGCCGAGGTATGCCCTTGCGAATTCTCCGATAAGAGTCAGCATCAGGCACTGTTTTTCTGGTTCTTCCGTAAGACAGCCTTGACTAGCTTGGCATCGATACAATTGGTATCATGATTGATTCAGGTGGTGTGTCTGTAGTATACCACACATGGTTGATTAGAGGAACTAAAAGCAGCAGAGAGATGCGCTGCAGCGTCGGTGGGTTTACTTGCAGATCAGCGCCAGGGTCCGGGGTGTTAGGATGATCTCCACGTGATCGATCCCAACGGATCGATAACGATCCCTTTGACCTCGTCCGCGCCCTGATCGGGGGCGCCCAACCGCATCTCTGGTTGGTGGGCCCCTGTGACCTGCGCTACATAAAGAGGTGGGGACCGAGGCTCGCAGTACGAGGTTCGTCCGCGCCGCCAGTCACCCCACCGACATCCCCTACCGATCTAGGGTTAGCGCAGTGCTCACGGGAAGCACCACCACCGTCGCCACCGCACGCTCACTCCATCCGCCGCCGCCACCATGTCGGCGCCCGAGAGCTCCTCCTCGAAGGGAGAAGGTACACACCTGTCACTCTCGACCTCTCTATCTCTCTCAGTACATAGCCAGATTTTTTACAGACAAAGTTGTACCCGCATTAGATCTACTCTAGATGATCCTAGAACGATTAACATTGGTTTAAAAGTGGGAAATATATTTTCCTAATCTTGTATGTGGATGATATTCTGCTTGCCAGCAGTGATGTTAGTCTACTGCAAGAGACAAAGAAGTTCTTGTCCTCAAATTTTGATATGAAAGATCTTGGTGAAGCGTCATATGTTTTGGGCATAGAAATTCACCGAGATAGGAACAATGGAGTATTAGGACTATCGCAAAAGGCTTATTTAGAAAAGATTCTAAGTAAGTATAATATGCATAAGTGCAGTGCCACACCTGCCCCTATAGTCAAGGGCGACAGTTTTGGGAAACATCAAAGTCCCCAAAATCAATACGAGCTCGATCAAATGAAAGCGGTTCCATATGCTTCGGCTATTGGAAGCCTACAGTATGCACAAGTGTGCATTCGCCCTGACTTAGCATTTTCACCGGAGTACTCGCTAGATATCAAGAAAATCCAGGTTTTGAACACTGGAAAATGGTAAAAAAGGCATTGCGTTATGTGAAAGGCACAAAGAACTACATGCTAACATACAGAAGATCTGATTCCCTAGAAATAAGAGGGTATTCAGATGCAGATTTTGCGGGGGATAAAGATGATAGAAAATCCACATCTGGATATGTATTCACCCTCGCAGGGGGAGCTATTTCGTGGAGAAGCTCCAAACAGACAATAGTTGCATCATCCACGATGTATGCAGAATTTATAGCATGTTATGAAGCCACGGGGCAGGCATTATGGTTAAAGAAATTTATACCCGACTTGAAAGTGGTAGATTGTATTGACAAATCACTAAAGATGTACTGCGACAATGAGCCAGCAGTATTTTATGCTCACAACAACAAGTCGAGTAATGCTACGAAACCGATTGAGGTTAAGTATTATGTTGTGAAACACAAGGTCCAGGATCAAACTATAAGTCTCGAGCATATAAGGACAAAAGATATGCTTGCGGATCCGCTAACGAAAGGCTTACCACCCAGCGTGTTCAAGGAGCACGTAGCCGGCATGGGTTTAAGGGAAAGTCTTACCTATCCTGGATCATAAGAGGCTCAAAAGTAAAAGAATTTGTTTCAAAACAGAGAAGTGTATTGTGGCTGTCTGATTCTATCAGCAATAGAGCTGTGACGATGAAACATGCCCTATGGACTGATCCAAAATGAAACGAATAAAGTAAAAGTATAAAGTTAAAAGAAAAGTTGAGATCAAGGGGGAGAATGTTAGGATGATCTCCATGTGATCGATCCCAACGGATCGATAACGATCCCTTTGACCTCGTCCGCGCCCTGATCAGGGGCGCCCAACCGCATCTCTGGTTGGTGGGCCCCTGTGACCTGCGCTACATAAAGAGGTGGGGGCCAGGGCTCGCAGTACGACATCCCCTACCGATCTAGGGTTAGCGCAGTGCTCACGGGAAGCACCACCACCGTCGCCACGGCACGCTCACTCCATGCGCCGCCGCCACCATGTCGGCGCCCGAGAGCTCCTCCTCGAAGGGAGAAGGTACACACCTCTCTATCTCTCTCAGTACATAGCCAGATATTTTACAGACAAAGTTGTACCCGCATTAGATCTACTCTAGATGATCCTAGAACGATTAACACGGGGAAGATAAGCTTATAGTTTTTTTACCTTGTGGATCGGTGCTTATAATTGGTTTGATATACGTGCTAAATTAGGAAAACTCGTGTTTTCCCCAAATCCTAAATTCGATCATCTTCCGAGAAAACGCGGACAGTCTGCAAAGGAGAAATCTTGCAATTGCCAAGAAAAGGGGCTCAGAAACAGAGGGATCCAGAATCCTCATGGATGATTCTTTCTTGTGGGTGCAATATCCAGTTCACATTGCCAACTGCTTGGTGGTTGGTCTTAAGTCTAGTTTCAGTTGTAAGTGAATTATCTGAGCCCTAGAAATTATCTGATTGCTGGAAGGGGATGATAAGGTGAATAAAAACGAAGGCACCACCCCTCCCAAGTGTGTTCAGTAAGGTCGTACCAAGCACTACTTTTTTTTTGCTGTTCGCTAAAGGTGGTTTCTTGATCGATTCGATTGCTCCCGCGGACAACCGAATCGGTGGGTTCTTCTATGTCCACAGCAGGTTCGCGTGCACCAAGAACTAATTTTTTTGCTGCACCTTCCTAAGGCGGTTTCTTGTTCGATTCGATTGGTCTCGAGGTCAACCAAATCGGCGGTTTCTGCCTACGAACGTGGATCCATCAGAGGGACTAAAATCGAAGGGAGCCGGACGGTACCTGCGGATCGGCGTCGGGGAAGATGAGCTGGAGCGCGTCGAGCGGGTCGTACTCGAGGCTGATCCCGAGGTCCTCGACGGCTCTGGCGGCGGAGGCCGGCGTGCAGCGCCCCCGCTTGGCCAGCAGCTGCGGGAGCACCGCGGCGGGGTCCTCCAGGAACGCGCCCGCCCGGCGCTTCCGCCTGTCCGCGACGGCAGCCGTCATGGTGTGCGGTGGTGGCGGATGGGTAGCTAGCTGGGGCTTCGGCCGGCGAGGTTTTCGCCGGTGCGGAGAGCAGTGGCGGACTGTGTGGTTTGATCGGATCAGCGCCGGGGTTCGTTTATATCGGGGCGAGTCGCGTGCGGCGGCTGGGTTGTCAGGGATGGACATGAAGCCTTGCATGACACGGCCGACGTGCCGTGCGATCCGACGCTAGCTCGATCGCGACCGTCCGATCGGTTTCTAAGGCTGACACGTGGGGCCGAAAAAGGAAGAACAAACTCGTTCCGGATTTGGTTTCCAATCCAAAACCTTAAAGATGAAGGATATATCACATTAGGGAATTGCGATTTGTGTGTTCCACGAGTTACAGGTGAAGTTGCTACTACGATTTTAGTTGCAAATGATGTTGCAACTCGATTTCTTCATTGTGTGTTCCGCTCGAAACAAAACAACAGATCTGTAGGACAGTTTTCACCCGACGAAATTCATGCAAAGCTTGTAAGGAACTGAAAGCTTGTAAGCTTATATGCACGGAAAATTGAACACATGAATGCTACACAAAGCTGGCGAGTTCCAAACTGTGGAGAACTTGTATAAAGAATTTGGGATTGTTTTTTTGTATATAGAATCTGAAACTGTATCAAGGTAACACATTCAAATCAACCAACGCATCTACCATGGAGATCTTTGCGCCCCATGGCCCAAGGGTTCAACCAACCAACCAACCAACAAACATCCATCTACCCAAGATAACATGTTGTCATCTGCATAGAGCAGAGTACCACCCTGAATTCTCAAGACTCATCTTCAACCTCGCGCCAAGTTAGAAGACGTCAGGGTTGTAGCGCCCGGGCATGGAGTTGCTCTGCTGGGCCTGCTTCAAGTGCATCTGCAGCGCGTAGTTGTTGATCTGCAACCCACAACAGATTCGTCAGTTCAAATCAAACAGCAAAAAAGTTGGCCAATTTGCAGAAACATAGGCCTAGGCTAGGTTTAACAGGAAGGATCAGTCACCTCGAGGGTCCTCAGCTGCTCCTGGTACTGCAGCACGAGCTGCTTCAGGCCCTGCACCTCGTTGCTCCGCTCGTCGTACTCCTTCTGCCGCTCATGCTGGATGGCCACAGCACGCTTCAGCAATGCGTTCTGCGACAGGATCGCCGTCATCTGCTCCTTCAGCAACATGTTTTCCTGTTTTTATTTGCCAAGAAAAACAGAATCTTATCAGGCGTTGCTGCTTCCTCCATCATCCTAAAGCTCTCTACGGGTTAGAAATTATAAACCGCAAATAAATTGCACTTAGGGACTACTGTGATGCGTCGATGGGTACCTGGTGCAGGCTCTGAGCTGCAGCAGCTCCAGCACCGTCGACAATGGACTTCGTCAAGGCTTCCAGAGCTCTCGACGCACGAGCCCGTGCGTCGTCCATGTCGGACGCGTTTGACATCTCTCTCACAAAAAGCTCAACCCATTCGGGGCCACTATTGGTTGCCTGATGGCTATCAGCAGCTGGCTGGTGTTCAGTAGCTGTGTCCAAGCCACCATTGGTAACAGTACCTAAAAAAATGTTGCTTCTTGTCAGTACAAAGTTTACTATACATGATGTGTCTTACATATGAAATAAGTGAGGTACAACTACCCATGCTGTTTAAGTAATTATTAATGGAGTGCAGTCTTGTAGACTTGTAGTACGTTAACCATGAAACCGCCTAAAAGTGCCAGAGATTGCAATCTTGGTGCTACTAGGTAAACAGATGGAATTGTCACTCTGATAAAATGGAGAACCTTGAACCGAGATATTATATACCAAGAATGCAAGCTGCTGGTGTCTATTACTCTATAGAGAAATGCCATTACTGGTGTCTATTACTCTATGGACTAAGAATGCTGGTGTCCATTACTCTAAAGAGAAATGCCATTACTGGTGTCTATTACTCTATAGACTAAGAATGCAGTAGCTTTTGGTAGAAAAAGAACCTTGAACAGATGTCTAAAGTCTGAACTACTGCTGGTTGCCCGTTTTAAGATGCAGTTTAAAAATGGTCTTGTCAATATACAAGTTTGCTATTTCATTATTACGAAATTAAATTAATAAAATGGAGTGTGAAATAAGCGAGACAGGACAAACTCGTGTGCTGTGAAAGTATCTAAGACAGACTCATTTAGTATGTTACCCATAGAATGTGATATAACAAACTGAAAGCTTGGTAGGACTGGGTACAGAGATGAATTGCCACTATAATGGAGAGCATATAAGAATGGCGAGGGTTTATGCGGTGATCTGGATCTATGTTTAGTACTCCACATGACATAACTGGACACACGCATATGCTCTGTTTTGAATTGACAGATCTTGTAGAAATATAACAATATAAAAAGAAGTAAATGCAACCCGCGAGATTTCTAGATATATCATTTGAAGATAATATTGCTGCACTGTTTGGCATGTATCGCACCTTGGACAAATGCATGAGGAAGTATATGACTGGTATCTATTACTTTATTATACCCTAAGAATGCAAAAAAAAATGGTGGAAAATGAACCTTCAACTGATGGCTGAGCTGCTGTTGGTTGCCCATTTTCAGATGCAGTAGCTGATAAGACAGCCTGAGTTGACTCCAAGTTCAGCTCCTTCAAACTCTGTATTGCAGAATCCAAATCATCACCAGACGCTTCAAGAGCTCTCTCAAGCAACTGAAATCATGTAGAGCAAACACAATCAGATATATGCTACAGAAAAAATACAAGCAAACTAAATATCCTTATGTTTAGCCAGTGGTACAGCAATTTAGCTCATCAAATACAGAAGTAATTCAGCCCATCCAGGGCGTAAAAGGAGGGCACCCTTGTCAGAGTCCCTGCAGGCAGGAAACCCATATGCAAGTCACTACCATCTACTGCTGGAATCTTAAGCATGTGTGTGTATGATTTCGACATAGAACTGACTGGGTTTCTTATATGAACACATCTAAACTTCATAGAAATGACAGATCACTAAGCTCACCAGTGAAGATCAGTAACGGAAACATACCCCTAACAGAAGATGCTATGGTGATAGATGACACTACAGAGACTTCTTCGTTCAGAACAATTTTACACACTATGCCAAAAATAATCTAAGAAAACTACAGATAAGAATGACACAACAGAGATTTCTTCTTCGTTGAGAGCAAGTCTATATCAACAAACATACGCTCTAGTTTGTGTGTGCACACTATTCTTCGGATGCAGAGCCCGTTAAGAGTTCTGTCCCCCCACCCCCACAATCCAAAAAGGATCAGAACCTCCCTCTTCCTCCAGAAGGAGTACATCGCAGCCAAGTTAACAGGTCCTGTTCCCCATCTCATCATCTCATCAGGATATGCCTTACCCCTTAAGTTACCCTGAATTCAGATTGGGGTAGCTTGTAGGCTTCCACTTCCACACCAAGCAGGGAAACGAACACGTACAACTTCCCAGTCGACGAAAGGATCCACCTTTCGCCATCCAGGAACCACAACAGCGAATTCCACGATCTAAACTACCAGAAGGGGCATGGTACAGCGGCCCGGGATCGCAAATCTAGCAGCAAAATGGTCGCGTGCTCGCGAAATCGAGCCCGCGAATCTACCAACGAACGCTCGCCCAGCCTCTCCGCGCCGGAACCGCCTAAAAGGCAAAGATCGATTTTTTATCGAGGCAGGGGACGGGGGGAACCTTGGTGTTATTACCTGGGGATCCATGGCGGGGAAGGCGGCCCGGAGCTGGTGCAGGAGCGCGTCCCGGCGGTGGTGCGGGGGCGGGGAGAAGCGGGAGCGCTTGGGCGCCGGGCCGCTGTGGTGGTGGTGCGAGGAAGGGGAGGGCGGGAGGAGGTCGTCGGCGAAGATGGAGGAGGGCCTCTTGCCGCAATAGACTACCGCAGACATGGTGCCCTCGTGCTCCTCCTCCCCGTCGCGCCGCCGCCGATCGCCGCCGTCCTACTGCTCTCCGCGGCCCAGGCCGCCGCCGCCCATCCGGCTGGGTGAGTGGTTGACCCTCGCGACCGCCGATCCGCGCCGCCGCCGCCTGGTCGTCGGGGTCGCGGCTGCGGCTGCGGCTGCGGTTGCTTCCCGATGGGCTTTTGGGTCTGGGTTGGGGGAAGAAATGGATCGCGACGGCCTTGCTTTTTCGGATGGCAAAGACTCGGTTTTTCCTCCTATTTATCGTCCTCGCCTCGCTGTACGTTGCCACGAACGGGAAAAAGACTTGATTTTTCCGGCGGCGGTGGCCGACATGTGGGCCGTGGGAAGGCGCTTTTGTTCGTACCGTGTGGGCCCCACCTAGCCTCGTGCTTTCTTTCCTTTTTTGCTTTCCTCCTGGCGGTCGCCGGCCATCCCGTGTCTGTGGATGATGACGCCACGCCGTCGCCCTCGCCGATCGGTGCGAGATACATACGGTATCGACGCGTACAACGGCATCTGACTCCCGAAACAAGATACTCCGTAAAAGATTGTTGTTAACTACAAGATGGTCATCTCCAACAGATTTCCTGAATCAGCCTCCCAAGACAATTCTGTGCACTTCGCGCACAACAAACCCGCTCCATTGCCCGGCCCACGAAGGTATTCATGTGTATAGATGTCGCTTCGAGTTCAAACCTGTTTGGATATCCTGGCATCCATGGATATCTATTGGTTTACGTGCTATGCACATCAACATAACAACATTTCAGCACTGGTGGTGCTCACTCAGCCATCAGCGCATGCGGGGGAGATTTGTGTTGGGGTGGTGTCCGGCTGTTGTCGCATCAGACGGCGCTGTCGGCGTACAAGAGAAGAAGAAAGTCCAGGATCTGTGTTGTGGGTATACTTTATGGGTATATTAACGGCGTGGCCTAGATCCGGCAAGCCCGGGTGGCCCATAGATGGTGGTGAGGCATGTGGCCCATCGGCGGCCGGTCTTGTCGAGATCCCGAAGGATGAAGTCCGTCCTGAGAACAGTGAAGCCGGATCTCTACCGACCTACGAAGGAGGCCGGATCCGTGACGGCCCATGAAGTATCCGGATCCAAAGACGTACTTGGAGGAAGGCGGATCCTTGACGTACACGGCAAGACATTGTACCGTAGTTAGACAACTTGTATTCCGGCTAGGACTCTCCATGTAAACCCTAGATCCGTGCGCCTTTATAAGCCGGATCCCGGGAGCCCTAGAGGCACAACCACAACTCATTGTAACAACGCGAAAGCGCCCGCATAATTCCGGACAAGCGAGCAGTAGGCCCCGTCATCGTGCGTGTGTTCCGAAGCCGGGTACTCACGTACCACCGTCCCGTGTGCACTCCGCCCTATGGCCCCTACTTCTTCTCCCCTCGTGAGGATCCCTCCTCCGAGGTACCGTCGATTAGGCAACGGCGCTGGCGCCCACCGTGGGGCTCGCGGCGCTCCGGAGGCCGGAACCGGGAGGGTTCCGCCATGGGAAGCTACGACGACACCATCGCCGTGGGGCGTGTCCTTTACGCCGGAAATCCGCCAATCGTCCCTCCGGATGAGTGTTGGATTCCGGCTAAAACCGACCCCCGTCAAGCTCTCCATCGTCCCGCTTGGCGGCATACACATCTTCATCGGGGAAACCGTCGATTCCGACGGAAACCCACCGGTAAGTAGCGCCGACGCGACCGCCGCCGAGCAGGACGCAGCCGCGAAGATCCGATTCGAGACGCAGGAACTTCCTAGCGAAGATTCCGCCTTAGATCTGAAAAAATCAAAACCCACCCAATCCGCCCCTGAGCAGGAGATAACGGTGGAAGACCAATGCAGATCCGCCTGGGTCTCCCATGTGTTAGAGAAGCAAAGGTGTCACTTCGTACACTTCTTGGCCCATACCGCCGGAACCGCCCCTCAAGAAGCCGGAGCTGGTCCCGAGCAGGTCATGGCCCCGGAAAACAACGCCGCTCCGGATCAGCAAGAGGTCTGTCGGAGAAAGCGAAACTCCGGCCGAAGAGTCGATTTTGGGAAATCTAAGCCCAATCTCCGGAGACACCCAATCCATGGACACCGAAGAGTTCGATCGCAAGGTGAGGGAATATGGATACGGCGGCCAGCTCGAAGTTGATTCCGCCCAACCAAAGCGGTACTTGCAACTCGTAGCGCCGCTGGGAGAAAACGGATCGAAGAGGCGGGCACCCAATCCGACCCCAGCCATCCCACCACGGATCTCCGATGTCGCGGGAGCGGCCCCGTAGGGATTCTTCCACGGAGAGCCTCTCGTCGCCGAAGAGATGGTCGCACAGCGGTGCATGGATGCGGTTTATCGCTCGGAAATTCTTAACAAACCCATCACTCCCGAAGACGTAGAAGCTTTAGAAGCTAAAAGAGTGGAGCTACTCGGCCACGCCCAAGAAGTTTAAGGACACCGCAGCCGCCATGCTTCGGAGGAAAGGAAGCATGCCGCAGCTTTTGTGGAAGACTTCATCCAAGCATGAGCGAGGAGGTGGACGAAGGACCGGCGAAAGTCAAGGAACTCCGAAAGCATTGGGAGGACAAGATCGTTGAAGCTGATCGAGAGGTAGAAAAGGTCCGGCGTGAGTTGATAGCTCCCCGCAGGATCACCTTCGCAACTCCAACGGAGCAAGCAGCCGTTCGCAACCCCAAAGGACAATATGACGAAAGCTGCAGAGATCCTGAAGAAAAGTGACGAGGAGATTGACATCAACTACTTGCGCACGCTCGTCGCTTCAGCGGTTAAACAGCAGAGCAAGGCAGACACTTCGCGCAAGTTGGAATCTAACCCGGAGCATTGCGTCTCCACCGCGCGAAGGACGCCCACGACAATCGCCATCGAGATGACGAATCGCGAACCGGATCCTCGAACGCGAAGGAAAGCCGGGGAACACCCAAATCCGATCCCCGTACCATCAAAGACGCCACCGTCGGATCCGACAAAGGGAAAGGATGCAATGTACTCGGACGAGACAAGTACCGCAACGCCTCTCCTCCGCCTAATGGTTACCCGCGTCCCCCTCGCCGCCGTAGTCCAGCCGGAAACACCAGGCCTCAGGGGCATGGTGGAATTGTTATCCGCGACAACGTGCTGCCCTCAAGAAACAGGAGCAGGGAGCGCACGCCGGAACCCCGCCGGAATCAGAACAACGATCGTGAGCCCGAGCCTAGGAGGAGCCGGAATGAGGAGCGCGACCCGGAGCCCCGCCGGAGCCGGAACGACCAAGGCAGCCAGCGTCACGGCGAAGGCGGCCACAGGAGCCGGAGCCAGCACCGGGAGGGCCGGGGAGAATCCGGAGGCGGAAGCAAGAGGTCGGATCGGCCCCCTCGCAGTCTCCTCACCACCACCTAGCGGTGGCGGCGGAGGTGGAGGCGGAGGCGGTGGCCGGAGATCTCGCTCTCGCTCACAGTCCCCCCGTCACGGCTCGCGCGACGCGCGGGAACGCCTCAACGAATACAGAACCGACTACATCGGACCAAAGTGCTTTGGCAGGATGATTCGAGAGGAACCAAAGCCAAGGAGCTCCCCCAAGCTACCCGGAAATCTGAAGCATTATGATGGCACCGAAAGGCCGGATACCTGGATCGAGGATTACTATAATGCAGTAACCTTTGCCGGAGGAACCCCTAATATCGCCTGCCGCATGCTCCAGTTGTACCTTGTAGGACCAGCCCGGATCCGGCTCAGCCGACCTCGAGAAAAACTCCATCTTTTGCTGGTTCGACCCGAAGACCGCTTTTGAGAAACACTTCGGAGGCACCTACAAAAGACCCGCCACGGCAAGCGACTTACAAGCTTGTATCCAGAAGAAGGGAGAATCCTCGAGAAACTTCCTCACACGATGGTTGGCATGCAGGAACGAGTGCGAAAACGTCGACCACACC
This sequence comes from Lolium rigidum, assembly GCF_022539505.1. Lineage (NCBI taxonomy): Eukaryota > Viridiplantae > Streptophyta > Magnoliopsida > Poales > Poaceae > Lolium > Lolium rigidum. The sequence goes on from NC_061508.1 coordinate 54,398,492, forward strand.
ACTGCCATGTACGCCTTCATTGGTGGACTGCAGAGAGGAGGATTGCTGAGGCATAAGCTTACATGTTTGGCTAACGCCAACAAACTGACTTTGGACGAGATGATCTCCATTGCCGGTGATCACACCGCCGCCGATGACGACGCAGGCGGTGATATCGCAGCCACAGCAATCCCCTGCACCAACAAAAGAAGAACCGTGATAACGGTAACAACAGCGGCCATAAACGCAAAAACCCCGATGACCGAAGAGTGGCGGATCCGACATGGTCGCCATGGCGTTCCAACGCGGAGGTTCGGGGAGGCGGAAGAGGACGCGGCCGCGGAGGCGGAGCCGGCAGGGTCGACAGCATGGTACCGAGGTCACCGCTGGCGGATCCCGCGCCCCGCAAACCTACGAGGAGTACAGAGACATGCCCTGCCTGGCCCACTTGGATCCGGCTACAGGGAAGTCCACTCACACCAACCGCAACTGCAAGTGGGTCAACGACCTAAAGAACGACCCGGAGGCAGGATACAAGCGAGCCCGGAAGCACCGCCCACGCGGCAAAGGAGGCAAGGGCAAGAACAAGGACAAGGAGGAGGACAGTTCCGAGGCGATGGACGAGGATGATAACTCGCCGGATCCCAAAGCCGGATCCGCAGGTAAATCCAACCCCTTCGAGAAAAAGAGCGTGGGGGCGATGTTCACAATTTCCGCGAAGAGAAGATCACGTTTGAAGTTGTGCCCTTCAAGAGCTCCTACCATGTCATCTTCGGCATGCCCACCTACCACAAGTTCCATGCAAGAGCGTGCTATATCTACAACAAGCTCAAGATTCCGGGTCCAAATGGTATGATCACCATAACCGGAGACTACAAAAAGGCTCACGAGTGCGAGTTGGGCGAAGCCGCGTTCGCAGAGTCTGTCATATCCGGAGAAGAGCTGAAAGGCTACAGAGCCGCGGTGGATCCGACTGAAATGCAGACCACCAAGAAGCAGATCTCCGAACACAAAAACTCCTTCAGGGCCGCGATAGAGACCAAGAAAGTCAACTTCAAGGAAGGCGACGATTCCAAGCAGGTCTCAGTCGGAGCCAACATGGACCCCAAATAGGAAGACGCGCTCGTCGAGTTCCTCCGCGCTAACATGGATATCTTCGCATGGCAACCTTCTGACATGCCCGGAGTACCAAGGGAACTCGCCGAGCACTACCTCAACATAAACCCGGGGCTAAACCGGTGAAGCAAGCTATGCGATGCTTTGGAGATAAGAAGCGCCGCGCCATAGGAATGGAATTAGCAAAGTTACTAGAGGCAGGTTTTGTAATAGAAGTAATCCATACTGATTGGGTCGCAAATCCCGTCCTTGTACCCAAAAAGAACACTGAAATACTAAAAATGTGCATCAATTACTCTGGCTTGAACAAACATTGCCCGAAAGATCCGTTTCCCTTGCCGCGCATTGACCAAGTCATTGATTCGACGGCAGGGGCGGAACTTCTGTGTTTTCTTGATGCGTATTCCGGGTATCATCAGATCCGGATGAAGGAGTCTGACCAAAAGGCGACCTCATTCATCACTCCATTTGGCACTTACTGCTATGTTACTATGCCCTTTGGCTTGAAAAACGCAGGTGCCACCTACCAACGTACGATGCAGCGGTGCTTGAAGGACCAGATTGGCCGGAATGTACACGCCTACGTCGACGACATCGCGGTCATGACTCGGAAAGGATCCGACTTGATCAGCGACCTCACAGAAACCTTTGAGAATCTCCGTCGGTACAAGATGATGTTGAATCCGCTGAAGTGCGTCTTTGGCGTACCACATCGGAAAACTCCTTGGCTTCATTGTCTCCAACAGGGCATTGAGGTAAACCCGGAAAAATTAAGGCAATTTTGTGCATCAAAAGGCCAACTTGTCTCAAAGATGTGCAACGGCTCACTGGTTGTGTCGCAGCAATCAGCAGGTTTGTTAGCCGTCTTGGCGAGAAGGCACTTCCCTTGTACAAGCTATTGAAGAAAACAGACACGTTTGTCTGGGACGAGGCAGCAGATGCAGCACTACAAGGGTTGAAGGAGATACTTACCTCCCCACCTATCTTAGCAGCTCCAGGAGAGTCAGAGCCTATGCTCCTTTACCTGGCAGCAACCAACAGGGTCATCAGCCTCGTCATCGTGGTGGAACGACAGGAAGAAGGTCACGAGTATGGAGTCCAAAGGCCAGTTTTACTATATCGGCGAGGTCCTTACGGAATCCAAACAACGCTACCCTCACTTTCAAAAGCTTGCCTACGGAGTATTCCCGGGCAGCAGGAAGCCGAGACATTACTTCCAAGAACATCCAAGAATGCAGCCGTGAGCAAAGCTCCGCCGTCAACGATTCTCAACAACGCCGACGCAACAGACGCACAGCAAAATGGGGCATTGAATTATCCGCCTTCGATATCGCGCTACAAAGCCAGGACTGCGGTTAAATCACAGTGTCTTGGCGGATTTCGTTGCAGATTGGACGAAGCTCCGGATGCTAATTTGGAGCCGGAACCGTAAACATGGGTAATGCACTTCGATGGATCCAAGCAGCATCAAGGCTCGGGAGCCGGAGTCACCCCGAAGTCCCCTACCGGAGAAGAACCGCAATGACGTTCCGCATCCACGTCGAAGCTACAAACAACATGGCGGAGTACGAGGCTCTACTACACGGATCGCGCATCGCTAAGGAAATAGGGATCAAGCACATCATCTCGTTGCGGAGATTCCGACCCGGTGGCACAGACAAGTAGCCGGAACCCGGAACGCCGTAAATTCCGTCATGGCGGCTTACGGAGACGAAGTTGACGAGATCGCCAAGTGCTTTCTAGGATACGAAGTCAAGTATGTCCGGAGAGATGACAATACAGCGGCAGATATGCTATCCAAGCTCGGATCCGGCAGAAAGCCAATTCCGCCCGGAATTTTCCTCGGAGCATCTCCGGATACCCTCGGTGAAGGGCGCTAACCCGGAAAACCCGCAGGTGGCGAGTGTCTCCGGCCAAAGATGTGTTGGCTACCATTCCGGCTTGGACACAGCCTTTCCTTGACTACCTCATCGATCAGAAGTTGCCGGAGGACGAGGTCCTCGCGCGCCAGATCATCAGACGAGCAAGATCCTACACAATTGTTGATGGACAGCTCTACAAACGAAGCGCAACAGTGGGTGTTTCTCAAATGCGTCTCCAATCAAGATGGCATTGAAATCCTCGGAGAGATCCACGCAGGGGATTGCGGGCACCATGCCGCCCCTGTGTCACTCGTTGCAAAAGCTTTTCGGCTAGGCTTTTATTGGCTCACAGCTAAAGAAGATGCTCGACAAGATAGTCAAGACCTGCCGAGGTTGTCGGTACTACGCTACTCAACCAAACGCTCCAGCCCAAGAGCTGAAGACCATACCTATCACCCGGCCATTTGCCGTCTCGGGGGCTTGATATGGTTGGTAAGTTAAAAAGATCATCTCCTGGCGGTTTTGAATACCTATTGGTCGCTGTTGACAAATTCAGCAAGTGGATCGAGGCAAAGCCAGTAAGGAAAGCCGACGGTGCTACGGCACTAAAATTTGTCTGCAGCCTCGTGATGAGATTCGGCATCCCACACAGCATAATCACAGATAATGGCACAAACTTCGCGCAGGGAGAATTGAAGGATTATTGTGAGACAATGGGGATTCGATTGGACCTCGCATCTGTGGCTCACCCACAATCCAATGGTCAAGTTGAAAGGGCAAACGGTCTAATATTATCAGGAATCAAGCCACGCCTCGAGGAACCGCTGCGACGAGCAGCCTGGAGCTTGGGCCGACGAGTTGGACGCCGTCTTGTGGAGTTTGCGAACTACCCCTAACAGGTCAACAGTGGTTTACCCCTTTCTTCCCGGTATACGGATCCGAAGCCGTGATTCCCTCCGACATCATCCACGATTCGCCGCGAGTTTCCGCCTATAATGAAGAAACAGCTGACGAGGCCGACAGCTTATCCGTGGACCCGATCGAAGAAGCTCGGAATTTAGCCGACCAGCGCTCCGCCATCTACCAGCGAAGCTCCGACGTTATCACGCTCGTCGAGTCCGGAATCGCTCGTTCATGGCCGGAGACTCTGGTTCTCCGCCTTCGCCAGGTGAAAGATCACAAGTTGCAATCTCCATGGGAAGGACCCTTCGTCGTTAGCAAAGTGCTTCACAACGGATCGTACTACCTTGTTGATTTCCGAGAGCCGAGGGACAGCACTCGCTAATTGGCGCCGGAAACGCAAGCGTGAGGATCCAGATGATATCTACGACGAGACAGATCGCCCTTGGAACATTGCACATCTACGTCCTTTCCACACTTAGCATAGAATTGCATACCTTGTAACAATATTATACATGATCAATGAAATAAAGCTTTTGGTTCACTCTATGAGTCATTTACCTCCTTTACTTGTTCATTTTTAGATCGTGTATGTTTTCCGACTAAAACCGCAGAGCTGGATATTTCCGCCTAGGCGTGTATGAAAGTTGTGATTTTCAAAAATCGTCCCTCAGGACGTAAGCTTAAGTTTTCTGATTAAATTGTTGTCTGTTGCGAACTCGTGGATTCCTAGTAGCGATTTCCGGCACCGATGCTTGGGGGCTTGTTTCCGCGGTTATTGACGGATTACCATTGGGTTTCGTCGCCGCTGGCGAGCGTTTCCGGCTAAGGTCTTCCGGCTCGCGGAAGGTCAAGCGAGCAAGCCGGAAAACAACGACATCAGCACTTGCTTTCCAACACATAACGAAACATGCAGAATAATATTAAGGGATAGCAGGATAAGTTGTTTCCGCCCATGCATAGTTGTTTCGTCCCTAGCTACTTAAGAATTTAAAGTCTTATTACAAACTCTCTCTGGGGCCAAAATGATGCATTGTTTTTCCGCAGGACTAAGTTTTTACTTCTCCTTAGCCGGAGAAGTTTCCACATTGGCATCAGCTCCTCCGGCATCAGTTGGAGCTTCCTTCTCCGCGTCTTTGGCAGGCGAAGAGACATCTTCATCTTCTTCCGCTCCAGTTGCAGCCGGAGAAGCAGCGCCACCTTGGTTCTTTGAGCTCGTCCAAGTGTATTGGCTTCCGGATTGGGCAGGCCTGGTTTCCGCTTCAAGATCCTTCAAAAGTTCAGCTTCGAGAGGCTCGTCAGCAGGAAGAACCACCTTCTCATAAAATTCATCATGGCGGATCCTCCGGGCGATGCGTGTATCATAGCCGCTAACCGCGTCAAGCAGTGCATTGACATCAGCTTCCGGAGGAACGCCAGAAGTCACCCGGTCCAGGTCCAAGCTCGGATTATGCGCTAAGCACATAGCCAAGGACATGGCGGCTGCGCCCGTGCCGAAGAAGATTGCAGATCCACAACCAGCTCCGGAAGCAAATCCATCCTCTTGATGAGCTTACGCACTTCGCAGGTTCGGCTCTTCTTGATGTTGAGGTTGTGACAGATTTTCCTGGAGGCGGAGATGAGATCCTTGCAGTCTTCTCCGGCAAGCTGTAGCAGGTCATCGCGCGGGAACTGGCTCCGACGTTCCTCATCATATCCAAGCGGATCTGGAAAATACAAGTTTTGTTAAAAAACAGCAAGTTACACGTCTGCGGCCATATGAGTTTCGAGGACGTACCCATGACGTCGGAGTTGAGCAAGTCCCAGCAGCTCTCTGCTGTCTTCATATATTTGCGAAGGCCTCCAATTTCCTTTTGCTGCTTCTGGATGATGTCGCTGTCGGCTTGTCTTTTCAGCTCAAACTCACCGCTTTTCCGAGCAAGCTCCGAGTTCTTCTCAGAAATTTTTTGTTCTGCCTCTGCGAGCTTCGCTTCAAGATCTTTCTGTGAAGCCCGTAGAGTTTCCAACTCGGAGGAAGCCGCAGCGAGAGAAGAGGAGGCACCTGATCATAGTTACATAAAACGTCAAGTTCGGAAAATGCGAACCAATCCACAAGTCGTCAGTAATCGGAAACCAACCTTGGGCTTCTGATAGCTGTTTCTTCAATTCCGCATTCTCTGCTTGGAAGCTCTGGATTTTCTCCGCCTGGCTGATGGTCACACGATGTTGCAGCGCGATGTTTTTATGCAACTCGTAGTGCAAAGCTTTTTGCTCCTGTAAACGCAGCCAGAAAACGGAGTAAGTTCCGCCATCATGGTTTAAGTCTTTCTAAAGCATGGCGGCTGGAAATTTTTTCCGCCATCATGCTTGGGGGCTACCACGACTTTTAAATTTCCTTCTCAGTTTAAGTTCTCTAAAAGTATTCAGACGCTAACTAATAAAGTTTCCGCCTAAATACTTGGGGGCTACTGGGGAGTTACCTTTTGCTTGCAAACAAGCTTGTCGAAGAACTGGCCAATGTTTTTCTTGGCGTCCTGGATCTCCGACGTTTCGACGTCCGGTTTGCCCCATGCGTTGTTTAGCATGGCATTGAGCAGATCTTGCTCCAGCTCCCATTTCTCTGCCTCCGTTAGTTTGTTAAAAAACTTTGTGGCGTAGGCTTTTGGGGTGGAGGTAAGGTCGGCCGGATCTCCAAAGTTCTTGGGAAAAACGACCATATCGCCCGTGGGGGCTTCAGCTTTGCCGGAGGAGACCTCTTCTGCTTCCCCTTGGCTTCGTCCTTCAAATTCATCGTTGATAGGACCCTTACCGCCGGAATCATCTCCGCCCGCTCTGTCGCTGCTAACCGGAATTACTTCCGGAGGAGTGGGAGCGGCAGGAGCTGGAGACTGGTCCGCGGGAGGAGGTGAAGGTTGCAGGGGGGCTTGTGGAGCGCTCGGCGGAGTTGGCGTCAAAGGACCAACGGCGGGAGACTTCTTTTGCATATACTTAGTGATAGGCTCCTGAACGTTGGTCCGCGTGGTGGTTGGGTTCGGATTCCTGTGAGCAAGTAAAAAGGAAAATAAGCATAACACAGCTCGCCAATATAGATAACGCACATTACTCGGAAACTTACGTAGCACCCGGAATGCAGGGGCGTGAAGGTTTTCCTGCTGTTGAGAGCATCTTCAGGCGTTGGCGTTCCGCCTTCCTGGAATCAAGCGGAGGTGGTTTAACCACTCTGGGTTTCTTGGCGGAAGCCTCGCCGCTGCCTCCGGCGTCGGAACCGGAGACTTTGGCGCGGGAACGCTTTGTATGTCGAGGAGCAGCCTTTCGAGGTGTTTGTTCCTCTTCCTCTTCAGGGTCCTCCGGATCCTCTTCCGCCGAATCACCGCTAACGGGAACTCGGAGTATGGCGCGCAGGTTTTCCTCCGCCAAAGAGTCAAGCTGCGAAAAGAGTGAGCAGAACAAGTTAAACACTTAGGAAATTGTGAAAGGATAAAGGAATGTGAAGGTATAAGCGCTTACCGGAGGACATTTATCGTGTGTGCTGATATCCTTGACCAGTTCCGGGACCTGTTGGCCTCTAGCAATCTTCACCAACGTTTTGAACCTCCTCTTGAGGGAGTCAGCCGGAAGATCGTGGCGGGTGACTCGGAGGAGATCGTCAGCCCCAGTGTACGCGCACATCAGACGTGCGTTGTAGCGCAGAGGTTGGATCCTCCGCGTAAACCAGCTGAGGGTGAGCTGGGCTCCGGTTAGTCCATCATGAACTAACCAGGAAATCCTCCGCGCGGCCTTCTCCAATATGGGCGTCTGGGCAAGTGTGGGGATGAAGCTCCAGCTCGCCAATTCTTCCGGAGGCGTGTTGCTGAAGGGCGGGAGTCCGTCGTGGACGTTTGGAACTGGCACGTTCTTCACATAAAACCATCCGGCGTTCCAATACCGGACGGATTCGTGGGAGTCATGAGGAGGATACATCCGACCAGAGCGGAGCATGAACGTCATACTTCCGCAGTTGAGCATGACTTTGTCCTTCGTTTCTTTCTTCACGCGGAAAAAGAATTGCCATAATTTGATGTCGGGACGAATTCCGAGATGCCCCTCGCAGAGAGTTGCGAAGTTTGAGAGCAGAAGGTAGGAGTTGGGGCAGATGTTGTGGGGCTGAAGCCCGTACGTGTCGAGGACGGAAAGGAAGAATTCCGAGCAGGGGAGCGATAATCCGCGCTCAACCCACGCCTTTGTCATGACACGCTCCTCCGCGTCGGGCTTGGGGACGTCGGAGTCGCGCGTGAAACTCCAATGTCCGGAGATCATGCCCTCATTTTGGAGTTCCCGGAGCTCTGCGTCTGTTGTTTCGCAGGGCCACCATTGACCCCGCACCCCTTCACGGCTCCGGGCCTTGGAAGCTTTTTTGTTTTCCACTTCTTGTACCTTGGCTGCCATTCTAGCTTGGCCTTGCAGTTCCTCTTCGAGCTCTTGGGCTGTTGGGATCCGGCCTAGTAAAGTACTGGAAGAGGCGGAGAACGGTTGAGCAAGTCTAACGTCGGAAACATATGGTGGCAGATACGCAATGGGATCCGGGCAAATCGGTTCCACGGCACTGGGATCCGGGTTACTCGGAGAACTACCAGTACAGTGGGGAGAACCGTGAGGCATGCTTCCGGCTGCACCCATGCGAGCTAAGTTGAGTAACCGGAAAATCTACACTACAGCCTACTTCTTCTTCTACAAGTCCGGTGCACGTACCGGCGATCGCGCGACGGTCCGGCGAAGTTCCGGTGAAGTGGAGGTCAAGCAACCGGCGGTTTTGAGCCTCCGATGACCACGAATCGGCGGCGGAGTTGATTTCTTGGTCAACCGCAGCGATCTTGGTTGGAGGAGAGGCTTGAGGCGGTGGTGCGTGAAGCTCCCGCGCGGAGGGCTCGCCGGAGTTGAGATCTGTCGGGCGGCGCGGCGCGAGGAAGAAGATGAAGTGGTGAGGTGCGGTGAAAGAATGAAGAGTTACCGAGCCGCGGGGTATTTATAGGCCACGCGCGGAGATTCGGGATTCGGATCCGACGGTGGAAACGGAACGGTCGCACCGTTGGATGGATGACACGTGTCTTAGGTCAAGTGCGGTAAAATGACGTGGAGGTAGCTTAACCATGCACTCCCGAAATTTCCGGCTAAAGATTTGCATCTGCGAAAATTTAGCGCGGGAAAAAAGGAAGTTGTGCGCGGGAAAAGCGGAATCTCCGTTGCGATACCTAATCTGAAGACGAAGGAGTTCCGAGTGAATGAACCCGGAATCAAGTAGAAGATTTTGAAGCTCTTCAAGATTCTCTTCGGATCCGAGCAGAATGATGTCGGAGGAATGATGAATCTCGAAGAACTTCGGGGGCTACTGTTGTGGGTATACTTTATGGGTATATCAACGGCGTGGCCTAGATCCGGCAAGCCCGGGTGGCCCATAGATGGTGGTGAGGCATGTGGCCCATCGGGCGGCCCAGTTGCTGTAGATCCTGAACGATGAAGTCCAGCCCAGGAACAGGAAGCCGGATCTCTACCGACCTACGAAGGAGGCCGGATCCGTGACGGCCCATGAAGTATCCGGATCCAAGCACGTACTTGGAGGAAGGCGGATCCTTGACGTACACGGCAAGACATTGTACCGTAGTTAGGCAACTTGTATTCCGGCTAGGACTCTCCATGTAAACCCTAGATCCGTGCGCCTTTATAAGCCGGATCCCGGGAGCCCTAGAGGCACAACCACAACTCATTGTAACAACGCGAAAGCGCCCGGATAATTCCGAACAAGCAGCAGTGAGGCCCTGTCATCGTGCGGGTGTTCCGAAGCTGGGTAACTCGCGTACCACCGTCCCGTGTGCACTCCGCCCTATGGCCCCTACTTCTTCTCCCCCTCGTGAGGATCCCTCCTCCGAGGTACCGTCGATTAGGCAACGACAATCTGGGATTGCGGTGTGATGGTGGTGGATTCGGTGCTCTGCCACGACGACGTCAATGGCAGGCGGCGGGTCTAGGATGGGAGGAGCACGGGGACGTTCCCCGGTCGACACGCCACAACGACAATGGCTTCACCGATGACAAGTCTTTCATCGGCTCACAAAGCCCTTCGGGGTGATGGTGCTTCTCTCCTCTGGCGACGACAAGCAGTTGCAGATATCCCAAAGGACTTCAATATAGTAGTATTTTCTGGGGGCATATTATGCAAAAGTTTCTGGACCTTCCTCTTTTCTCGTCCTTTTACTTGTTTCCCGTGTGGATCGTGTTATAACATGACATATGTTTAATATATGTGCGGTAAACTTCAGAAAAAAAAACAACATTTCAGCACTACCGCCGTAGCGTTACAATAACATTGCGGCAAAGTTTAAGCACTTCAGCAACATGTCAACGATATAGCAGCACTTCAGTGGCTTCCTAGGTGGAATAATGATTAGGCTAATAGGGGTTACCAGATTAGCACTCCTCCCCGTCGCGCCGCCGCCGATCGCCGCCGTCCTACTGCTCTCCGCGGCCCAGGCCGCCGCCGCCCATCCGGTTGGGTGAGTGGTTGACCCTCCGACCTGCCCGCCGATCCGCCGCCGCCTGCTCTGGTCGTCGGGGTCGCGGCTGCGGTTGCTTCCCGATGGGCTTTTGGGTCTGGGTCGGGTTGGTCGGGGGGAAAGAAATGGATCGTGGCGGCTTTGCTTTTCCCGATGATGGCGGAATGGCGAGGCTCCTCCCATTTATCGGACGGGAAAAAGACTTGATTTTTCCGGCGGAGGTGGCCGACATGTGGGCCGCGGGAAGGCGCTTTTGTTCGTACCGTGTGGGCCCCACCTAGCCTCGTGCTTCCTTTCCTTTTTTGCTTTCCTCCATGGCGGTCGCCGGCCATCCCGTGTCTGTGGATGATGACGCGACGCCGTCGCTCTCGCCGATCGGTGCGAGATACATATATGGTATTGACGCGTATATCGGCATTTGACTCCCGAAACGAGATAAAAAAAGATTGTTGTTAACTACAAGATGGTCATCTCCAGCAGATTTCCTGAATTAGCCTCCCAAGACAATTCTGTGCACCTCGCACACACAAACCCGCTCCATTGCCCGGCCCACGAAGGTATTCATGTGCATGGATGCCGCTTCGAGTTCGGACCCATTTGGATATCCTGGTATCCATGGATATCTATTGGTTTACGCGCTATGCACATCGCACATCGACATAACAACATTTCAGCACTACTGCCGCAGCGTTACAATAACATTGCGGCAAAGTTTAAGCACTTCAGCAACATGTCAACGCGTGGCTACCTAGGTGGATCAAGGATTAGGCTAATAGGGGTTACCATATAGACGTAGTAAGCCTTTGGTCATTTGGGCTCAAGAGAGGGGGAGCTAGGCCTAAGTAAAAAATCATATTTACAGACAAATGCAACAACAAAAAAATAGTAAAAGCCGCGTTATTACCAAAAACATCAATGATAACGATTAATTTGCGAACAAAATTTGGTTAGACAAAATTTGGTTAGGGGAGGACTGGTGGGGCTACAAAGGTGTAGTGAGCGGGAGAACTTCAAGGACCCCCCCTCCCCCATCCTGCTACTGTTTGGAGAAGGTTGAAGGGGTGGGATTCCGGGCACCTATTTAAAGGTGGTGTGGTGACGTTAAAAAGGGGCCCCAATTTTTTGGGAGGATTTTAGAGGGGGTAATTGACTGCTAGAGCATTGTTTTTGCTTGTGGGATAAGGCCTACCCGTATTTCTAGTTCGTTAATTTGATAAATATAATATAAGTTGAACAATATAAAAAATTATACCATTCGAAAGTATAAAATCTCTAGTTTCTAATGATATATATTTTGTGATATATAACTTATATAATATTGACCAAACTGATAACCTAGAAATAGATGTAGGACCTATACATCGAGACTGAGGGGGTAATTTTTAGGAGGGTGGCGGTTTATTGTCATTGGGAGTAAATGTAGGGTAAACTCCTAGATATGCTCTCAGTAGTAGACAATTTATTCATCAGCGCCGCGACTAAGATGAGAAAATGCCCTAAATCCCCTTTTTCAGGAGCTAAAATACTCTTTTCATTCGCATGATTGGAAAAGCAGATTTGAGTCATCCAGAATGATTTTACATAAAACCCAGTCCATTTCTTTCAGAAACGCAAATGTAATGTCCTGCTGAACTCACCAGCTGAAAAGTCTATACGGCTATCATGATATCACCACTGAGTGATTCAGCAGCATTGCATCGAAATGCAGAGGTATGGCACAAAACAGGGGACCTGTTATTTTTCTCTATCTTTACTCCAACCGAAGAAAGTCCCCATATCCAGCTACATATATATAGTCCTCCACCGATTTCCATGTCAACAACCAATAATACAACACCACGACACGCCGAAACCAGAGGGAACAGGCCTGTATGAACTTCCCTGTTGTTACTCTGGCAGTATACAGATTACTCATCATATGAACTTTGATTGGGCCGCAAGCTAATTCACAGGAAAATATATACATCGTCAACGTCTCTATCTGTCCAGCAACCAGTTGAGAACCGTCTTTTTTGGGACGGCTCCGTCAGCAACGGCGTCTTCTTTCTCCTCCGGCTTCGCGGCTGACGTAATTACGACGTTGCGGATGACGGAGTTGACGCGTATCCTCAGCTGCGCATTGTCAATGAGCAGGTCAGACAACATCTTTCTCATTGCCTCATCAGTGTTGTTTGCGCCTTGGATGCTCATGGTGGTCGAAGATTTATCGTCATCGTCAGAAGAGCCCTGTTCTTCATCTTGAGCTAGAAGCTGAGCCTACAGAGATCAATTAATGTACAGCGCAGATTTAATACAATTTCACAGATTCAAATCTAGCAGGAAAGGATAGAAGTACGATTTGGAATTAAATTGAGTGTGAATGTTCCAGAATGTAGTGATTAGCTGGTAGGTACGCATGCTTCATGATCACGGGCCAAACAAGTGCCTTGTGCAAAACTTTATCATAACTATGAACGGAGAAACCAAAAAGAGATCTACCTAGAGGAAATCGATACTTGGAAGCTACACTATTCCAACGGAAGCAACAGTTCCAAACAGAAAATGAGAGATGTTGGCCAGGTCCTTCTAAAGCAGGACATCTATTTGGCAGCATAATACTTATCCTCCAAAGGATGCATATTACCTCAGCATTAAAGGAAACTACAAATCAAAATTATCATCATATGTAAGAATGTAGATATCATTTTGGAATCTTGAGAAGAGAAATCAGCATTAATCTGAGATGCCCCCATTAGTCAAGTTCTCAACTGAAACTGGATCTCCAATTTATGAGCTTAATCTGGAGTTCTGCCGAGTAGCGATTTGGAGTAAATAACAACAGCAGAAGAAGAAACTTTACCTCAGCAATTAGAAACTGTATTTTGCCGTCTGATGCCGCCAGAAGGTCTAGTGCACCAGGCAAAGATGATGGATCAACAGTCAAGTTGTATTGTTCTTCTTGTAGACGCTCACGAAGTAATCCACATTCTTTAAGAATTTTTTCATTGGATGACTTCGCACGTGTTGACCGTTGCTTCTCTCTATTAATAATCCTCTGGAAAAACAGAAAAACAAAAAAATTAGAGAGAGAAAACACTGATCACATGAAATTAGGAAAACTGTCAATTACTCAAGCTTCAGTTTTCGAAGCATAAATGATTTGATATATTAATTGGTTTGAAATGTTAACATTCATGAAGCCTCTACTAATGTTCAATATTGCACTTGTTCTGGTTCTTAAATGGAGAAAGGATTATGGTTTTACGAGTACCTCTAGTTCAGTCTTCTCCTCAAGATACTGACTCAATACTTTCTTCATCTCCTTTTGAGAATTCCTAAGAGACTTGACTTCTTTAACAAGAACCTTCATATCTGTTTTAGATTTTGCCTCAACTTCTCCAAGATGCCGCTGCAAACTCTCTACTTCTTTTCGTTTCGTCTCAAGTTCCTCAACTAACTCTTCTCTGTCACCACTGGTAGTTGTTTTCTCTGACTCCACACGAGTTTTCTCATTCTGCAAATAATATACAGTAAGATAATCAAAATCCTCGTGATATGGTAAACTAGAAAAGCTAAGCCGCAGGAACAGGGAAAAACTGACTTGTTCAATCTTCAGGTTTGACTCCATCTCAGAGTACTTCCTCCGAAGCTCATCCATATCCCATTGCATCTGCGTAATCCTCTCTCTTTCAGCTAAGATAGCTTGCTGTAATGTGTCTCTGCCTTTTTGCTTTGTAGCTTCCAATTCAACCTCCAAATCTTTTACCTGCATCAGAAATCATAAGTGGCGAGGAAATTACCTAGAATCCAACATATTTAGGTATATGAGGCCCAAGAAAATCAATTGAATGGCAGTGATAAATGCACAAAAGAACCAACCAAGCAAACTTTGCAAATCATATGATGTTATACAGCATGCCAAAATGAAAGCATATTGTGGCACAAGCATGATCCTGTAATATTGAGATCCTGGTTTACCTAAAACATACTAAAAAAATGAGATACCTTTGTGGAAAGATAGTCTTTGACTGCTACTTCCTGATTTAGGCGTGCTATGAGATCCTCCATATCGGTTTTTGCTGTCCCTATTCTTCTTTGCATGGTGATCAAAAGTCTAGTCAACTTCTGTTTCTGATCAGTTGGAAGGATGACTTGTGTATCCACATCATACAAAAACTGCATATCTACACCAGCAAGTTGTTCTGTTTGACTATGTCCATCCACACCACTTGGGAGATCAACGGGACCATCCCACAGCGAACTACTAGCCCCTGGAGTTGAAAATTCACTGCCTCTTAAAGAACTCAAATCACTACCTAAACTTTCAGAAGAATCTTTCCGAGCATGGCCAGGATTAGAATCGCAGTCCTCTTCAGAAATTACTCCCTTGGAAGTCTCTACCGAACCATTCCTTCCATCATGTTCCGGGAAGATAAGACTCTCTTTCCTGCGATTCGACACACTACCGACATGCTGATCAGACTGACCTAATATAGATTCTCCCAGCACACCATTACCAGTTGCTCCTGCCAGACTGGTACTACGCACAAGCCCTGGATTCATTTGACTGGACTCGGAGAGAGCACTTGAACCAGGATCATCACGATGACGAGAAGAATCCATACTGCTTTTTACTGAAGTACCTGCTTCAGGAGGACGCTGATTCCAATCTTGGAAATCTGAATTCAGTAAAACAGTATAAGCATGGATCAATGCACAATTAGAAGAAACAAAATATGTCTTGATCATGGATCAATGCGCATACATGAGCGTGCAGCAGCTTCAAGTTCAAGAAAAGCAGCAACAGGAGCACTTCTCGCTAAGTCAATGTCAGAAAGCAGCTTTTGCATCCACTCCTCCAAAGTGTTCCTTCTCTGCAACCGAAACAGCTTTAGAAACACAAGTCCAAAAGGCAAAGCCCAAAAGAATGTACTGGTACTTAACATTGAATACAGCTAACCTCTTCTAGAAGCAACCTGCTTGAATTTATTCTTAAGAAGGCATGCTTCGGTGGAGCAGGGGGGATCTCCTTTCTTGGAAACGCACGCTTAAGCTGAAATAGAGGTGAACTGTATGGTGAGTGATGAAACAAACAAACTCATGAATTAGCATTCAAAAGCACACAGTTAACCTTCCTTTCATGAGGAACATGGGAAAAATGGAAATTGTAAAATGACACACATTTATTATACTCAAGAAATATGTGTCACTATTTGTGTGACGAAATGCAAATGACACTGCACCAAGCATCTCAATAAAAACTGTGTGGGTGAGATAGCAAGAGCACATCCATAAAATCACAAAATCCACTCTCATGGTTTAATATTTAAGACATGTTAAACAATAGAATAGCAACAGTTACATCAACTTACATCAGAACCCAACTTCAGAAAGTCACTAAACCTTCGAAGAACTCCATGGCTAGAGCTAACACCTTCCGGAGATTGTATACCAACATGTATCCTGTAAAACTGTCCTTTATGGGCATTAAAAAGAGATAACGAAAAACAGGAAATTTTAGATCAAGCAAAACCCCACAAAATTTTGTCTGTTATTACAGTAAATCCTACAAGGAAATAAATAAAACAATATAACAGGTGAAACATCATCTACACCTTGGAATTCTTGAATTTAAGTCCATGTTTCCATAATAGTGATACATCTATGTGATATGAACCTAGATCTCCCTAGAGTAAAATGTTGATATTGGCTTGATAAATGCTGGGCAACTTTTGTCTTTTTATTGATCTACCAAAGTTTTCTCACTTGTATTCCCTCCTAGCTCATTCTGCTATAGCACAAAACTGTAATACCATCGACACGGCAGTGAACTGGAGGACATGAACCAAACTGACTGACTAAACCCCTTGACTATAGTGAAGAAAACAAGAGGGTAAGAGATAAATGATACTCACAACTATAGATTTCAAGAAGTTGTCAGAGGTTGCACCAGCTTCAGGTGTTTGAGCAATCCAAGAAGGTATCGTCACGCAGTAACTCCAGCCTGTTTGAGGGTTATGTGGCCACACGGTGTTCCTTCCCTCCTGCGTGCAATCAATAAATAAATACGGGCTCGTAGAAAGACAATGTAATTTTCAGAGTTCTGTGTTTGGTATGCCCTCGCCCTTGAAACGAAACCTGTCCTAGAAAAAATGATGCGCTCTTCATGCAACTTCCTCAGCTGTTTAGACACTATTAAATTACCTAGTGGTGCAAAGTAATTGATTTCTTTCCTTTTGGGCTGGAAGAAATTCAATGAGGATTGGGCAAAAATTAAAACTTTTAGTAATGAGAATCAGGGTATTAACCAATGGTGTTCTTCTGTGCAAGTAATTATTCAGTGAGTTGTGTAAGACCATTTCTAGCGAACAGGTAAAAGGCATGATCGCTGGCGCAGCACAGCCAGACAGGTCGATTTAATCGAACGTTTGGGAACAATAACGGAAGAACAAAACTTTTACACTAAGCAAGCTCGGGCAAGCTCCATGAAATGTGGAAACCTAGCAACGCGCTCGGGCAAGCTCCGTGAAATGTGGAAACCTAGCAATGCGCTCGGGCAAGCTCCATGAAATGTGGAAACCTAGCAACGCGCTCGGGCAAGCTCCATGAAATGCGGAAACCTAGCACCACGCTCGGGCAAGCTCGAAGCCATCCATTCGGGACGACAGAATCCATAAGCCTGACTTGCTGGTGAGATACAAAACCCTGATCTTGGGACAGGTCCAAACCCAGCCAGCACAGCTCGACGGCACTAAATCCGCAGGATCCCAATGCAGATCCCAACTGGCGCGCATTAAATTCCTCGGCTGACGTGGTTAGCTAACCGGTACTGCTTGCGCGTCGCACAGCCGCACAGCGAAATCCAGCTCGAGGCCGCTCGAAATCCAGCTCCAACCCGAGCGGCCGGGAGGGGAGCCTTGGGGGAATTCCGCGCGACGGGCAGCGGAATCCAGCGTAGCAGCGGCAGGGCGCCGAATCTGAGGCTCGCGGGGCAGGATCACGAGCTAGGTGGGCCGCCAGATCAGAGCGTGGGCGGCGATCGAGCCGGATCGAGACGAGAGGAGACGAGCCGGGGGTGAGGGGATTCTGGGGAGGGGAGGGGATCGCGGGTGCTTACCCATCGCTTGGGCGGCGGGCTCCAGTCCATGCCGAGCGGCAGCGGCGATGTGCCGTCGTGGCGGTGCTTCGGGGGGCTGCCGCGGTCCTTCCACCTCGCCGCCGCCGACGACGACGCCGACGCCGCCATCGCCGGCCGGCCGCTGCCTGTCCCCCTCCTGGGCGGGGCGCGCAAGATCGAGGCGAGCGGGGAGGAACCGAGGCGGCGAGGCGGGTCCTCGGCGCCGGCGATTCCGAGAGAGATTAGGAGAGGGCGGGGCGGAGCAGGGACGGAGGCGGAGGCTCCCGCGGTGGTGGTGGTGGCATCTAACTGTCAACGCCACCGAGACAAAGCCAGCAGCTTTCCTTCACGGTGGAAGCTGCTGGGCCGGCCGAGCGTGTCGTACGGGTCAGCCTGGGTTTCTCAGCCCACGCGAGTTGGACAGGGTTCAAACAGGACGTCTACTGCCGTGCACCAGGGTTCACACAAGATTAGTGTAACGCTAAAACATCCATGATTAATACACTTCAAAGCAAAATCTAAAAATAATGCCCTAACAGAATCTTAAAAAGACAGTGCCACACAATCTTAAAAAGACAGTGCACATTGGCACTATTCTTTTGTTTTATAGAAGGCAATAGAGAATTAGAAGAGACCTCACACTATTTTTCGATAAAAAAAATATTAATATCGCGAAGATTCTATTTGTTGGATAATTAGGCAACATTTTTTTGATCAATTCTAGAATATTAAACAAGACAACAACGGCTACTACCATCGTGTGAAACTCAAACATAGTAGATGCGCTAATCAACATGAACTGCAGCAGTGCTAACAGTACAACATCCATGACTAAAGCGAGAATCGGATCACGCTGCATGTACTGATCAGTTGTAGATGTAGTAGCCGTTGATGCATTGGTAACATTGTTGACGAGAACGTTGGTGAAGACGGGTTCAAATAGACGACGATGAAGATAATAGTACGCAGAACCACCCGACTTGGAAGAAAGACGGCTCACGGTGAAGATAGTGAGCAGTCATGTGGTGGGCTTCTGAAAAAACTAATTCCTCCTTCCCCTATAGGATCACAAATGCGATTGGTTCCAGAGACCCGCTCTCTCGTTCGCCGCTGCACAATGACGAGCGGGATGGGGTAGACTATTGTGCCAGCGCAAGTAGAGAGAGTTGGCAAAATCCTAACTCGGGTGTAAAGTTTGTTTTGGTGGCAGCCGGGCAAGAGTTTATATACAGCGGCCGAGGAAACCCAAGGCAATGTGAACCACACCAATGTTGCATGTTTTGAGTCGGTTATAGTAGACCGCAATCCAAGAGTGACCCGAATCGATCTCAGCCCATGCGAGATGTTGGGCCTGCCAGACCGGCGTGCCATGCGGTCTAGCTTGGGTTTCTCAACCCACACGACTTTGATAGGGTTCACAGAGGACGTCTGTTGTGCACCGGAGTTCGCATGCAATCGGTGCGCCGAAGCTAAAATTTTATATTCAAAACAAATCTAAAAATAACCCATGCAGGGACCAACCCCATCATGGCGTGGTTAAGACATCTTGGCCAGCCCATTTTAAACATCAAATGTGTACATTGGTGGACAGAAATTCGCCTTGTCACCCCTTGTTCGTTTGGGTTGGGGCTGAAAGCTAGAATTTTATATGGAGTACTACAATTTTTCAAAAAAAGTCTAAAAATAATTGTGTGCATCGGTACAATATGCACTTATGTTATGACCGGCTTGGTCTACCGCCGGAGGGGGCCCATTGGCCCAACCGGCCAAGCTTAGTTAGGGGCTTAGCCCAGTTAGCAGATTAGGGTTTCGCTAGTTCTCTTATATATACGAGTTGTAATAGACTAAATCAATCAAGCAATAATCGAGATATCATTATTGCCGACTCCCGCAGGAGTCGGCCTTCTCTTGCTCGCGCCGCCCAAGCCCTAGCCGCCGCCGCAAGCCCGCCACGGCGCCCTGCCGCCGGCGCCGCCTTCCTCCCTCTCGCTCTCCGCACTTCCACCCCTACAATCTACGCCCTCGCCTCGGTAGAACCCTAGTTTCTACCAATTTGGTATCAGACCCATCCTCTGGGATTTCGACGCCCTGACGATGACCTTCTGGCGCCAGGGACGCCACATCCGCTGGGAGGGCCTCGGGGGCACATCTCCCGCACCGCAGCTCCAGCTAGTCTCGGGGGCCGACGACGCCGACCACCCCTCCCCGACGCACCTCCTACGGCGAGCATGGCGACATCTTCGAGGAGCCGCGGGGCCTGCCGCCCCCACGAGCATGTGACCATCGCATCCACTTGCTCCCCGGGTCGGCGCCGGTGGCCGTGCGCCCATACCGCTACCCCCGGCTCGCGAAGGACGAGCTGGAGCGCCAGTGCGCACTCATGTTGGCGGCGGGCATCATCAGGATCTCCACGTCCCCGTTCTCCGCGCCGGTGCTCTTGGTGCGCAAGTCGGATGGCACGTGGCGCTTCTGCATCGACTACCGCGTCCTCAACGCCCTCACGCTCAAGGACAAGTTCCCGATCCCGGTGGTTGACGAGTCGTTTGACGAGCTCCACGGCGCGAGGTTCTTCACCAAGCTCGACCTTCGCTCGAGGCTATCATCGGGTGCGCATGCACCGGGAGGACATCGCCAAGACGGCGTTCCGGACACACCATGGCCACTTCGAGTTCGTGGTGATGCCCTTCGGCCTCACCAACGCGCCCGCGACCTTCCAGGCCCTGATGAATGATGTCCTTCGCCCATACTTACGTCGTTTTGTGCTGGTTTTTTCGATGATATCTTGATCTACGGCGCATCATGGGCGGAGCACCTGCAGCATGTCGCCATCGTCTTCAACGAGCTTCGAGCGCATCGACTTCACCTCAAGCGCTCGAAGTGCTCGTTTGCGACGACCTCGGTGGCCTATCTTGGTCACGTCATCTCCGCCGACGGGGTGGCCATGGATGCGGACAAGGTGGCTGCGGTCGCCGCCTGGCCGACGCCGCGTTCACCACGCGCCCTCTGCGGGTTCCTGGGGCTAGCCGGCTACTACCGGAAGTTCATCCGGGACTTCGGCCTCATCGCCTCGCCGCTCACGCGCCTGCTGCGCCACGAGGCCTTCGCTTGGGACGACGAGGCTACCGCCGCGCTCGAGGCCCTTAAGGGGGCCCTCACGACGGGCCCCGTTCTCCGGATGCCGGACTTCGACAAGCCGTTCATCGTCGACCGTGACGCTTCCGGGCGGGGTTCGGTGCCGTCCTTCACCGGGGTGACGGGCCGCTCGCCTACTTCAGCCGGCCGTTTGCCGCACGCCACCTCAAGTCGGCGGCGTATGAGCGAGAACTCATTGGCTTGGTCCGGGCCGTCCGCCAATGGCGCCCTTACCTATGGGGGCGCTCGTTCCGCGTACGTACGGACCACTACAGCCTTAAGTTCCTCTTGGACCGGCGGTCGTCGACGGTGCCCCGAGCACCGGTGGATCGGCAAGCTGTTTGGCTTCGACTTCACGGTGGAGTATCGTCCGGGCCGCCTCAACACGGTGGCCGACGCCCTGTCCCGCCGCGACGCGTCGAGCCCGACGCCATTGAGGGTGACTCGGCCGGGACACTCGCTCCGCATCCGCTCGGGTCCCTCCTTCGCCCTCTTCGACCGCATCCGCCGAGCGGCGGTGTCCGCGCCGGATGCCCGGCTCTCGCGGCGGCAGCTCGCCGCGGGCGAGTTGGACGACCCTTGGCGCGTCACCGACGACCTTCTCCTCCACGGGCGCCGCGTGTTCGTCCCCGACCATGATGACCTCCGCCATCAGGTGCTGCTCTTGGCGCACTCCGCCGGTCATGAGGGTGTCCAGAAGACCCTCCATCGCCTTCGTGCGGACTTCTACATCCCCGGCGATAAGGCCCTGGTCCGAGATTGGGTGCGTTCGTGTGAGACGTGCCGGCGCAACAAGACGGAGACTTTGCGTCCAGCCGGTGTCTTGCGGCCGCTTGACGTTCCTTCACAGGTGTGGGCCGACATCTCCATGGACTTCATCGAGGGCCTTCCGAGGGTGGGCGGCAAGTCTGTCATCCTTACGGTGGTTGACCGCTGACATGGGCATACCCTTCGGATACCCATTATTAGTATACCTGGCTCGGCCCAATATGGAGAAGACCAATTATGGAGAAGGCCCAACAAGGCAACCCGAAGAAGTAGTCGACTAGGACTCTTGTAAAACCCTAGGCTGGTTGCATATATAAAGCTAGCCAGGGCACCCGAAATAAGGAGGCCAACAGATAGAGAGGAGATAGACAACATAGCGCCGCCTACGGCGACACCCTGTAAATATATTTGTGTTCATATAGTGGATTGCTAGCAGCACGTAGGGATCCTCCACCGAGGGGACCCGAAGCTGGGTACGTCGTGTGCCTAATCTCGACCCCGGAATCTCCATCGTCGCTCTCTCCCGAAACCCAAGTCTACAATACGTAGGCATTGCCGAGATGATCCCTCGTCAATTGGCGCCGTCTGTGGGAATATCGCGACGCTGGATTTTGTTATCCGGGCGAGATCCCTCTACATCATCATCAAGTTTGACATCGGCTGATTCATGTACGTTGGCGTCTTCAAACTCGTCGTGAAGTATCGAACAAGCAAATCGGCGTGAGCAAAGTCAATCAACAACGCGCGGCAGCCAGTCAAAATTCGTCGAGAAGCCGTGCAGGTTGCAGACGAGTAGCAGCAGCGAGAAAAGGCAAGGCAATTCACGTTATCAGCAACGAGAACAAGCTTCAAAGGAATCCAAAGGCTCGTACGACAGCCTGGCCGGCAGCCGACCGGTCAAATCAATCGGCTTGCCTAGCACACTTGATGAGCCCATGAGCTTCACGGCCGACCATCCAATCCCATCTATCTCTCTCTTATCAATCATGTTATTAATTATTTAATACAAAAGCTAACTCTTTGCATGCATATTGATTATATATGAGGAACAAGACAAACAGAGCAAGATCAGATTATTACCCGCACGTCGCAATATTGAGGAAGTGGCGAGGAATCAGATGAAAATAATCATTACAATTATCGGGAGCTTACGACACGTCATCTGGCAATCGTCTCTGCACCCGAAGTATTGTGACTCCTCAGGGCGGAATTCTTTCGGATGAACATTAAACAATTTTGTCGACCTCGTCTGTATCGTCGCCATCTTTCGTCTAAATGGGACTCAACCTCGCCGTCACAAACTTGCCATCCAATACAAACAGATCAGGTGCTATACTTTCAATTAATTACTACTTGCAAATTTATTTTGCCAAATATTTTTTCGGCTCGTACTATTATTTGCGCACAGATTTTGCGTTTCATTAACACAACAGATCGGAAAAAGCTCCGACTATTTCGCCGTCGCATATTCTCTACGCTCGGGGGCTCGCCCGTCGCGGACCCGCCGTGTTGACCGTGTTACCTCATCGACTACTTTCGGCTAAAACACCGCATGGACTCGCCATTACATCATTACCGCAAGTACACAAATGGATTTATTTTCTTCGGCTCCGGACACATCTCCTTCGCCTCAGTGGATTTATTTTGTTCGGCTTAGTGGCTTTATCTTCTTCGGCTCAGTAGATTTATTTTCTTCGGCTTACTGGATTGGTTTTCTTTGGGTTATCATTGGTTTTCTCTAATATAATACTACCGGGCGGATTTCCGGGACAGTGGATTTATACTCGATGATTATTACTGGATTTATTTCTTCGGGCCAGTGAATTTATTCGGATTCATCTATATGGATATTACTGGTTTATTCTTATAGAATATTACCCGATGCGTTTCCAGCTCAACGGATTCATCTTCTATGGTTATTATTGGAACTATTTTCTTCGGGTCAATGGATTCATCCTCTATGATATCAACGGGTTCATCTTTTATGGTTATTACTGGATTCTTCGGGTCAATGGATTCATCTTCTATGATATCGGCGAATTCATCTTCAATATATGATTCATAATTCATGGTGTAATCTTTAATATGAAGTCATCTCAAGTACTTCATCTCGGATTCATCTTCAGTATTTCATCCTTAATGGCCTTATTTTGGCGACACGGATAATACTCGGGGGCTCGACAACGACTTTGCCCCGAGTGACAACTGTGACACGGCGTCTAAAGCAACAATCATGACATCACCCCAGCAGTGCTCGGGGGCTCGGCTATCTCTCCATCAACAATTAGGTGGTATCCACTTTCGCTATTCGTGGTTTCTACTTCGGCTCGACTTTTTCGCTGCACTCGAAGATTTCATCGCGCATCAACTCCGTTGTGCCCAATAAGCTAAGTGTTCCTTTATTTCACATAAAGTTGATTATCATTTACTTTCGTCGCACCCGACACTTGGGGGCTACGCGGCATATATTCACTTTACATATCATCGAATCTAAGCATCTGACACCGCATGCGAAAAAGAGAGTCAAGGGAAAGATAGAAAAAGTTTGTTTATTTGTGCAGGAGAAAGCAAAATTCAAGGTATATAAGAGAGAACCCGACGAAATTGTCTACAGGGAGAACTCGATGAAATTGCCTTCAAGAAAGAACAGGTCCCGAAGAATTATCTTCAAGAAGGTCCTGAAAAATTATCCTCAAAGAGGTCCCGGAGAACTATCCTGAAGGAGGAACCCGAAGTATTTTCCTGAAGGAGGAACCCGAAGAATTGTCCTCAAGGAGGACCCGAAGAAATTTTCCTGAAGGAGGAACTCGACGAAATTTTCATCAAGGAGGAACCAAAAAAAAAAAAAAAAGGTGGACAAATCTTCGGGTCCATTGACTCGTCATATTGTTCCAAGCAAAAGCATCGGTGATGTACCCGACAATATAGAATAACCAATATATTCGGTTGTCTCATCAAGCCCGAGAGAAAAATAGAAGAACCCGCAAAATGGGTCATTGCATCAGCCGAACAAGGCACTCGATAATATATTCTCGGAACGCCAAAGTTGCGATCAATTTCTGAATGCCGCAAATTTGCGAAGGTAAGACCCCGAGATCCGTTCTGCTGGGCGTGGCATCGCCGAAGACTGCGCTCTGCTACTTTTATCCGTATCAACAGATACGAAGAAAAATCCTAACGGACGCGTTAGGTACCCGATAAAATATGACTGGGACTCGATAGAATGGCAAGACCTTAAGCGGCACCTGTCGAGTTAACACCAGTATCCCGAGATCATGTCCAGGGACGTGATCTTGAAGTAGGTTTTTGCGGATTGCCACTAGAGCAGTTAACTAGTACCTGATCCGTCAGATGAACTAGCCCCAATTATCATTATCCTCGTACAATATAGATATGGATGTCAAATAAAAATAGCAACGGCTCGGAGTCGATAAAAGAGGGGCTGCGCCAAGTTGTTTATCGAGTAGTACAACTTGAGCCTATGCCTAGGTGCAAGCACCTGATCATAGGCTCGGGGGCTACTCTTATCGAGAGTATTGTTCACCCTCCCGATAAGATACAAGAAAGAGGAAAAATTGTGGAGTCGATTAAAAGCAACTTGAGCCTACACCCAAGTGCAAACACTTGGCTGTAGCCTCGGGGGTACTCCCATCGGGAGCGCTGGTCGCGCACCCGATAGAAAGATAATTTCGACGACATCTACGGCAATTAAGGTTTGTAGACTCAACTCGATTCTACGACTCGAGTGGAGCCTACTCCCATCGGGAGCACATGGATTTCATCAAGTTTTCCAGAAATATAGTTAAGTTCTTCATCGAGTAGTACAACTTGAGTCTATGCCTAAGTGCAAGCACTTGTCCATAGACTCGGGGGCTACTCCCATCGGGGCGCTGCCGCGCACCCGATAATTTCAAGAATCGTCGACATCATCTACGCTACACATGATCTACGACATGGACCTCGCCTTGTATTTCTTCGACTTCGGAGATGGTTATGCTTGGAGTTTCTACGCAAGTCTTCGACTTCCCTATAAACTCGGGGGCTACCGACATGGGCATACCCTTCGGATACCCATTATTAGTATACCCGGCTCGGCCCAATATGGAGAAGACCAATTATGGAGAAGGCCCAACAAGGCAACCCGAAGAAGTAGTCGACTAGGACTCTTGTAAAACCCTAGGCTGGTTGCATATATAAAGCTAGCCAGGGCACCCGAAATAAGGAGGCCAACAGATAGAGAGGAGATAGACAACATAGCGCCGCCTACGGCGACACCTCGTAAATATATTTGTGTTCATATAGTGGATTGCTAGCAGCACGTAGGGATCCTCCACCGAGGGGACCCGAAGCTGGGTACGTCGTGTGCCTAATCTCGACCCCGGAATCTCCATCGTCGCTCTCTCCCGAAACCCAAGTCTACAATACGTAGGCATTGCCGAGATGATCCCTCGTCAACCGCTTCTCCAAATACGCCCATTTCATCGCGCTTGGCCATCCCTACACGGCAGCGTCTGTGGCCCGCGCCTTCTTCGACGGTATCGTCCGCCTACACGGGTTTCCCTCGTCCATCGTCTGTGATCGAGATCCGGTGTTCACTGGGCACGTATGGCGGGACCTCTTCCGCATGGCTGGGGTCCAACTCCGGTTCAGCACGGCGTTCCATCCTCAGACGGACGGCCAGTCCGAGGTGGTCAATAAGGTGATCGCCATGTATTTGCGCTGTGTTACAGGTGATCGTCCTCGCGCTTGGGTGGATTGGCTTGCATGGGCGGAGTATCTGCTACAACACCTCCTACCACTCGCCCTGCGTGCCACGCCGTTCGAGGTGGTCTACGGTCGACCCCCACCACCTATCCTACCGGTGGATCCGAGCGGCGGCGCGGACGGAGGCAGCTGGCGAGCTCATCCGCGCACGCGACGAGATGCTGGCCGAGGTGCGGCAGCGTCTTGTCCAAGCTCAACAGGTCGCCAAGCACTACTATGACGGGCGACATCGGGAGGTTGAGTATGCGGTGGGTGACTGGGTGTGGCTTCGCCTGTTGCACCGCTCTCATCGATCCCTCGACCCGCGTGCCAAGCGTAAACTTGGTCCGCGCTATGCGGGGCCCTTCATCATCGTCGAGCGGATTGGGACCATGGCCTACGGGCTTCGGTTACCGAGAGGGGCTCGCATTCACGACGTGTTCCATGTGGGCCTGCTCGAAGCCCTATCACGGTGCCCCACCGATGGCCACTCCACCACTTCCGCCGACGAGTCGAGGGTCGTCTCGCTGCCCGGTCCGGCCAAGGTGCTCCGCGCTCAACTCCGTCGTGATGTGTGGCACTTGTTGGTGCGGTGGGAGGGCCTTTCCGAGGAGGAGGCGACTTGGGAGCCCCGCGAGGAGTTCCGGCAGACATTATCCGGACTACCAGCTCGAGGACGAGCTGTTTGCGCAGGCGGGGAGAGATGTTATGACCGGCTTGGTCTACCGCCGGAGGGGGCCCATTGGCCCAACCGGCCAAGCTTAGTTAGGGGCTTAGCCCAGTTAGCAGATTAGGGTTTCGCTAGTTCTCTTATATATACGAGTTGTAATAGACTAAATCAATCAAGCAATAATCAGATATCATTATTGCCGACTCCCAGAGGAGTCGGCCTTCTCTTGCTCGCGCCGCCCAAGCCCTAGCCGCCGCCGCCGCAAGCCCGCCACGGCGCCCTGCCGCCGCCGCCGCCTTCCTCCCTCTCGCTCTCCGCACTTCCACCCCTACAATCTACGCCCTCGCCTCGGTAGAACCCTAGTTTCTACCAACTTATTAACATAAATTAAAGTTATACATTCAACTCGTGGCTCGGAAAAAATATTCATGTTGTTGTGAATAGGAGTTAATTCAAACCAAAATATGATTTAAACTGGTTGCATAAATACATCTGGTGTGTCGGATACTCTCTCCTAGTTCACATAAGCAATTGACCGTGAGGGTCTTTGTTGTAGGACTCGCTGCACATGTGGTATGACTCAGGCCATTAAGCCAAAGGTATGTAGTTCAGATACAAAACTTTTTAATTTTGTTGCAGTTCAACAATCACACGGTTTTACACAAAATATAAAAGAAACATTTTATATTTTATACAAAGGTACATGGTACATGTGTGGTGGAACACTCTATCAAGATATCAACACTAAAATAGGCACATAAAACATATAAATATATTGTATGCGACTTTTCTGAGCGTGGTTTGGATTAAGATAGAAAACCTTTAGGCGAACTATCTCAAATTAATTTGAAAAATAACACGATTTCAACTATTGAATTATGTATGCACGTTAATATGCATCTGAACTCTATTGCAGTTTACATTGAGAGTTACCAGCACTATTGTGGTTATTATCTTTAAAATAGCAATTAAGAATAGTGCATTAAATATGTTCTACCGATAAAAAAAAGTTGTACCGATAAAAAAAACTAGTTAAGATTTGGTGGTAATGAATATACGTATGTATAAATGTTCAGTATAAACATCTGATATCATTTATGTGTAGGACAGAACATAGTTGATGTAACTGCAGAACTTTTTTCATCCAGTACAAAGCCTCATTCTTTTATTAGTGTAATGCATGAACCTTAACACAAACATAAATTGGGTAACTCCGTGATTCACACAAATAGCACCAATGTTCAAATATTGTATTACAACAAAATAGTCGATTACACATCGTGTGTATATTCCTACCACGAACAGTGGCAGCCGAGGAATAAACCCTAATCCAAAGATACCAACCTGTGGTGACTCTGCATACCACTGCATGTTGTAGTATGCTAGTCGTTGACATAACATGTGCGGAGTACTAATCGGCAAATATTACATCCCTCAGAGTAGTACAATAGAAACATAGCTGGTCCTTAACTCATTAACATATTATTACAAACCATATATATACATCATCTCGGAGCTCCTCCTGGGTTCATAGAGGTTTACTCCTAGGTTCGAGGTGAACCCAACTCAACTTACGATATATATGTCTTAACAAGTTTAACATTATTCGACTCGAGCAGCTAAATACTATAAAGTTTGTGATGCTCGATTACTACTACTACTCTCGTGGTCTAAGCTTGTTCTTCTTCTAGAACCTCCCCGGTTTCGTACACTATCAGGTAGTCGACCCCATCTACTCCTCCAGAGAGGTCTGGTTCCTCGTAGCAGATCCCATCTGCTCCGTCTTGTCCTTCGTTGGCCTCCTCAAGGTGATTCGGACAATCTAAGCAGGGGATTATAAGAGGTATGAGTACGAGCGTACTCAATAAGTTCATTATAGGAAAGAGGTGTGTAATGCACTAGCTACGATACTAGACCAGAAAGTCTAATACCAATGGAGGTTTTCATAATCATTTCTTCAAATGGTTGCTTTTAATCAGAAGAACTATGTCCGTCAGCCTTCACTGGTTTACTAGAACTTCATGGAGTTCCTTTTCGGCAGCGTTCGCAGTTCCAAATCCCGGAACAAGGAGTGACTGGTCACGATTCATTACATTCTTCAGAGGTGTGTTGCTTTACTCATAACAGATCTTAACCTTGGTGCCAACCGGGCAGCTTTTCCGTCCACACTTCCGTGGTGTGAGGCCCGGTATAAGGTCCTAGTCAATATTGCATTCCTCCTCGACCTCGCACACCCACTCTTTGTTGCAATTCCTACCTTGGGTCCTCGCCGGTCTGTATCACTTGGATACCTTCCGACCTCGACAACTATCAGGTTTCGCGACCTCGATACCTTCGCCGGTCGTTGCAACCCATCATAGACCGCATTACCGTGGGGAATTAGCATGGGATCCCCACCCACCGGTTGTTCTCTTGAGATACAACTGCTACGGTAAGCGCATCTGTTGATGTACGAGAGGAAGAAACACACTTGACTACTCCGTCCCACTCCAGATCTTATGGTTAACACGGTTATTACGGCACAAGAATCACTGGACGACATTTGTTGTTAATCCTAGATGGATACAAACCCTTGCAATGGAACCTGCACCATACTCATGCCATGTGGTTCCATTGCAAACCACATAGTCATATTCATACTTATGAAGATAGCAATTTTGCTTTTCATGCAAGAGTGATAAGTATAGTATTTTGCAAGTAATTTGGTGAAAATACTCAAAGTAACATGAGCAAGCGATGAACTTGTCTGGCGACTGCAATGTAGTGCAGTTCGATTGTTTGGACTGACCATAGTCCTCTGTTTCTGAAAGATAGCATCATTGTCCGATAAGGGCAATGGTTAAAGATTCAAATATGCATGCTTTCAATTTTTAGGG
This sequence comes from Lolium rigidum, assembly GCF_022539505.1. Lineage (NCBI taxonomy): Eukaryota > Viridiplantae > Streptophyta > Magnoliopsida > Poales > Poaceae > Lolium > Lolium rigidum. The sequence continues at coordinate 54,428,140 of NC_061508.1, forward strand.
TTTGGTTCCCCCCTTCCCGATGCTTTAGGGTTTGATGTCAGAGGTGGATAATAAGAACAATTTACGAATACTCCTTAAGAGTGAAAATAATATCTTGGAATATTGCCAAGATTTGTTTAAGTCCAAAAATAATTGATGCGTGCAGTTGACACACATCCGTTGGGAACCCCAAGAGGAAGGTGTGATGCGTACAGTAGCAAGTTTTCCCTCAGAAAGAAACCAAGGTTTATCGAACCAGTAGGAGCCAAGAAGCATGTTGAAGGTTGATGGTGGCGGAGTGTAGTGCGGCGCAACACCAGGGATTCCGGCGCCAACGTGGAACCTGCACAACATAATCAAAGTACTTTGCCCCAACGTAACAGTGAGGTTGTCAATCTCACCGGCTTGCTTGTAAACAAAGGATTAAACGTATTGTGTGGAAGATGATGATTGTTTGCGAAGAACAGTAAAGAACAATTGCGGTAGATTGTATTTCAGATGTAAAGAATTGGACCGGGGTCCACGAGTTCACTAGTGGTGTCTCTCCCATAAGATAAACGAGATGTTGGGTGAACAAATTACGGTTGGGCAATTGACAAATAAAGAAGGCATAACAATGCACATACATATATCATGATGAGTACTATGAGATTTAATCGGGGCATTACGACAAAGTACATAGACCGCTATCCGACATGCATCTATGCCTAAAAAGTCCACCTTCGGGTTATCATCCGAACCCCCTCCGGTATTAAGTTGTAAACAACGGACAATTGCATTAAGTATGGTGCGTAATGTAATCAACACAAATATCCTTAGACAAAGCATCGATGTTTTATCCCTAGTGGCAACAACACATCCACAACCTTAGAACTTTCACGTCATCGTCCCAGATTTAATGGAGGCATGAACCCACTATCGAGCATAAATACCCCCTCTTGGAGTCACAAGTATCAACTTGACCAGAGCCTCTACTAGCAACGGAGGGCATGCAAGAACATAAATAACATATATGATAGATTGATAATCAACTTGACATAGTATTCAATATTCATCGGATCCCAACAAACACAACATGTAGCATTACAAATAGATGATCTTGATCATGATAGGCAGCTCACAAGATCTAACATGATAGCACAATGAGGAGAAGACAACCATCTAGCTACTCGCTATGGACCCATAGTCCAGGGGTGGACTACTCACACATCGATCCGGAGGCGATCATGGCGATGAAGAGACCTCCGGGAGATGATTCCCCTCTCCGGAAGGCTGCCGGAGGCGATCTCCTGAATCCCCGAGATGGGATTGGCGGCGGCGGCGTCTGCGGAAGGTTTTCCGTATCATGGCTCTCGGTGCGGGGGTTTCGATGCGTGCGATCAACACGTCCGTTGGGAACCCCAAGAGGAAGGTGTGATGCGTACGGTAGCAAGTTTTCCCTCGAGAAAGAAACCAAGGTTTATCGAACCGGGAGGAGCCAAGAAGCACGTTGAAGGTTGATGGCGGAGGAGTGTAGTACGGCGCAACACCGGGGATTCGGCGCCAACGTGGAACCTGCACAACACAATCACGGAACTTTTCCCCAACGTAACGACGAGGTTGTCAATCTCACCGGCTTGCTTGTAAACAAAAGGATTAGATGTATAGTGTGGATGATGATGGTTGTTTGCGAAGAACGGTAAAGAACAATTGCGGCGGTTTGTATTTCGGATGTAAAGAATAGGACCGGGGTCCACGGATCACTAGCGGTGTCTCTCCCATAAGATAGCGAGATGTTGGGTGAACAAATTACGGTTGGGCAATTGACAAATAAAGAAGGCATAACAATGCACATACATATATCATGATGAGTACTATGAGATTTAATCGGGGCATTACGACAAAGTACATAGACCGCTATCCGGCATGCATCTATGCCTAAAAAGTCCACCTTCGAGGTTATCATCCGAACCCCCTCCGAGTATTAAGTTGTAAACAACGAGACAATTGCATTAAGTATGGTGCGTAATGTAATCAACACAAATATCCTTAGACAAAGCATCGATGTTTTATCCCTAGTGGCAACAGCACATCCACAACCTTAGAACTTTACGTCACTCGTCCCGGATTTAATGGAGGCATGAACCCACTATCGAGCATAAATACTCCCTCTTGGAGTCACAAGTATCAACTTGGCCGAGCCTCTACTAGCAACGGAGAGCATGCAAGAACATAAATAACATATATGATAGATTGATAATCAACTTGACATAGTATTCAATATTCATCGGATCCCAACAAACACAACATGAAGGATTACAAATAGATGATCTTGATCATGATAGGCAGCTCACAAGATCTAACATGATAGCACAATGGGGAGAAGACGACCATCTAGCTACTGCTATGGACCCATAGTCCGAGGGGTGAACTACTCACACATCGATCCGGAGGCGATCATGGCGATGAAGTGACCTCCGGGAGATGATTCCCCTCTCCGGCGGGGGTGCCGGAGGCGATCTCCTGAATCCCCGAGATGGGATTGGCGGTGGCGGCGTCTGCGGAAGGTTTTCCGTATCGTGGCTCTCGATGCGGGGGTTTCGCGACGGAGGCTTTAAGTAGGCGGAAGGGCAGGTCAAGAGGCGCCACGGGGGCCCCACACAACAGGGTCGCGCGGGCCCCTTGCTGGCCGCGCCGCCCTGTTGTGGTGGCGCCTCGTGGCCCCACTTCGTGACTCCTTCGGTCTTCTGGAAGCTTCGTGCAAAAATAGGACCCTGGGCGTTGATTTCGTCCAATTCCGAGAATATTTCCTTACTAGGATTTACGAAACCAAAAACAGCGACAGAGCGACAGCGGCTCTTCGGCATCTCGTCAATAGGTTAGTGCCGGAAAATGCATAATAATGACATATAATGTGTATAAAACATGTGAGTATCATCATAAAAGTAGCATGGAACATAAGAAATTATAGATACGTTTGGGACGTATCAGTTTCGCGACGAAGGCTTTAAGTAGGCGGAAGGGCAGGTCAAGGGGCGTCACGAGGGGCCCACACAACAAGCCGGCGCGGCTAGGACCTGGGCCGCGCCGCCCTGGTGCGTCGCCACCTTGTGGCCCCACTTCGTTTCCTCTTCGAACTTCTGGAAGCTTCGTGGAAAAATAGGCCCCTGGGCGTTGATTTCGTCCAATTCCGAGAATATTTCCTTACTAGGATTTCCGAAACCAAAAACAGCGAGAAAACAACAAGCGGCTCTTCGGCATCTCGTCAATAGGTTAGTGCCGGAAAATGCATAATAATGACATATAATGTGTATAAAACATGTGAGTATCATCATAAAAGTAGCATGGAACATAAGAAATTATAGATACGTTTGGGACGTATCAGTTTCGCGACGAAGGCTTTAAGTAGGCGGAAGGGCAGGTCAAGGGGCGTCACGAGGGGCCCACACAACAGGCCGGCGCGGCTAGGACCTGGGCCGCGCCGCCCTGGTGTGTCGCCACCTTGTGGCCCCACTTCGTTTCCTCTTCGAACTTCTGGAAGCTTCGTGGAAAAATAGGCCCACGAGGCGTTGATTTCGTCCAATTCCGAGAATATTTCCTTACTAGGATTTCTGAAACCAAAAACAGCAGAAAACATGACAAGCGGCTCTTCGGCATCTCGTCAATAGTTTAGTGCCGGAAAATGCATAATAACGACATATAATGTGTATAAAACATGTGAGTATCATCATAAAAGTAGCATGGAACATAAGAAATTATAGATACTTTTGGGACGTATCAAGCATCCCCAAGCTTAGTTCCTACTCGCCCTCGAGTAGGTAAACGATAACAAAGATAATTTCTGAAGTGACATGCTATCATAATCTTGATCATACTATTGTAAAGCATATGAGATGAATGCAGCGATTCGAAGCAATGATGAAGATAATGAGTAAACTAATGAATCATATAGCAAAGACTTTTCATGAATAATACTTTCAAGACAAGCATCAATAAGACTTGCATAAGAGTTACTCATAAAGCAATAGATTCAAAGTAAAAGCATTGAAGCAACACAAAAGAAGATAAAGTTTCAGCGGTTGCTTTCAACTTCAACATGTATATCTCATGGATAATTGTCAACACAAAGCAATATAACAAGTGCAATAAGTAAACATGTAAGAATCAATGCACACAGTTGATACAAGTGTTTGCTTCTAAGATAGAAAGAATAGGCAAACTGACTCAACAATAAAATAAAAGATAGGCCCTTCGCGAGAGGAAGCATTGATTACTATATTTGTGCTAGAGCTTTTCATTTTGAAAACAAGAAACAATTTTGTCAACGGTAGTAATAAAGCATATGTGTTATGTATAAGATATCTTATAAGTTGCAAGCCTCATGCATAGTATACCAATAGTGCTCGCACCTTGTCCTAATTAGCTTGGATTAACACGGATTATCATTGCATAGCATATGTTTCAACCAAGTGTCACAAAGGGGTACCTCTATGCCGCATGTACAAAGGTCTAAGGAGAAAGCTCGTATTGGATTTCTCGCTTTTGATTATTCTCAACTTAGACATCCATACCGGGACAACATAGACAACAGATAATGGACTCCTCTTTAATGCATAAGCATTCAACAACAGTTAATATTCTCATAAGAGATTGAGGATTAGTTGTCCACACGAAACTTCCACCATGAATCATGGCTTTAGTTAGCGGCCCAATGTTCTTCTCTAACAGTATGCATACTCAAACCATTTGATCATGAAAATCGCCCTTACTTCAGACAAGACGAACATGCATAGCAACTCACATGATATTCAACAAAGGTAAAAAGTTGATGGCGTCCCCAGAAACATGGTTACCGCTCCACAAGCAACTTATTAAGAAATAAGACACATAAGTACATATTCTTCACCACAATAGTTTTTAGGCTATTTTATCCCATGAGCTATATATTGCAAAGGTAAAGAATAGAAATTTTAAAGGTAGCACTCAAGTAATTTACTTTGGAATGGCGGAGAAATACCATGTGGTAGGTAGGTATGGTGGACACAAATGGCATGGTTATTGGCTCAAGGATTTGGATGCATGAGAAGAATTCCTCTCAATACAAGGCTAGGCTAGCAAGGTTGTTTGAAGCAAACTCAAGTATAAAAGGTGCAGCAAAGCTCACATATGAACATATTGTAACTATTAGAAGACTTTACATTGTCTCCTTGTTGTTCAAACACCTCAATCAGAAAATATCTAGAATCTAGAGATCAATTATGCAAACCAAACTTTAACAAGCTCTATGTAGTTATTCTTTAATGAGTACAAGGTACATGATGCAAGAGCTTAAACAAGATCTATATGAGCACAACAATTGCCAAGTATCACATTATTCAAGACATTAAACCATTTACCACATGCGGCATTTTCCGTTTCCAACCATATAACAATGAATGAAGTAGTTCAACTTTCGCAATGAACATTAAAGATGAAGCTAAGAACACATGTGTTCATACGAAACAGCGGAGTGTGTCTCTCTCCCAAACAAAGAATGTTAGGATCCGACTAATTCAAACGAAAACAAAAATAAAAACAAACAGACGCTCCAAGTAAAGCACATAAGATGTGACGGAATAAAAATATAGTTTCACTAGAGGAACCTGATAAGTTGTCGATGAAGAAGGGATGCCTTGGGCATCCCCAAGCTTAGACGCTTGAGTCTTCTTAAAATATGCAGGGATGAACCACGGGGGCATCCCCAACCTTTGACTTTTCACTCTTCTTGATCATATTGTATCATCCTCCTCTCTTGACCCTTGAAAACTTCCTCCACACCAAACTCGAAACAAACTCATTAGAGGGTCAGTGCATAATTCATATATTCAGAGGTGACATAATCATTCTTAACACTTTGGACATTGCACAAAGCTACTGAAAGTTAATGGAACAAAGAAATCCATCTAACATAGCAAAACAGGCAATGCGAAATAAAAGGCAGAATCTATCAAAACAGAACAGTTCATAAAGACGAATTTTAAAGTGGCACCAGACTTGCTCAGATGAAAATGCCCAAATTGAATGAAAGTTGCGTACATATCTGAGGATCACGCACGTAAATTGGCAGATTTTTTGATTTTTCTACAGGGACTACTGCCGAAATTCGTGACAGACAAGAAATCTGTTCCTGCGCAGTAATTCAAATCTAGTATTGGCTTTACTATCAAAGACTTTACTTGGCACAACAATGCAATAAAATAAAGATAAGGAGAGGTTGCTACAGTAGTAAACAACTTCCAAGACTCAAATATAAAATAAAGTGCAGAAGTAAAATAATGGGTTGTCTCCCATAAGCGCTTTTCTTTAACGCCTTTCAGCTAGGCGCAAAAAGTGTGAATCAAGTAACATCAAGAGATGAAGCATCAACATCATAATTTGTTCTAATAATAGAATCATAAGGTAACTTCATTCTCTTTCCAGGGAAGTGTTCCATACCTTTCTTGAGAGGAAATTGATATTTAATATTACCTTCCTTCATATCAATGGTAGCACCAACAGTTCGAAGAAAAGGTCTTCCCAATATAATGGGACAAGATGCATTGCATTCAATATCCAAGACAACAAAATCAACGGGGACAAGGTTATTTTTAACCATAATACGAACATTATCAATCCTCCCCAAGGGTTTCTTTATAGCATTATCAGCAAGATTAACATCCAAATAACAATTTCTCAATGGTGGCAAGTCAAGCATATCATAGATTTTCTTAGGCATAACAGAAATACTTGCACCAAGATCGCATAAAGCATTACAATCAAAATCATTGACCCTCATCTTAATGTTAGGCTCCCAACCATCTTCCAACTTCCTAGGAATAGAAATTTCAAGTTTTAGTTTCTCTTCTCTAGCTTTTATGAGAGCATTTGTAATATGTTTTGTAAAGGCCAAATTTATAGCACTAGCATTGGGACTTTTAGCAAGCTTTTGTAAGAACTTTATAACTTCAGAGATGTGACAATCTTCAAAATCTAAACCATTATGATCTACAGCAATGGGATCATTATCCCCAATATTTTGAAAAATTTCAGCAGTTTTATCAGTTTCAGCAGTTTTAGCAGTTTCACGCAATTTTGCACGCTTTGCACTAGGAGTAGAAACATTGCCAACACCAATTATTTTACCATTGATAGTAGGGGGTGTAGCAACATGTGAAGCATTAACATTACTAGTGGTGGTAATAGTCCAAACTTTAGCTACATTATTCTCTTTAGCTAGTTTTTCATTTTCTTCTCTTTCCCACCTAGCATGCAATTCAGCCATCAATCTAATATTCTCATTAATTCTAACTTGGATGGCATTTGCTGTAGTAACAATCTTATTTTCATTATCCTTATTAGGCATAACTTTCAATTTCAAAAGATCAACATCAGAGGCAAGTCTATCAACCTTAGAAGCAAGAATATCAATTTTATCAAGTTTTTCTTCAACAGATTTGTTAAAAGCAGTTTGTGTACTAATAAATTCTTTAAGCATGACTTCAAAACCAGGGGGTACACTCCTATTATTGTTGTAAGAATTCCCATAAGAATTACCATAACTATTACCATTAGCAGAAGGATATGGCCTATAGTTGTTACCGGAATTATTCCTATAAGCATTGTTGTTGAAATTATTACTTTTAATGAAGTTTACATCAACATGTTCTTCTTGGGCAACCAATGAAGCTAAAGGAACATTATTAGGATCAACATTAGATCTACCATTCACAAGCATAGACATAATAGCATCAATCTTATCACTCAAGGAGGAGGTTTCTTCAACAGAATTTACCTTCTTACCTTGTGGAGCTCTTTCCGTGTGCCATTCGGAGTAATTTGTCATCATATCATCAAGAAGCTTTGTTGCCGCCCCCAAAGTGATGGACATAAAGGTACCTCCAAGCAGCTGAATCCAATAGGTTCCGCGAAGAAAAATTCAATCCCGCATAAAAGGTTTGGATGATCATCCAAGTAGTCAGTCCATGGGTTGGGCAATTCTTTACCAAAGATTTCATTCTCTCCCATGCTTGAGCAACATGTTCATTATCTAATTGCTTGAAATTCATTATGCTACTTCTCAAAGATATAATTTTAGCGGGAGGATAATATCTACCAATAAAAGCATCCTTACATTTAGTCCATGAATCAATACTATTTCTAGGCAGAGATAGCAACCAATCTTTAGCTCTTCCTCTTAAAGAGAAAGGAAACAATTTTAATTTTATAATGTCACCATCTACATCCTTACACTTTTGCATTTCACATAGTTCAACAAAATTATTAAGATGGGCAGCGAGCATCATCGAACTAACACCAGAAAATTGCTCTCTCATAACAAGATTCGAGTAAAGCGAGGTTTAATTTCAAAGAATTCTCGCTGTAGTAGCAGGTGGAGCAATAGGTGTGCATAGGAAATCATTATTATTTGTGCTAGTGAAGTCACACAACTTAGTATTCTCAAACAGTACCCATTTTAGCAGTAGTAAATAAAGCAAACTAAATAAAGTAAATGCAAGTAACTAATTTTTTTGTGTTTTTAATATGGAGAACAAGACAGTAAATAAAGTAAAACTAGCAACTAATTTTTTTGTGTTTTGATATAATGCAGCATACAAAGTAGTAAATAAAGTAAAACAAGACAAAAACAAAGTAAAGAGATTGGAAGTGGAAGACTCCCCTTGCAGCGTGTCTTGATCTCCCCGGCAACGGCGCCAGAAAAAGAGTTGCTGGCGTGTAGTTGACGTGGGAGTTCGAAATCTTTGTGGTGTAACTTTTCTTCAGTTCCCCGGCAACGGCGCCAGAAAAAGAGCTTGATGCGTGCAGTCAACACGTCCGTTGGGAACCCCAAGAGGAAGGTGTGATGCGTACACTAGCAAGTTTTCCCTCAGAAAGAAACCAAGGTTTATCGAACCCGGAGGAGCCAAGAAGCACGTTGAAGGTTGATGGCGGAGGAGTGTAGTGCGGCGCAACACCAGGGATTCCGGCGCCAACGTGGAACCTGCACAACACAATCACGGAACTTTGCCCCAACGTAACAGCGAGGTTGTCAATCTCACCGGCTTGTCGTAAACAAAGGATTAGATATATAGTGTGGATGATGATGGTTGTTTGCGAAGAACGAGTAAAGAACAATTGCAGCAGTTTGTATTTCGGATGTATAGAATAGGACCGGGGTCCACGGATCACTAGCGGTGTCTCTCCCATAAGATAGCAGTATGTTGGGTGAACAAATTACGATTGGGCAATTGACAAATAAAGAAGGCATAACAATGCACATACATATATCATGATGAGTACTATGAGATTTAATCGGGGCATTACGACAAAGTACATAGACCGCTATCCAAGCATGCATCTATGCCTAAAAAGTCCACCTTCAGAGTTATCATCCGAACCCCTCCGATATTAAGTTGTAAACAACGGACAATTGCATTAAGTATGGTGCGTAATGTAATCAACACAAATATCCTTAGACAAAGCATCGATGTTTTATCCCTAGTGGCAACAGACACATCCACAACCTTAGAACTTTCTCATCATCGTCCCGCATTTAATGGAGGCATGAACCCACTATCGAGCATAAATACTCCCTCTTGGAGTCACAAGTATCAACTTGGCCGGAGCCTCTACTAGCAACAGAGAGCATGCTAGAACATAAATAACATATATGATAGATTGATAATCAACTTGACATAGTATTCAATATTCATCGGATCCCAACAAACACAACATGAAGGATTACAAATAGATGATCTTGATCATGATAGGCAACTCACAAGATCTAACATGATAGCACAATGGGGAGAAGACGACCATCTAGCTACTGCTATGGACCCATAGTCCAGGGGTGAACTACTCACACATCGATCCGGAGGCGATCATGGCGATGAAGAGACCTCCGGGAGATGATTCCCCTCTCCGGCACGGTGCCGGAGGCGATCTCCTGAATCCCTCGAGATGGGATTGGCGGCGGCGGCGTCTCTGGAAGGTTTTCCGTATCGTGGCTCTCGGTACTGCGGGTTTCGCGACGGAGGCTTTAAGTAGGCGGAAGGGCAGGTCAAGAGGCGCCACGGGGGCCCCACACAACAGGGCCGCACGGGCCCCTTGCTGGCCGCGCCGCCCTGTTGTGGCGGCGCCTCGTGGCCCCACTTCGTGACTCCTTCGGTCTTCTGGAAGCTTCGTGCAAAAATAGGACCCTGGGCGTTGATTTCGTCCAATTCCGAGAATATTTACTTACTAGGATTTACTGAAACCAAAAACAGCAGAAAACAAGCAATCGGCTCTTCGGCATCTCGTCAATAGGTTAGTGCCGGAAAATGCATAATAATGACATATAATGTGTATAAAACATGTGAGTATCATCATAAAAGTAGCATGGAACATAAGAAATTATAAATACGTTTGGGACGTATCAGTTTCGCGACGAAGGCTTTAAGTAGGCGGAAGGGCAGGTCAAGGGGCGTCACGAGGGGCCCACACAACAGGCCGTCGCGGCCAGGACCTGGGCCGCGCCGCCCTGGTGTGTCGCCACCTTGTGGCCCCACTTCGTTTCCTCTTCGAACTTCTGGAAGCTTCGTGGAAAAATAGGCCCCTGGGCGTTGATTTCGTCCAATTCCGAGAATATTTCCTTACTAGGATTTCTGAAACCAAAAACAGCAGAAAACAAGAATCGGCTCTTCGGCATCTCGTCAATAGGTTAGTGCCGGAAAATGCATAATAATGACATATAATGTGTATAAAACATGTGAGTATCATCATAAAAGTAGCATGGAACATATGAAATTATAGATACGTTTGAGACGTATCAATAATTTATGGACTTATTTAATCATTAAAAATATGAGTTTATTTTTAATGATCTTTTATTAAATTCATTTTCTTTGAATTTAATCATGGTTTAAATTTATTTATCTTAAAAATTCTATTTCATATTTTATTTTGATAGAGAATAAAATTTTAAGTGGTTTACATATTTTTCTCTATTTTTCAGAGTAATATTCAATTTATAGAATTAATTCAAAATTCTGGTTTTTTTAACAATTTGGGAAATACCCAAATTGCCCTCGGGCCCGCCCGAGCTGGTTAGGTTGGACCAGCCCGTTGGGCTCGGTCCAACCGACCCAGACGCGCTCACGACGCTCCCTCTCGTCCTAACCCTAATTCTCCATGCTCTTGCGATGTTGTGTCGCCTCCGCCGTCGCCGATTAACTCCGGCCGTCTCCGGCCATCCCCGGCGACGAGATTGGTCGCACCTGACTCACCTCTCTACGGCGCACCTAATGGTCCGCGTCGATCTGACGGATTCGTCCTCCTCCGTTCGCCCCCAACCCTGCTGTCTCTAGGGTTGCACGGCGTTCACGGCGATTCGCCGTTTGCCGGCGCCCCTAGCGATGCGGTGGGGCCGTGAGCATCGTCGTGGTGGTGCTGGGCGTTGCGGCGCTTGCTGCGGCTTGGCCTGGCCTGGCGCCGCCGTGTGCCTAGCGTGTGCCACCGTGGTTGCCATGCCTGCGTCTGCTGTCTGCTTCGCCTGGTAAGTGCTCCTCCCCTCTCTCTCTCGCTTGTTCTACCTCTTCTCCTTCCTCTGGGTGCTCTGCCATCCATGGCCCTATGCTGCTGCTACTGCATGTGTGCTGCTGTTGTATGTGTGCTGCTGTTGTATCTGTGCTGCTGCAACTATGTTGTTGCTCCTGAAGCTAAGCTCTAGCATGTGCTGTTTATGGTGCTGTGAATTTCCTAGTTTACTACTAGACTGCTTATGCTCATATCCTATCTGCAGCTACTCCTATGCTTATGCCATGCTGTTGCTGTGATGCTCTTGCACATGCTCATGAGCATGTTGTGATGCTTATGGCTTGCCATGTTGCTCCAGGTGCTGCTGTTACTGAATGCTCAAGTGTATTCATAAATCTTGCCCTGGCTTGATTACTGTGAGTAATCCTTGCTTGTGCAAGGGCCAGTGCTACTTGTGTGATTGGATTCAGTATCACATCCCTTCTATGAGGTGCTTCTGGATACAATTATAATGTATATACTCAGTTTCTGTTTAATTCAGTTATAACTTGGTGTATTTATTCAGTAACTGGTTAGTTATGCTAGGCTTGACTCTAGCAAGCCCTAGCATGCTCTAGCATGCTCTGATGATCAAATGATCATCAGTTGCTTGCTAGTTACTGGCTATCCTTCTATCTGTGCCTAACTGATGCCTATCCTTGTGCCTGTGCAGCACCATATCTTGTGATATGCATGCTATTGCTTAATAAAGCATCTAGTGATGCTTGCAGTGATCCTCTGGATCATTTGCAAGTGTCTATGTCATTGGTTACTTGTGTATCTCATTTATATGTACAGTTTGGCTTGATTAAATGGATAAATGAGATGAACTATTATACAGTAATGATTCTTTTAATTGATTTGCTTGACCTAGAGGGATGCCAACCATTTGTTGGGGACCCTAGCTCATTTTGAACCCATCTGGGTAATGATATACTTACTTGGCTCAACTGTTTTGGGTTGAGGTGACCCTGACAACATCTAGTTGCTGTCCTAGGGTAGCTCCCCCTTATGTGGCTTGTTGTGGCTTGGTGCATGCTTTCTGGGTGATCCTCTTTTGAATTTTTAGTAGCTTTTGATGTTGAAAACTTAAATAGACAACCATTTGTCTATATGTCTGATGGTGAACTAACCAGTAGGTGCTAGGTGAGTTGGTTTAGCTAGTAGTGTATCAAATCCTTGCTGGATCCTTTGGTTGGCTGTAGTGGTGATACACTTGGCTCTAACCAATTTTCCTTGGGATTAACTCTACTGTCTTCCTCCTATTTTGCCAACATCTAGTGGTTCATCACCAAATGATGATACACATAGGGTATTCCTACCCTTTGGCTTGTGTGTGATGCATATGCTTATTTATGAGCAAAACAGATGCTTGCTCACGGATTTCTGTTTATACCTCACTCCAGCTCCTAGAAAATGGTGTTGGTGTAGTGGTTTTTCTTCTGGATGATTGCTTATGCTTGCTCTGCTCCTCCTGGCTAGCTTGTGATGATCTACTCCATCTTGTGCTTGCTCAACAGTCAGCAGTTCTTGGTGGAACTATTTCTGGATGATTTCTGGTGGTTTGTTGTTCTTCCTGTTCTAAGTATTCTTGTTGTTCTTACCCTTATGGAGCTGCTGTCGATGAGCAGCTAGGGTTTGGCTACTGAAAAGGTTTTATACTTCCCTCTCCTTGCTTCCTTGGTTGACAGCAAAGCTGTGTGTGTGTGTGTGTGGTGACTCTCCTTGGTGTTGTGTGCTATTGCACATGCACTCTGTCTTGTGAGCTGCCTGTGTGTTCCATGTTGGAACTTGTGTGTGTGAGGATCAGCTCGACTGGCTTTGGTGTTATCCTTCCAAATTTCCTTTTTTTTTGCTAACTTGCCAAGTGGCTTTGTGATGTCTACGGGTGCTTCTATTCTTGTAGACAGTGTTGGGCCTCCAAGAGCAGAGGTTTGTAGAACAGCAGCAAGTTTCCCTTAAGTGGATCACCCAAGGTTTATCGAACTCAGGGAGGAAGAGGTCAAAGATATCCCTCTCATGCAACCCCGCAACCACAAAGCAAGAAGTCTCTTGTGTCCCCAACACACCTAATAGGTGCACTAGTTCGGCGAAGAGATAGTGAAATACAGGTGGTATGAATAAATATAAGCGAGTAGTAACGGCGCCGGAAAAGTGCTTGCCGGCGTGTGGTTGATGGTGGTAATATTGCAGAAGTAAAGATGCAAGAAAACGATGAAACAAGCAGCGGTAGCGAGTATTTAGGAACAAGGCCTAGGGATCATACTTTCACTAGTGGACACTCTCAACATTGATCACATAACGAGAATAAATAGATAGATGCTAGACTCTACACTCTCTTGTTGGATGATGAACACCACTAATCGTGTAGGATTACACGAACCCTCAATGCCGGAGTTAACAAGCTCCACAATATTCAATGTTCATGTTTAAATAACCTTAGAGTGCATGACAGATCAACATAACCAAACCAAGTACTAACATAGCATGCACACTCGTCACCTTCACACTACGAAAGGAGGAATAGATCACATCAATACCATCATAGCAATAGTTAACTTCATAATCTACAAGAGATCACAATCATAGCCTACACCAAGTACTACACGATGCACAAACTGTCACCATTACACCGTGCAGGAGGAATAAACTACTTTAATAACATCACTAGAGTAGCACGCAGATGTATTGTGATACAAAACACATTGCAATCATAAAGAGATATAAATAAGCACTTCACTATGCCATTCATAACAGTGAATAAGTATTCTGTGAAATATAGCCTAAGAGACCCACACGGTGCACACACTCGTCACCTTTACACACGTGGGACAAGGAGTCTCCGGAGATCACATAAGTAAAACCCACTTGACTAGCATAATGACATCTAGATTACAAGCATCATCATATGAATCTCAATCATGTAAGGCAGCTCATGAGATTATTGTATTGAAGTACATAGGAGAGAGATTAACCACATAGCTACCGGTACAGCCCCGAGCCTCGATGGAGAACTACTCCCTCCTCATGGGAGACAACAGCGTTGATGAAGATGGCGGTGGTGTCGATGGAGGAGCCTTCCGGGCACTTCCCCGTCCCGGCGGCGTGCCGGAACAGAGACTCCTGTCCCGCAGATCTTGGCTTCGCGATGGCGGCGGCTCTGGAAGGTTTCTCGTACCGTCGCTTTTGCGTCTCGTGTTTTAGGTCAGGGACCCTTTTATAGGCGAAGAGGCGGAGTCGGAGAGGCGACGAGGCGGTGACACACTAGGGGGGCGCGCCCCCCCTAGGCCACGCCACCCTGTCGTCTGGGGCCCACAGGGCCCTCCTCTGGCGGCTCTCGGGTGTTCTGGAAGCTTCGTGGAAAAATAGGATGCTGGGCGTTGATTTCGTCCGATTCCGAGAATATTTCCTTACTAGGATTTCGGAACCAAAAACAGCAGAAAACAGGAACCGGCCCTTCGGCATCTCGTCAATAGGTTAGTTCCGGAAAACGCATAATAATGACATAAAGTATGCATAAAACATGTAGATATCATCAATAATGTGGCATGGAACATAAGAAATTATCGATACGTCGGAGACGTATCAGCATCCCCAAGCTTAGTTCCTGCTCGTCCCGAGCAGGTAAACGATAACAAAGATAATTTCTGAAGTGACATGCCATCATAACCTTGATCATACTATTGTAAACACATGTAATGAATGCAGCGATCAAAACAATGGTAATGACATGAGTAAACAAATGAATCATAAAGCAAAGACTTTTCATGAATAGTACTTAAAGACAAGCATCAATAAGTCTTGCATAACAGTTAACTCATAAAGCAATGATTCAAAGTAAAGGTATTGAAGCAACACAAAAGAAGATTAAGTTTCAGCGGTTGCTTTCAACTTGTAACATGTATATCTCATGGATAATTGTCAACATAGAGTAATATAACAAGTGCAATATGCAAGTATGTAGGAATCAATGCACAGTTCACACAAGTGTTTGCTTCTTAAGGTGGAGAGAGATAGGTGAACTGACTCAACATAAAAGTAAAAGAAAGGTCCTTCAAAGAGGAAAGCATCGATTGCTATATTTGTGCTAGAGCTTTTATTCTGAAAACAAGAAACAATTTTGTCAACGGTAGTAATAAAGCATATGTATCATGTAAATTATATCTTACAAGTTGCAAGCCTCATGCATAGTGTACTAATAGTGCCCGCACCTTGTCCTAATTAGCTTGGACTACCGGATCATCGCAATACACATGTTTTAACCAAGTGTCACAAAGGGGTACCTCCATGCCGCCCGTACAAAGGTCTAAGGAGAAAGCTCGCATTTTGGATTTCTCGCTTTTGATTATTCTCAACTTAGACATCCATACCGGGACAACATGGACAACAGATAATGGACTCCTCTTTAATGCATAAGCATGTGGCAACAATTAGTATTCTCATATGAGATTGAGGATATATGTCCAAAACTGAAACTTCCACCATGATTCATGGTTTTAGTTAGCGGCCCAATGTTCTTCTCTAACAATATGCATGCTCCAACCATTAAGGTGGTAGATCTCTCTTACTTCGCACAAGACGGACATGCATAGCAACTCACATGATATTCAACAAAGAGTAGTTGATGGCGTCCCCTGGAACATGGTTATCGCACAACAAGCAACTTAATAAGAGATAAAGTGCATAAGTACATATTCAATACCACAATAGTTTTTAAGCTATTTGTCCCATGAGCTATATATTGCAAAGGTAAAGAATGGAAATTTTAAAGGTAACACTCAAGCAATTTACTTTGGAATGGCGGAGAAATACCATGTAGTAGGTAGGTATAGTGGACACAAATGGCATAGTGGTTGGCTCAAGGATTTTGGATGCATGAGAAGTATTCCCTCTCGATACAAGGCTTAGGCTAGCAAGGTTATTTGAAACAAACACAAGGATGAACCGGTGCAGCAAAACTCACATAAAAGACATATTGTAAACATTATAAGACTCTACACCGTCTTCCTTGTTGTTCAAAACTCAATACTAGAAAATATCTAGACTTTAGAGAGACCAATTATGCAAACCAAATTTTAGCAAGCTCTATGTATTTCTTCATTAATGGGTGCAAAGTATATGATGCAAGAGCTTAAACATGAGCACAACAATTGCCAAGTATCAAGTTATTCAAGACATCATACCAATTACTACATGTAGCATTTCCCGTTTCCAACCATATAACAATTAACGAAGTAGCTTCAACCTTCGCCATGAACATTAAAAGCTAAGAACACATGTGTTCATATGAACCAGCGGAGCGTGTCTCTCTCCCACACAAGCATTTATTCAAACAAAAACAAAAACAAAAACAAACAGACGCTCCAAGTAAAGTACATAAGATGTGACGGAATAAAAATATAGTTTCAGGGGAGGAACCTGATAATGTTGTCGATGAAGAAGGGGATGCCTTGGGCATCCCCAAGCTTAGATGCTTGAGTCTTCTTGAAATATGCAGGGGTGAACCACCGGGCATCCCCAAGCTTAGACTTTTCACTCTTCTTGATCATAGTATATCATCCTCCTCTCTTGACCCTTGAAAACTTCCTCCACACCAAACTCGAAACAACTCATTAGAGGGTTAGTGGACAATAAAAATTAACATGTTCAGAGGTGACACAATCATTCTTAACACTTCTGGACATTGCATAAAGCTATTGGACATTAATGGAACAAATAAATTCATCCACCATAGCAAAAGAGGCAATGCGAAATAAAAGGCAGAATCTGTCAAAACAGAATAGTCCGTAAAGATGGATTTTATCGAGGCACCAGACTTGCTCAAATGAAAATGCCCAAATTGAATGAAAGTTGCGTACATATCTGAGGATCACGCACGTAAATTGGCTTAATTTTGTGAGCTACCTACAGGGGAGGCAGGTCGAAATTCGTGACAAGCAAAGAAATCATGAATCGCTGCAGTAATCCAAATCTAGTATCAACCTTACTATCAAAGACTTTACTTGGCACAACAATGCAATAAAATAAGATAAGGAGAGGTTGCTACAGTAGTAACAACTTCCAAGACACAAATATAAAATAGAGGTACTGTAGCAAAATAAACACATGGGTTATCTCCCAAGAAGTTCTTTCTTTATAGCCATTAAGATGGGCTCAACGAGCTTTAATGATGCACTCGCAAGAGATAGTATTTGAAGCAAAAGAGAGCATCAAGAGGCAAATTCAAAACAAATTTAAGTCTAACATGCTTCCTATGCATAGGAATGTTGTAAATAAACAAGTTCATGAAGAGCAAAGTAACAAGCATAGGAAGATAAAACAAGTGTAGCTTCAAAAATTTCAGCACATAGAGAGGCATTTTAGTAACATGAAAATTTCTACAACCATATTTTCCTCTCTCATAATAACTTTCAGTAGTATCATGAGCAAACTCAACAATATAACTATCACATAAAGCATTCTTATCATGAGTCTCATGCATAAAATTATTACTCTCCACATAGGCATAATCAGTTTTATTAGTTGTAGTGGGAGCAAATTCAACAAAGTAGCTATCATTATTATTTTCATCATCAAATATAGGAGGCATATTGTAATCATAATCAAATTTATCCTCCATAACAGGCGGTAACAAAAGACTACTATCATTATAATCATCATAAATAGGAGGCAAAGTATCATCAAAGAAAATTTTCTCCTCAATGCTTGGGGGACTAAAAATATCATGCTCATCAAAGCCAGCTTCCCCAAGCTTAGAATTTTCCATATCATTAGCAACAATGGTGTTCAAAGCGTTCATACTAATATGTTCCATAGGTTTTTTAATTTTCGCATCAAACCATCCATGTCTTAAATCGGGAAATAGAATAAGAAGCTCATTGTTGTCCATTATGCCAAACTAGTGTAAACAAGAAACAAAAAGATGCAATTGCAGGATCTAAAGGAAATAGCTTCGAGCACACACAACGGAAACAAAAAAGTACTTTACCTGGGACCGAAGTATGAGTGCCTTTTACCTTTCCTCCCCGGCAACGGCGCCAGAAAAGTGCTTGATGTCTACGGGTGCTTCTATTCTTGTAGACAGTGTTGGGCCTCCAAGAGCAGAGGTTTGTAGAACAGCGAGCAAGTTTCCCTTAAGTGGATCACCCAAGGTTTATCGAACTCGGGGAGGAAGAGGTCAAAGATATCCCTCTCATGCAACCCCGCAACCACAAAGCAAGAAGTCTCTTGTGTCCCCAACACACCTAATAGGTGCACTAGTTCGGCGAAGAGATAGTGAAATACAGGTGGTATGAATAAATATAAGCAGTAGTAACGGCGCTGTAAAAGTGCTTGTCTGGCGTGTGGTTGATGGTGGTAATATTGCAGGAAGTAAAGATGCAAGTAAAACAAGAAACAAGCAGCGGTAGCAGTATTTAGGAACAAGGCCTAGGGATCATACTTTCACTAGTGGACACTCTCAACATTGATCACATAACAGAATAAATAGATAGATGCTAGACTCTACACTCTCTTGTTGGATGATGAACACCACTAACCGTGTAGGATTACACGAACCCTCAATGCCGGAGTTAACAAGCTCCACAATATTCAATGTTCATGTTTAAATAACCTTAGAGTGCATGACAGATCAACATAACCAAACCAAGTACTAACATAGCATGCACAGTCACCTTCACACTACGAAAGGAGGAATAGATCACATCAATACCATCATAGCAATAGTTAACTTCATAATCTACAAGAGATCACAATCATAACCTACACCAAGTACTACACGATGCACACACTGTCACCATTACACCGTGCAGGAGGAATAAACTACTTTAATAACATCACTAGAGTAGCACGCAGATGTATTGTGATACAAAACACATTGCAATCATAAAGAGATATAAATAAGCACTTCACTATGCCATTCATAACAGTGAATAAGTATTCTCGTGAAATATAGCCTAAGAGACCCACACGGTGCACACACTCGTCACCTTTACACACGTGGGACAAGGAGTCTCCGAAGATCACATAAGTAAAACCCACTTGACTAGCATAATGACATCTAGATTACAAGCATCATCATATGAATCTCAATCATGTAAGGCAGCTCATGAGATTATTGTATTGAAGTACATAGGAGAGAGATTAACCACATAGCTACCGGTACAGCCCCGAGCCTCGATGGAGAACTACTCCCTCCTCATGGGAGACAGCAGCGTTGATGAAGATGGCGGTGGTGTCGATGGAGGAGCCTTCCGGGGGCACTTCCCCGTCCCGGCGGCGTGCCGGAACAGAGACTCCTGTCCCGCAGATCTTGGCTTCGCGATGGCGGCGGCTCTGGAAGGTTTCTCGTACCGTCGCTTTTCCGTCTCGTGTTTTAGGTCAGGGACCTTTTTATAGGCGAAGAGGCGGAGTCGGAGAGGCGACGAGGCGGTGACACACTAGGGGGCGCGCCCCCCTAGGCCGCGCCACCCAGTCGTCTGGGGCCCACAGGGCCCTCCTCTGGCGGATCTCGGGTGTTCTGGAAGCTTCGTGGAAAAATAGGATGCTGGGCGTTGATTTCGTCTGATTCCGAGAATATTTCCTTACTAGGATTTCTGGAACCAAAAACAGCGAGAAAACGAGAACCGGCCCTTCGGCATCTCGTCAATAGGTTAGTTCCGGAAAACGCATAATAATGACATAAAGTATGCATAAAACATGTAGATATCATCAATAATGTGGCATGGAACATAAGAAATTATCGATACGTCGGAGACGTATCACTTTGCCACTTGGCTTAATGGTGATTTCTGTTTTGTGTTTGTGAATGCAGGGGTTCAAATGGATGATCAAGGATCTCTCCTTCAAGATGTTGATCAAGAAGTTCTTGAAGATTTTAGCTAGTTTCTATTCTTTGTAATTTTTCCTTTTCTTTTTCATTTATTCAATTTCTGAAATGTGTGATGTAATATATAATTCATATGAATATTGTAAAGACAATGTAAATTGTGTGTGATGATCAATAAAGCTCAAATTTCTCTAATGAGCTTTTATATTCTTTTATATTTATAATTTTCCAATTTATAATATTGTTATATGAATTATTCTTTATTTGATTTATAATTTGACTAAATGGGTTTGAATTTAAATTTCAAACTCAACTTGTTTCAATTCAATCATGCAACTTAAAATAAGATATGAAATGTTCCCCTCTCTTCTCGAAACCCTAAGTTTAGAAAAGATAAGGTCCAAGTTTGTCGCACTCTCGAAACCCTAACCCTATCTGGTGTCGAGAGAGAAACTTGTCCCCTCTAAGATGCATTTTTCAATAAAGCGCGAAATTTCCCCAAATTTTACGATGCAATGCACATCCCTTTATAAAATCTACCACGCAATTGTCTCGAATCCTGGGATATTACACAACCCCTATGAAAAGGTACACAGCTGGGTAAGTATCCCTTGGAAAGAGGTTGTATTGTGAGTGCTTCTTGGTGCAACTATGAGTTGTTGGATGAGTTCCTTGCATTTGGTATCTACAGTTCACGATTTGCTGACTTATTTGACCCACACATAGGAATAGCAACATTGGTAAACACTGACATAAACCTGTGATTGACTCTAGATAGAGCATCGACTACTTAATTATTATTTCCCTTCTTGTATTCAACTCTGTAATTATACCCCAACGGCTTGAAAAGTACCTTTTATGAATCCCATCAGTGAGTTATTGTTCTTGATTGCACTTTCATTGTTGATCGGTCTTGATGATGAGGGAAGTGGCAGAGAAGTAGTGCTTCCATTTCTTTAGTGCTTCCACTATTTTCACAACTTCCTAGTCACACGTAGATAAGCCAACAAATCATATTGTACGTTCGGTCAACTTCATTGGTACATTCTTGTGTATTTAATCTGAAACTAGTCCATTGCCGTCTATCGGTGAATAGAAATCCTTTATTTGTAATCCCATTTCAAGCTGAACAATAAAAAAAGTGGACATAAACGACAACTGCATGAATTTGACCACATGCTTCAGACTTAGAAGAAATGATAAATAGAGTGATGATAGCCTGCCCAATTAGCATGTACAAAAGAAGTAAGCTTCACAATGAGAACATTTTAGATGATTTGAAAGTCATGCTTGCACATAATATCAGGTTGTAAAAGGATAAATTTTAAATCTTTCATGTGAAAGCACAAGGAGACAAGAATTCGTTGTCACCAAAATTAACAGAGATGATGTAGAGTATTTTCCTTTGAGTTGTCTTGGCAAGCTTTTTGTAATTGAAGTCATCAACATCCCGTGGTGTCTTGTGGGCTGACGGGCATGACATGAGATGACGATGACCATTACTCTCAGCACGACGCCCTCTTCTCAAGCCCTAGATGTTGCATGACATGCACCCGTATCAAGACAATGCCATTTATGTCTAAAACAAGCCATATTAGCATGCCCTATAGATCCTAGATAAGGAAAGGAAATGTCGGTTTGGCTTCTCTCTGTTATCTCCCCCATTTGCAATTGGTTTTATTCATGGGTGTACTCTCTCCCATGCCACCAAGAATCCGCAGCCTCTCTTGACATTTTCATGGGGGCTTTCCGCCTTGCTGAGCATTCCTAGCCTCTCTTGACACTATAATTGGGGCTCTCCGCCTCTCTGAGCAACCCATTCAAGTTGTTGAGCTAGGAAAATAGGAATGGGATTGCAATGTTGCGTGGGGCGTAGTAGTAGGCATCGTGTGGGAGAAGTGTTGCGACAAGTAACAAGGAACCATGAAAGTGAAAGCACACAACTGTTCTTTCTCGGCTCACCCTGAACTTCCAAAGCAAGCACTAGACACCAAAGTAACAAGGAAAAAAATCAAGGTATTCTCCAACAAGCAATCAAATGGTTGGATGAACAAAAAGATAGTTTTACACTAGCAAGATACATGCCTTCCTCGGTGCACAATTTGAGTGACGCTTTGAACATAAAGTAAGTCAAAAATTTAGAACTTTGGTTGCCAATATCGTTTTTAAGTATCATATTAAAAACTTGAAAGTCATATGTAAAAATTCGTATCAAAAAATATTTTTATGCATTAGTCTAATGACCAAATAAGGCATCATAAACACCACAACTTGATCTGCAATTTGTGGAAGTGTATCATACATGAGTATCACCACCACACACAAACATATGCAGCAGTACTCCAATGGTAAACAAATAGAATAGTGGTTATGATAATCCTGGTTGTCTAACCATTTTTTCCATTTTAGTGCATGTTTAACCTGATAGCAGATTATAAGGTAATCTGAGCCAAAACCGTTTGTTCCACTGCTAAGGTACGGACCACGCGACATAGATGTCTTATAGAAGAAACGTAAAAGTTAAAAAGAAAATAAATGGTGCTTCTAAAGGTAAATATAACATCACCAAGTTTAACACGACAAGGTTACTACACAATGCAAGCATGACACCTATGTGCTGATGTGAGACCAGAAAAAGTAAGCGTCAAAGCGACAAGCATCGGAATGTGGCTGAATAACTCTAATCCATTCTTCCCTTGAGCACCCGCTCTTGTACTTCAGTCAGTGTCCTGCGAACCCAAAGGATAAGATGCCATGAAACTAGATTATTCGTCAGTTAAGGGGAGTGGTGAAATGGCGTGAAAGCAATACATATATGCCATACATTGGTAGGTCAACGATAAAGAAGAGTTTAATAGAAGCCACTGAAGTTACACAATCGGTGGCTCACAATGTTGGTCGTCAATTTGGAGAATCCTGTACTTTTTAGGAGGGCCCTCGATCCTAATCTCGCAGTAGCATGGTAACCATGTTGGATAAACTCCCGTGGGACGTTGGTCGCCACCACGTTTCGGTCGGCCACAATGGCCAGCCCCATCTTGAGTTGCACCCGCATGCCGCAGCTCAAGCACAGGTCCTATCCAGCTATCCTCTACGACCTCCGACGCGCTCTCACTACGGGAACACGCCGTTGTGCCGACGGCCAGATCCTGTGCCAACGGTAAAATATCGGGGCCATCGGTACAGGATCCGTTTCGGCCAGACCAGCAGGCAAGCGGTACAGGAAAACCGTCAGCACAGGAAGGTCTGTGCCGACGGCAACCGTCGGCATAGTTTCGGCCGTCGGCACAGCCTCTCCGCCGTGACGGCGAGGTGGTAACAGTGTCACATATTTCAGCCCTGTGGCGACGGCAAAGCCGTCGGCACAACTATTTTCCATTTTACCACGTTAATCTTCAAAAAAATCATAACTAAATCATTATAATTCAGAAAAATACAAATAATATATCAAAAAATTTGGAAAAAATAATTTCTATCTTGAAAAATATCAAACTTAGAATATTGCAAATATCTCAAAAAACCTTCTCAAAAATGAGCTATCATGTCCGATGTTTTATAGCTTTCACGCTGAACAACCAATATTATAGCTAGAATCGATAATGTGCCCATATTGTACACATATGTGCATCTTGGAAAGTCTTACAATGTTGTAGGAGGAAGTTTTCCTTTTCATCGCACGAAAAAGCTATTTTTCATTTTTGAAGTGCCGAAAACGAGATGTTTTGTGAAGCAACCACCAAATTAATGTTTCACATTGGTACCAATATATTTTTCAAAAATACCAGACCACCTAAGAGGGACAATTTCTCAAATGGTGTATCTAGAACCTTTCCATCCACCTCTCATGAAAAAGACAAATTCATGCCGAATCGGCTGGAGGTCGATCAGATTTGAACTACATGTACATGATATAATGCTCAAGATTTTTCGTAAAAATCATTTTTAGGTTCAAAACATGCTATTTCATCAGAGACCCAGTGCAAGTTTAGCGAGCCTCAGCCCCAGGCAAAGGATCTTCATGTCTGTCGTTTTGAATATAGTTTGAAACGGGCATAATAAATTCAAAAACGATCCAAACCATGTGAAACATTCGTGTGGTGTCATATTATATATGTCATAGTTACAAGGAAAAATATTAAAGTTGGAAAATTACAAACATCACAAAAATTCCTTCACAAAATGAGCTATCACGTTCCAGGTTTCATGACATTTAGATCAAACGACCAATGTTATGGATAGAATCGCGGCATAGTTTGTGACTATGCGCCCATATTGGGCACACATGTGCATCTTGGGATGTCGTACGATGTTGCGGGAGGAAGTTTTCCTTTTCATCGCATGAAAAAGTTATTTTCCATTTTTGAGGTCGAAAACAGGATGTTTTATGAAGCAACCACCAAATTAATGTTTCACATTGGTACCAATACATTTTCAAAAATACTAGACCAACTAAGATGGACAATTTCTCAATCAGTGTATCTGTAACCTTTTCGTTCACCCCTCGTGAAAAAGACAAATTCCTGCCGAATCGGTAGGAGGCCGACTAGATTTGAACTACTTGTACATGATATATTGCTCAAGATTTTTCATATAAATAGTTTTTAGGTTCACAACATGCTATTTCATCAGAGATCCAATGCAAGTTTAGCGAGTCTCAGCCCCGGGCAAAGGATCTTCATGCCCGCCGTTTTGAATATAGTTTGAAACAGGCATAAAAAATTCAAAAACGATCCAAACCATGTGAAACCTTCGCGTGGTGTCATATTATATGTCATAGTTACAAGTAAAAATATTAATGTTGGAAAATTACAAACATCATAAAAATTCCTTCACAAAATGAGCTATCACGTTCGAGGTTTCATGATATTTAGGTCAAACGACCAATGTTATGGATAGAATCGCGGTATAGTTTGTGATAATGTACTCATATTGTACACACATGTGCATCTTAGAATGTCTTACGATGTTGCAAGAGGAAGTTTTTCTTTTTCATCGCATGAAAAAGTTATTTCCATTTTTGAGGTGTCGAAAATAGAATGTCTTAAGAAGTAACCACCAAATTAATGTTTTATATTGGTACCAACATATTTTTAAAAAATACTAGACCAACTAATATGGACAATTTCTTAACCGGTGTATCTGTAACCTTTCCATCCACCTCTCATGAAAAAGACAAATTACTGCCGAATCGGTAGGAGGCCGATCAGATTTGAACTACAGGTACATGATATAATCCTCAAGATTTTTCATACAAATAATTTTTAGGTTCACAACATGCTATTTCATCATAGATCCAGTGCAAGTTTAGCGAGCCTAAGTCCCGGGTAAAGGATATTCATGCCCGCCGTTTTGAATATAGTTTGAAATGAGCATAATAAATTCAAAAACGATCCAAACCATGTGAAACCTTCGCGTGGTGTCTTATTATATGCCATAGTTACAAGCAAAAATATTAAAGTTAGAAAATTACGAACATCACAAAAATTCCATCACAAAATGAGCTATCATGTTCGAGGTTTCATGACATTTAGGTCACACGATCGATGTTATGGATAAAATCGCGGCATAGTTTGTGATAATGTGCCCATATTATGCACACATGTGCATCTTGGGATGTCTTACGATATTGCAGGAGGAAATTTTCCTTTTCATTGTGCGAAAAAGCCATTTTCATTTTTGAGGTGCCGAAAATGGGATATTTTGTGAAGCAACCACCAAATTAAATTTCACATTAGTACCAACACATTTTTAAAAATAGACCACCTAAGATGGAAAAATTTTCAACCGGTGTCTCTGGAACTTTTCCGTCCACCCCTCATGAAAAAGACAAATTCCTGTCGAATCGGTAGGAGGCCGGCCAGATTTGAACTACAGGTACATGATCTATTGCTCATTAATTTTTGGAAAAATCATTTTTAGGTTCAAAATATGTTATAAATGTCATATTTGTATTCCTCTCTTTTTTCTAATCGATTTAGACATATTATTTGTCAAATTCTGATTTACGGATTTAAAGATATTAATTATTACATATTAAGTCGAAAAAGGAAAAAAATGAAAATAATTTTATTGTCCATTTAAATTCAATATTAATATACTTATTCTTGTAGTTTATGAAGGTAATTGTTTGGAATTCAAAAAAATAAAGATGTGCAACATCAAGAAATAGGAGTTAATAGTATTGATATGGCATTATTATCAACAAAGTGTCATTTCTTTCATGGAAGCTAGTCTAAAATTTAAGCGTGCTAGGGATGGAGTAGTGTGAGAATGTGTGACTGATCGGGAAGTTTGACCACGAGTGGAATTTGACCAAATATTAAGTGTAGTTAGAGTTAAAATGGTGCATGTGAGAGATTAAAAAAAATGAATTTTTTTAAAAAAAAATTCATGCCAGAGTTACCAAACGGCGTTATTTCTATGCCGACGGCAAGCCGTCGGCACAGGATGCTGTGCCAACGATAATTTTATTTGTGCCGAGGCGTTATTGTGCCGACAGCTGTCGTCAGCACAAGTCTGTGCTGACGGCAAGGCAAACTGTGCCGACTGCCGCCAGCCATCGGCACCTCCTGGTTCCCGAAATGTCTCCGAGATCCATGCATGGCTTGTCTTCTCGTCCGTGAGACGGGACAAGACACGCGGCGACCGTTTGAGTCAGACGACGGTTGCGGCAACGTCATCGCCGCCACACACCGGGGGAGGTGAATCTCTCTGGTCCATGAGCCGCGCGCATGCACACACCAAACCATTCCTTCTTTCTTTCCATTTTCATCCTATCCTTCGAGACCCCGGCCCCGATTGAATCAGGTTGGGAAGTCCTTGAACAGCTATTTCCGCGGCCACAAATACCCTGAGCTTAGTATTAGTGGCCATCTTATACAGTTATACCTATATGTGTGTGTATTCCTGTAGGTATAATATGCACCTCCAAGTGCACATCCAGTTACACCTATCTTGCAAAAAAAAATATTTGTAAGATTTGTGCATTGTGGAACCATCTATCAAGATATTTACAGGAATACAAACACATATAGGTATAATATGCATGTTTTAGTCATATTATTGTATCCATTTTGAAAGTAGTAATAACAAACGTTAGACTTGCACTACAGTAAATTTTAATCATAAATATTACACAATTATGTATTTAGTATTCTTTTTAGTACAACAAAAAAATTACACAAGATTGTACGATGAATTTGTATTAATAAAACACACTGTTAAGATTTTGTGACGATAACATGTAAAAAGTGTAAAAAAGTTTTGTATAAATATCTAATATTCATTGTTTAAATATATGATTTTTTTTTGAAACCTTTTGAGTTCGGTATTGCAATGTCAGATTACTTTTTTTCGATAAAGAATGTCAGGAGGGCTATTGAGTTGTTGTGAGACAATGAGGTGTTTTACCATTTGATCAAGATTTGGTATTTTCAAATTTGGCCATGATTGGGTTGTAATAATGTTTTAATTGCATAACTTGACCTTGGTGTAACTAGATGTTTAACATCGAGCTAATGCTTCCTGTTTTTCTTTGTCATGCCATGCAAAGCCTGATAAACATTCATGTATATTTACCGCGCAGATTGATTTTTTACTTGAGTAGCTATGTCTCTTATCATGTTGTGGGTGTAAAGTTTCTCTTTTAATTACTTGATCTTGATCCGAATTTAGACGAACTTCTGATGTGTTTCATAGGACGGAGGGAGTACTTGCGTTGTCGCGCCTAATTAATTTTTTTGCAGGAGATTTGAGATATTTATTGATCAAGCACAACACCTGATCGATCAGACTGAATTGTGATCATCAGAAAATCTAGAATACACTCAAGCCAGCTATTCGTGCCCATCAGTGTACAAGCAAGCTTCGCACATAGATGGGCTGAATGATTAGTTGATCTTGTTACATGTTGAATAACAGAAAGACTAAAATTTATAGCTAGCTCTCCTATTTCTTACATAATTGGAGTCAGGATCGAACAAGAGCCGTGACGAGTGTTCCAAAGGTTAACAACCTCCAGGCAATCCGTCTCCGGAACCACTTTTTGGAATCCATGAAGATTAGCAAAGATCACACCCTCTCGGAGAGCCAATGCTTCTGCAATTAGTAGATCAGTTATACCAAATAGTTGTTTACTCCATGCTCCAAGATAGTTTCGTTGGGATCTCACAACACTACCAGCCCCGCCTCGACCAGCATCTAGTGCCAGTGCAATATCGGTAATGAGCTTGATAATATCATCATCCGGCAGCCTCCACCCGTGTTCAAGTAACACACCCGCATGCATCTTGGGGATCGATAGCACAACAAGCGCCTCCTTCGCCATCTTGACATATTGGACAGGGTCATAAGAACCCTTGTCTTGTGTCACAGCTATTCCTCGAGCTCCAGATCGCCCACATTGTAGCGATAATTTTGGCTTGATCTGAATCTGAAAACCGCAGGTCACAAGGATATCTCGTGACCAAGTCTGTGGGTGAAGTTGCGGCAGAGAAAAATCGAGCCAAGATTGAGCTTCAACCCAAAACTTGTGTGCATGATCGGAAGTGAACAATGCATGCATGATATCTACGTTTGCTCCCAAGCGTAGCTTGCACCTGCTTAGCTGCGATATATGCTTATGCTTCAGTATGTAGCAGGTAAAATGCCTCTCAATACCCGCCACCAAAACACACGCAGCTAATTAATTTGCTAGTCGATCAAGGTGAGCAAGCTTCGTACATGTATCTCGATGACTTGATCCCAACCGAAAGCGTCGGCCACGAAGCAAGGTCAGTCTTCTCAGGCACTTTCCCATTCGGCGGAGGAGAGAACGCAACACACACCGACTGTTGGAAGCCTTGGAGGTGACGAAGAACAAGAACAAGTCGTCAGTGGAGACGACAGAGGACATCAGGGCAGCTGAACCCACAAACCGAAAATAGTTTACTGTCAAGAATTCCCATTGGTAATTTCTGGGCCAGCTATTGATAGTTGGTGTGGATGTCGGTGCCTAGTACAGGCTGAACACCTAAAGCGTGTTATTGAGATGGGAGAGGCATTTGGCATTGCCACCGACTATAACCACCACGGGTCGCCTAAACTTTTTTTCCTATTTTATAGTTTAACTCGATTTTACCTATTTTTACAGCTACAGTATATTTTTAGAACAGATTATAAAATATGAAGTGAGCTGATACCTTTTGTTTCAAAGTTGCGGAACAGAGCGCGCAACACAGACGTCTTACCATAGATCGAAAGGGTAAAGTCAAGGAAAAAACAGGTACTTTTTCTAAGGGTAAATATAACATCATCATTACAATATTAGTTCAGAATTTAGGCACAACCCTGATAGATAATGCTGCCGTGAACCAGAAACAGCAAGCAATGAAAGCATGGGACTGCGGCTGAAGAACTCTAGTCCATCCTGCCCTTGAGCACTCGCTCTGTAACTTCGGTCGGCGTCCTGCAAACCAAAAGGATAAACAAGAACTAGATCAATAGTCAGTTAAGGGGAGATTGGAAATGACTCAGATGTGGATGCAATACAGCTTCGAGCTTTCTATGACATACATTTTTGTCTATTGTTTC
Source organism: Lolium rigidum (assembly GCF_022539505.1). Classification (NCBI taxonomy): domain Eukaryota; kingdom Viridiplantae; phylum Streptophyta; class Magnoliopsida; order Poales; family Poaceae; genus Lolium; species Lolium rigidum. The sequence goes on from NC_061508.1 coordinate 54,458,063, forward strand.
CTACTGATTTGTCTATAAACAAGGCACGTAACACGTCAACACTAAAAAGTTAGTAGAGCCGATAGCAGAAGCAACTAGTCAACTTACACAACCAGAACGTAGCCTCCCCACCCACTGAGGCAATCACGATCAACTGATGACAACAGCGCTTGTGATATGGTCTCGAAGAGTTCATCGGGTTCCTTTGTCATGGAAAATAACATGGGTGTCAGGTAACTTGTACCATACGAAATAACGTTAAAAGACTGACAACCTAAAGTGCAAGGCAGTCATCGCCGATGAAACTGTATAAAATAAGGCAGACCCAAGACAGAAATGTTAGTCAAGCATGTGATGCTGGCTAAAATTAATCGCACAAAGACGTACCATGTTTGGTTTGTACATGGATTCACAAGCACCATATAAAGACTCTGATGCTGTCCCTGAGACAACGAAGTCCTTCGCCAGTTCCCTGCATATGAACAAATATCTCCAATTAGCTCACTAAAAGATGACAAGATGATACAGAAATGCATGATGGAACTGACAGGTCATAGACAAATATCCAGACAGAACCATAATAGTTAAGTGGAGGCTAGCTCGTTAAATGATACAGTCCTCGATGATGGATCGGCGAGTAATCCACGATCAGCGGCTAGCTAACGTTATGGGCCATTAGTGGTGGTTCATTGCCTATAGTGTTGTAATCCAGGTTACTGATTCAGTACATATGAAATGAGAAGGGAAAATGACTGTCAATTTCAAAAAAGAAACGAAAAGGCTAGCAAATCTGGGCAGCCTAGACACATCTGTATGAGGACGGAAAAATTGTGTGAGTTGTGTATTGAATGGTGAATCAAATGCAGCAATGGAATATCCAGAAATATATTTTTCGATCATGCAATGCTCTCTGAAAACAAAGTTTCACAAATATTTTAGAGCATTTGTTATTAACGGAGCAGTGCATAGACAAAAACTATATCCTTGACGCGCTTGACAGCAAATCAACTCCAGACATGAGTGAGATGTAGGGCAATTTGTTAATGATGATTAGCCATTTTTCAAAATGTCACCTTGGTCTAACTGGATATATGTAATCTAACACAAATGTTAAGGAACTGAACGTGGTATATACCCCAGACGAACAATATGAACTATATAAAAGCATAATACTCAGGAGAGCAGCAATGAGCAGATAATCAACTCCCACCATGAATGAAACAGGGGGGCAATTTGTTAATGATGATTTTACTCATTTTTAAAATTTATAGGTCACTTGGTTCAAGATGACAGACATATATGTAATCTAGAAAAATGTAAAGGGACACCCCCTATCTCTGATTGTGGAATCTGACTTCGAAAATAAGAACCAAAACAGGAATAGTAATCCATAGAGTAAACAACAATGAGAATCAGATAACCCACTAGAATACCATGTATATGAAATACATCGAAAAGAAAACTCTGTGTGGTAAAATCAAAAGAACACACGAAACTGATACTTACTTTGCACCAATGCAGTCCATGGTGCAAATAAATGGCACATCGTCCTGTCCAAGTCCAGCAATAATTGGCTGGCAGAAGTATGGTCCAAATCTGGAGTGTTTCATTAACACAAAAGGTTAGATCGACCTTTCTCCTTATCGAAACATATACAATGAAGAAACACATTTAGGATAGATAATTACTGAGCTCAATACTTAGCGCAAAGGCTAATAACATAATGCCAGAGGTCATAAATACTGCATAGCTAGAAAGCTTACAGACGCATGCTTATGAATCAGAAATTCCGGTTCATGTCTTCCCAGTCAATGATAAAGCTTTTCATTCTTGAGAAACTAAGCTTTTCATTCTTAACCTGATTTATGTTGTAAGTTATCTATGGATTTTATTGATCATTAGCTTAATCCCTAATTCCATACTCCTAACAGTAAATACAAACAACCATTTGCACAAATTAGGAGCGTACAACTAATGTGACCCTCAGATAAGCTCATAAAGTACATCCTAATTACTCCTTTGGTGGAAGAAGAGGGCCAAAAGGGGGAATCTAAAATGTTCAGCGCCGTATATCCATATGTAGCTTTTAAGTACTACACCGCAACAAGATCACCGCACCACAAAATACTGGATACTTTTGAGCAGATTAGCAATCTAGAAACAAATAAAGATTAATGCATGCTTCTTTCTGCACAAAACTTAACAAATCGATAATCAAAGTAATGGTATCAGCTTTGCTGTTGCGTTATTACTTCTTAGTAGACCTCGCATGGTGATAGAGGCAGTAAATTTACACTAGCCATAAGCTCTATGGTATTGTGCTGATAACGTATCGCAAATGTCTACACTGAAACATAAAACTAGATGGCCCTGCTTCCAATCACTTTTAAGTTGATATAAGAATCCCTTAAGCCACCCTGAAAAGATGAAGCTCTTTGCAAAACCACAGGAACACATTATTGCACCCTATATATGACAGTACTAGACGGTTAAGAAGCCCTGATTGGCATCTTTCTGCACAACAGTAGACCACAACTGGATTCAATTTGCATCCAACTGCAACTGGATCCAAATTTGCATCCAACTAGGTCTACTACTACTTCCGCACGGTGGAAGATTCAGGTTGGACAAGTAAAAAAAAAGAGGTCACCTCTTCTCGTAGAGCATCGCGGAGACGAGGCTGGCGAAGGTCTCGGGCTTCATGTCCCGCTCCTCCCGCAGCTGGTAGAGCTTGTGCTTGAACACCAGGCGCTGGTACCTACACAAACGCGGAGAAGCAAACAAACCCTAAGACGAACCGCCGCATCAGAGGCGAGAGGAGGAGCGGGGGCGGGGGATCGATCTGCTCACAGCGTCTGGGCGTCGGAGGCGAGGCCGGAGAGGCCGATGTAGAGCTTGGGGTGGATCTCGAAGACGCGCTGGAAGTCGGTGGCGACGGTCTGCAGCTGCACGCCGAGGCGGCGGTCGCTGGCGATCGCGAAGCAGTTCTTGCCCACCATGGCCACCACGGCGGACCCGTTGTACTCGAAGATCTGCGGGGGAAGGAGGACGTCAGGGTGAGGCGGATCGAGATCTGTGGGTAGGTGCGGAGGGGAGCGGCGGGGGACTCACCGACATGGCTGGCCGCCGGAGCTCGGAGGTCGCGGAGACGGAAGCGGCGGCGAGTTGGGTTGGGGAGAGGAGGGTTCGAAGGTGGAGTGGGCTTATGCGCGGCCTGGTTTGGGCTTCTTGCGGAGCAAGAAGATGGGTCGGAGCCGAGCCGCTGTTCGACTCGGGTGCGGCTTCCGACTGGTGGACCCGGTGTTTCGGCCGTAAGCCATATTATCTTGCTGATGGCACCTATGGGCCACTGATGAAGACGCCGTAATCCAAACACGAAGAAGATGAAGAGCTTTGCCAAGATGCAAGTGGCTTGCAGGAAAGATGTCGAGCGAGGATTTGGTGCGCTCCAACTCGGTGGCCGGCAAGAAAATAGTCGCTGAAGACCATGCATGAGGTGATGACATGCTGCGTGATCATGCACAACATGATCGTTGAGAACGAGCGTCCTGATAGCCACAATTAGCACCAGTGGAATTTTCAAGGTGAGCTGGTTGCGCCAATCCCTGGGGCGTTATCCTGTGAGGACTATCTGCGTATGAATATAGAAGTCACTGACGAGGTCGTGTTCACACGCCTACAAACATATCTGATTGAGTATCAGTGGGCATTGGCTGGCCATGAAGACAATGCCTAGAAGAATATCATCTTATTTTCATGTAGACTTTTAAAAAATTGGATGTAATAACTAAGACTTCGTTGAAACTGTTTATTTTGTTGTTTTCAAACATCCCAATTCATGCCAACGCGCAAATGCGTCGGGCCGATAGACGCACCCCCAGGCGCAAACGAACGTGCAGACAAAAACAGTCATTTTCACGTCCGCCGGGCGAGCAAATAGACGCGCGCGGACAATTTGAGTTTCCAAAATGCGTCGCCCCGTTGAAGATATCACCTCTAGTGATGCAACCCTGCACGTGAGGGTGAATTTTCTTACACTGTGTTTGGATGCATTGAACTAGGCCTAGAATTGGAGAATTAGAATTTTGATCTCTGATTCACATGATTGGGTGTGAATGGAATTAGGATCTGGAAACTTGAGTCAATTCTAGCCCTCCTCACGTGCATGGGTTTTCTTCTGTAACAATTCAGAGGGTGAGACCTTCGTATTAGCGTGGAATTTCTACTCTCGAACTGGTACGGAGCGCTTCATCTCCACGAAATAGACTCGTGAGTCCAGATGCAAATAGAACCCCCAACGCGAGTAGGTCGCCGGCTCCCCTCCCAACCCCGACCTCCTCCCTCCTCTCTCTACACCAGGTCGATCCCTCCTCCCTCGTACATCCTCTCTCCTCCCCCTCCCTACTCCGGGCTTCACTCGGCTCTACATGCCGATGTGATGTCTTCCCGTCACTTCCCTGCTCAAACCCTAGGTGGAGATGGGGTCGGGGAATGGCGCGCGGGATGCGAAGACGTCCCTCACCTCGTCGGCCTCTCCCCTGACACTCACTACGCCGGCCTGCCCCCGACACTCTCTAGGCCGCAGTGGTCATCGCAATCGCCCCTTTTTCTTCTGTGTACTAATTCTGTGTCCGACACTTGCTCATTGCTTTTCTGAGTTTTCTTCTTCTTTTTTATGCATGAATTAAGAATAGTTTGGTTACGTGTGGAAATAATACATATACATTCTTATGTACACATGTTTTTTTACATATACACAAGTACATATCATCCAAACTTAATAAAACATCAAATTTCATAGTTTGTACATCCAAACAGGAATTGGAATTGGATATACCTTTTGATTCCAACAACAAATTCCAAGCGCGCTGGTGTCTATGCACACTTCTATTCTTGTAGACAGTGTTGGGCCTCCAAGTGCAGAGGTTTGCAGAACAACAGCAAGTTTCCCTTAAGTGAATCACCCAAGGTTTATCGAACTCAGGGAGGTAGAGGTCAAAGATATCCCTCTCAAGCAACCCCTGCAATTTTTTTTGATGTAACCATATATTTCATTAGACAATCTGTTTACAGAGATTACACATATGGTCACCACACAAGACAAACATTTGCATCAAGCAACTTTGCACAAGAAAACTCACAAGAAGTAAAATTACAGGTTCACCCTTGGAGAAACCTGTGCCACGCCAAAACGTCGTCCAAGAAGTCTCTTGTGTCCCCAACACACCCAATACACTTGCAAGGTGTATAGGTGCACTAGTTTGGCGAAGAGATAGTGAAATACAAGTAATATGGATGATTATGAGTGATAATTGCAATCTGAAATAAAAAATGGCAGGAAGCAAACATGTAGCAGAACTGGTTGTAAACGGTGTTTCGATGCTTAGAAATAAGGCTTAGCGATCATACTTTCACTAGTGGACACTCTCAACAATGATACGATAATTGAATACATAGATATTATCACTTCACTATGCTACTCCGAACCACTCTACGATTTGATAATAAACACAAATTCATTATGTAGGTCTGCATAAGCATTCCTTAAAGTTCGCATTTCCAATCTATGGACACCCCACGCTGTCACTTTGAGCATACAAAGATGGTACTAACTAGTCACCAAAATTCATAAGTATTTCTATAAATTAAGCATAAGAAACAAACACGGTGTGCACACTGTCACCCTCACACCGTTGGACAAGGTGTCCCAGGAGATCAGATAATAAAACCACTTGAGTAGCACAATAGTTGAAGCATAACATCTACTTACTCAACGAGATTACAATGCTCGTGATCACATAACGATCATACATGGAGAGATAGATAGACCACATAGCTACCGGTAAAGCCCTCAGCTTCGGGGGAGAATGATAACGCGTGAAGCACACGTCCGTTGGGAACCCCAAGGGGAAGGTGTGATGCGTACAGCAGCAAGTTTTCCTCAGTAAGAAACCAAGGTTATCGAACCAGTAGGAGATGAAGGCCACGTGAAGGTTGTTGGTGGAGGAGTGTAGTGCGGCGCAACACTAGAGATTCCGGCGCCAACGTGGAACCTGCACAACACAATCAAAATACTTTGCCCCAACTTAACAGTGAGGTTGTCAATCTCACCGGCTTGCTGTAAACAAAGGATTAAACGTATGGTGTGGAGAATGATGTTTGTTTGCAAAGAACAACATAGAACAGAGATTGTAGTAGATTGTATTTCAGATGTAAACGAATGGACCGGGATCCACAGTTCACTAGTGGTGTCTCTCCAATAAGAAATAACATGTTTGGTGAACAAATTACAGTTGGGCAATTGACAAATAGAGAGGGCATAACAATGCACATACATATCATGATGACTACTATGAGATTTACTTAGGGCATTACGACAAAGTACATAGACCGCTATCCAGCATGCATCTATGTCTAAAAAGTCCACCTTCGGGTTAGCATCCGCACCCCTTCCAGTATTAAGTTGCAAACAACAGACAATTGCATTAAATATGGTGTGTAATGTAATCAACACAAATATCCTTAGACAAAGCATTGATGTTTTATCCCTAGTGGCAATAGCACATCCACAACCTTAGAACTTTACGTCACCTGTCCCGATTCAATGGAGGCATGAACCCACTATCGAGCATAAATACTCCCTCTTGGAGTCACAAGTATCAACTTGGCCAGAGCCTCTACTAGCAACGGAGAGCATGCAAGATCATAAACAACACATATATGATAGATCAATTAATCAACTTGACATAGTATTCCATCTTCATCGGATCCCAACAAACACAACATGTAGCATTACAAATAGACAATCTTGATCATGATAGGCAGCTCACTGATGGCGTGTAAGACTGATACGTCCAATTTGCATCACTATTTTATATCATAATTTGCTGTTATTCATTGATATATTTCATATTGGGACACAATACTTATGTTATTTCATCTATTTTGCATGTTTCATGATTATTTGGAGATCGCGCACCGGAGCCAGGATTCTGCTGGAAAAAGCACCGTTAGGATGCAATATTTCGGAAGATCAACTGTGGAAGGAAATTTTACCAAAAATCCTATTTTTCCAGATGACGAAGGAAGCCAGAAGGGGGAGCCAGCTGGACCCAAGGTGGGCCCACACCATAGGGCGGCGCGGCCCATGGCCTGGCCGCGCCACCATGTGGTGTGGGGCCCCCACAGCCCCTTTCGCCTCCTTTTCTTCGCGAAACCCTTCGTCCCGAAGACCTAAGCCACAGAGGAATCCTCACGAAGGGTTACGGCCGCCTCGCGGGGCGGAGAACACCGAGAGAAAAGAGCTCTTCGGCGGGCAGGAATCCGCCAGGGAAATTCCCTCCCGGAGGGGGAAATCGACGCCATCGTCACCGCCATCGAGCTGGACATCATCTCCATCACCATCACCATCATCTTCATCATCATCACCGCCATCTCCACCGCTGCACCTCGTCACCTCTGTAGCAATTTGGGTTTGATCTTGATTGTTTGATAGGGGAAACTCTCCCGGTATTGATTTCTACTTGTTATTGATGCTATTGAGTGAAACCATTGAACCAAGGTTTATGTTCAGATTGTTATTCATCATCATATCACCTCTGATCATGTTCCATATGATGTCTCGTGAGTAGTTCGTTTAGTTCTTGAGGACATGGGTGAAGTCTAAATGTTAGTAGTGAATTATGGTTGAGTAATATTCAATGTTATGATATTTAAGTTGTGCTGTTATTCTTCTAGTGGTGTCGTGTGAACGTCGACTACACGACACTTCACCATTTATGGTCCTAGGGGAATGCATCTTGTACTCGTTTGCCAATTGCGGGGTTGCCGGAGTGACGAAACCTAAACCCCCGTTGGTATATCGATGCGGGGAGGGATCGCGGGATCTCGGAGTTTAAGGCTGTGGTTAGATTTATCTTAATTACTTTCTTGTAGTTGCGGATGCTTGCAAGGGGTATAATCATAAGTATGTATTAGTCCTAGGAAGGGCGGTACATTAGCATAGGTTCACCCACACAACACTTATCGGAACAATGAAGATTAATCGAGTTGTATGTAGCGAAAGCACTAGACTAAAATCCCGTGTGTCCTCGAGAACGTTTGGTCATTATAAGTAAACAAACCGGCTTGTCCTTTGTGCTAAAAAGGATTGGGCCACTCGCTGCAATTATTTCTCTCGCATTTTACTTACTTGTACTTTATTCATCCGTTACATCAAAACCCCACGAATACTTGTATGTGAGCATTTACGGTGAATCCTTCATCGAAACTGCTTGTCAACACCTTCTGCTCCTCGTTGGGTTCGACACTCTTATTTATCGAAAGTACTACGATACACCCCCTATACTTGTGGGTCATCAAGACTATTTTTACGGCGCCGTTGCCGGGGAGTGAAGCGCTATTGGTAAGTGGAATTGGTAAGGAAAACCTTTCTTGTTTGTGCTGATTTTATTTCTGCCTGTCTGCTATAAGTCATTATGGAGAGATCTTCTCTTCAATTTCTATTTGGGAAATCTACTACTACTGCAACGGTAGTGGATGAGGCGCCGAGTGAGGAAGTAATACCATATAAAATACCTACGAAAATTATTGAACGTGTTATGGATAACCGCTATGAAGGGGATGGAACTGTCCATCCTGGTGATCATTTATTGTTTTTGCATGAATTATGCGGGTTATTCAAATGTGCAGGTATTTCTATGAATGAAGTTAGAAAGAAACTATTCTCTATATCGTTGTCTGGTAAAGCGGCGCATTGGTATAAATTGCTGAAGAATGGTGATTCTCTTGATTGGGAGGACATTGTGCCTTTATTTTATTACAAATTTTATCCTCCAAGTGAAATTCACAAAGATCGGAACCGCATATATAATTTCTGGCCTCATGATGGAGAGAGTATTGCCCAAGCTTGGGGGAGATTGAAGTCTTTAATGCTCAAATGCCCCATTCATGAGCTTCCTGCTAATGTTATTATTGATAATTTCTATGCAAGACTTTCTTTTCAAGACAAGACCTTGCTGGACACTTCTTGTTCTGGATCATTTACACACAACAAAGAAGAGTTTAAAAGGGACCTTCTTGATCGGATCCAAGAAAATACTGAAGGTTGGGAGAACGACAAGGATAGAGAATCGGTATAATTTATGATTATAAATGCATTGAAGCTTTTATGGATACCGATAAATTTCGTAATATGAGTGCTACATATGGTCTTGATTCTCAAGTTGCTGCAAATCTTTATAAAGCTTTTGCCTCTCATTATGAATTGCCTAAGAAGAATTTTGACAAGTATCATGAACCGTATAAAGATAAAATTGATTCATCTATTAATAAATGTGTTGTAGTTGAAACTGCTGATCATGTTATTCACTGAAGCTTATATTGAAAAAACTCCTTTTCCTGCTAAAATGAAGGAGTACTCTGTTATAAATAGTGCGGTTCATAAAAGTGAAAAGAAACCTATAGAACTCGAAGAACAAATAAAAGTTGAACCTCTTTGTTGCAATAGTTAAAGATCTTGTGACTTGAAAATGTGGAGGATGGTCATATTATTTTCTGTGAAGATGCTTCTAATATTGTTTCACATCCTAATAAACCCAAACAAGTTAGTGTTCCTATGCTATCTGTTAGAATTGGTGATCATTGCTATTATGGTTTATGTGATATTGGTGCAAGTGTTAGTGCTATACCTTATGAGCTTTACACGGAGATTATGCACGAAATTGATTCTTGTGAACTTGAAGATATTGATGTGGTTATTCAGGTGGCTAATAGAGAAACTATTTCTCCAATTGGTATTGTTCGAGATGTAGAAGTTCTATGTGGTAAGATTAAATATCCTGCTGACTTTTTGGTACTTGGTTACTGTTGCTAGTGATTATTGTCCTATCATTTTTGGTAGACCTTTTCTAAATACTTGTGGAGCTATTATAGATTGCAAGAAAGAGAAAATTTTGACTAAATTTGCTGGTGAATCTTATGAGTTTAACTTCTCTAAATTTACCAAAACTCCTTATAAAGCTGATTTGCCTAGTAATGATTTTAAAATGGAGCAGTGTGCATCTATTGTTCTTGTTCCTAATAATCCTTTGCAGCAACATTTGGAGAATAGCGAGAGTGAAGTTTTTAGGAAACCTATCCTCAAGCATGATTTACCGGTGGAAGACTTGGGTACAACACCGCCACCAAAGGAAGATCCTGTTTTTTATTTAAAGCCTTTGCCTGATAATCTTAAATATGCTCATATTGATGATAAGAAAATATATCCTGTTATTATTAGTTCTAAGCTTACAGGTTTGAAGAAGAAAGATTATTGCAAATATTGAAGAAACACCGAGGTGCTATTGGCTATACTCTTGATGACTTGAAGGGGATTTCTCCCTCTATTTGCCAACACGCCATTAATATGGAAGATGATGCAAAGCTCGTTGTTGAACCTCGGCGTCGTCTAATTCCCAAGATGAAGGATGTGGTAAGAAATGAGGTATTACGACTTCTTGAAGCTGGTATTATATATCCTATTGCCGATAGTAGATGGGTTAGTCCTGTGCATTGCGTTCCTAAGAAAGGAGGAATGACTGTTGTGCCTAATGATAATGATGAACTCATACCTCAAAGAGTAGTTGTAGGGTATAGAATGTGCATTTATTATCGAAAAGTTAATAAGGTTACTAAAAAGATCATTACCCTTTACCATTTATTGATCAAATGCTAGAAAGGTTATCTAAAAATACTCATTTTTGCTTTCTTGATGGTTATTACGGGTTTTCGCAAATTGCTGTTAAAACCAAAGATCAAGAGAAAACCACCTTTACTTGTCCCTATGGAACTTATGCTTATAGGCGTATGCCTTTTGGTTTATGTAATGCTCCTGCTACTTTTCAAAGATGCATGTCTGCTATTTTTCATGGCTTTTATGAGAGTATTGTGGAAGTATTCATGGATGATTTTTCTGTCTACGGGAATTCTTTTGATAGTTGCTTGCGAAACCTTGATAAAGTTTTGCAGAGATGTGAAGAAACTAACCTTGTTCTTAATTGGGAGAAATGCCACTTTATGGTTAATGAAGGAATTGTATTAGGACATAAAATTTCGAGAGAGGTATTGAAGTTGATGAGCTAAAGTTGAAGCCATTGAGAAGATGCCCTATCCAAGGGATGTTAAAGGTATTCGTAGTGTTCTTGGTCATGCTTGGGTTTTATAGGAGATTTATTAAAGATTTCTCCAAGATTTCAAAGCCTCTTACTAATCTTCTTCAAAAAGATGTACCTTTCGTTTTTGATGATGATTGTAAGGAAGCTTTTGAAACTCTAAAGAAAGCCTTAACAACTGCTCCTATAGTTGAACCTCCTGATTGGAATTTACCTTTTGAAATTATGTGTGATGCTAGTGATTTTGTTGTAGGCGCTGCCTTGGACAGCGAGTAGATAAAAAATTAAATGTTATTCATTATGCTAGTAAAACTCTTGATGTCTGCTCAAAGAAATTATGCTACTACGAAAAAGAATTGTTAGTCTGTAGTCTTTGCTTGTGATAAATTTAGATCTTATATTGTTGATTCAAAAGTTACGATTCATACTGATCATGCTTGCAATTAGATACCTTATGACAAAGAAAGATGCTAAGCCGAGGCTTATTAGATGGGTACTTCTTTTGCAAGAATTTGATTTACATATTGTAGATAGGAAAGGTGTCGATAATCCTGTTGCTGATAATTTGTCTAGATTGGAAAATATTGCTTATGATCCTGTTCTCGTTAATGATAGTTTTCCAAATGAACAATTGGCTGTAATAAAGGTGAGCTCGCGAGACAGTCCTTGGTATGCTCGATTATGCTAACTTTATTGTTTCCAAGTACTTGCCTCCAACCTTTTCATCTCAGCGAGAGGAGGAAATTCTTTTATGACTTGAGGCATTATTTCTGGGATGACCCACACTTATATAAAGAAGGAGTGGATGGTATTCTGCGAAGGTGTGTTCCCGAATATGAACAACAAGAGATATTGAGTAAATGTCATGGTAGTGCTTATGGAGGACATCATGCCGGAGATAGAACCGCGCAAAAGGTTCTACAATCAGGTTTTTATTGGCCAACTCTCTTCAAAGATGCAAGGAAGTTTATTTTATCTTGTGATGAATGTCAAAGGGTTGGTAATATCTCCAGACGCAATAAAATGCCTATGAATTATACTCTTGTTATTGAACCGTTTGATTGTTGGGGATTTGACTTCATGGGACCTTTTCCCTCTTCAGAAGGTAACACTCATATACTTGTTGATGTTGATTATGTTACTAAATGGGTGGAAGCCATACCTACAAAAAGTGCTGACGGTGAGACCTCTTTAAAAATGCTTTTAGATATTATTTTTCCTAGATTTGGAGTACCTAGTGTTGTGGGTATACTTCATAGGTGTACCATCGACAGTGCCTAGATCCGGCAAGCCCGGGTGGCCCACAGACGGTGATGAGGCATGTGGCCCATCGGGCGGCCTAGTTGCTGTTGATCATGAAGGAAGAAGTCCAGCCCGGGATCAGCAGG